>NC_134579.1:86705000-87040000 GCF_037038515.1 Microtus pennsylvanicus
TCAATCTGTGCTCCCGTGGCTTCCTTTCCATGTCTGTCCAACCAGGGCATAGGGAAAAGCCCCGGGGTTGTGTTTGTCTTTTCCTGGACATTCTTTGTTACATTGGGATGCCTTTTTCCTTTATAAAAAAACCTCCCTGTGGCTGTAGTAGCTCAGGTTACTGGAGTCCTTGTGGCATTTAGATGTGACTACAGCCTCCTTGTGCAGGGAGATGCAACTTCAAAGGGGCCTTCTTCAGCTGGGCGTCTGGGATCACACAGCGATCTGGGGAGTTCATCTCTACCATGTCTGTCCTTGGAGAAAGAGAAAACAGAGTTGCTCTTTTCACCCTCCCCAACCCCTCCACATCTGCCCCCTTCTGCCCTGGAAGGATGGAGGCAGAGGAGACTCCAGCAGGTCCATTTAGCTTCTTAAGGCAAGCTGGGTTCACCTCAGACCTCCAAAGTGGACGGCTGTTGATCAGAGCTTAGGGGTCCCAGAATGGACATTCTGCAAGACTGAATTGTCAATGGGAAAACTTCTTTTACTGCTCAAAAGCAGGACTTAAAAAAAATGCATACAGCCAAGGATTGAGTTCAGGGCCTTGTACTAGGCAAGTACTCCACTTCTGAGCTAGCATCCCCAGCCCAATAGTGAAAGCAACATTTTTAAAAATTATTTTTATCTCTTTATTTTATGTCTTTGGGTGCTTTGCCTGCATGACCATATGTGTACCGTGTGCATGCAGTGCCTGCAGAGGCCAGAAGAGGTCGCCAGATCCTTGGAATTGGAGTTACAGATGGTTGTGTGCCATCAGGCAGTGCTGAGAGCTGAACCCAGGTCCTCTGTAAGAGCGACAAGTGCTCTTAATCACTGAGCCATCTCTCAAGCTCTCAAACTGAGAATTCTGATGCCTAAGGTCCTGGGTCTGATATCCACATATCCAAATAAAACATTTACATTTGTGGCACTAGGGATCCAAGCTAGAGACTGGGTATTGGAGGCTGGCACTCTACTGTGGGGGCCCATCCTTAGGCCTAAAAATGTTCCTGGTTTTGTTTTCTGGAGTACAAATGATTCTTCTTCCTGCTAAGGCTCTGCATTTGCAAGATCACCCCACAGTTGGACACTTCCAGGAAAGACTGCAGCCCCACCCCGATGCTCTCATGAGCTCCAGGCCTCCGGAGGTGCCACATAGTCCCTTCTACCTGCCTTAGGTCCCCATCAGAGCAGCCTGAGGCTCCGCAGTTCATCGGACATCTATCTGGCAGGCAATGAAGTCTGTCTGTCTGTCTGTTTTAGGGCCTTGAAGTGTCTGTGATGAGATGCTCTCTGACATCAAGGGTTGACACTTCTGCCCCGGTGGAGGGGGGGCAAGCCTGGTCTGTTGCCTGTTTCTGTTTAGCCCACGAGCTAAAAGTGGATTCACCTTCACCTTTATTACGTGGTTGGAAAACAAAGTAGAAAGAAAAATGCTAGTTAATGGAATGTAAAAACATATGTGACAAGTGCCAATATAAAGTCCAATGGAACCTAGCCCTGCTGGCCATTTACTTCTGTCGCATTTGATACTATCCATGGCTGCCTTCCCCATCTAGTTAGTAGCAGGTGTGGGTGGCTCAGAGGACACTACTTGGCTGGATAATCCTTAAAAAAAAAAGAAGTTCCCATGAGGCCCTTCCCAGAACGAGTTTGCAGAACCCTGTCTCAGAACTTCAGTCTCTCCGGGCTCTGCCTCCTTGCTTTCCCCCATGGTGACAGTGCTGGTGGCTGTCCTTATGGGTCCTGCAGGCCTCAGCCCCAAGACCAGGAGACAGGCTCCTTCCCCTGATGTGGGATTCCCCTCTGTATTCTGTAAATATGTTTTATTGCCATTGGTTAATAAAGAAGCTGCTTTTGGCCAATGGCTTAACAGAATATATCCAGGCTAGGAAAGATATATATAGGGAGAGGAGGCAGAGTCAGGGAGAAGCTATGTAGCTGCCAAAGTAGAAAGACGCCCCTGCCCAAGCCTGCTGGAACTTTGCCGGTAGGCCACGACCTCTTGGTGATGCACAGATTAATGCAGATGGGCTAGTGTAGGATATCAGAGCTAGCCAGAAATACACTGAAGCTATTGGCCAAGCATCATTGCAAATAATATAGTTTCTGTGTGATTATTTTGGGTTTGGGAAGCTAGGAATGAACAAACAGCCTCAGCCTACAGATTGATGCCCAACATGGGCTGACTACATCCATGTAAATCCTGAGAAAGCTTGGAAAGGAATTCTAGACACAAAAGAATAGAGTTAAGCACAGCTTTTGGGTGGCTGGCATTTTTTTTCAGATAGGCTCTGTTTGATGGTGATGAGTGCCATGGCTCCTTTAAGAAGGCTTACTGACTCAGCATAAGAAACAGCAGCTTCCTGGTTCATGCTGCCAGCATGGACTCTGGCTCTTTCAGGAGGCAGAGCACTTAAGTGAGGTCTGTGAGCAGCGTGTTAAAAATTGCTTAATGGTGACATAGACCTGCTGTGACCCTGGAGCTGGGACATGGTGCTTGGCTCTCAGAGCCAGCAAACGTGCTTCTGCCATGTTGGACTGGGTGGAGCCAACAGGCAGGACTGCAGAGTTGGTCCTAGCCATGCCCACTTAGCATTTAAAAAAGAAAAAGAAGGTGTTCCTGGTCAGAAAATAATTACAGATATGCAATAAGGACAGATTCAGACAGAAATAAACCTCTAAACAGGTCACAGTATGTTTAAAAAAAATGTACAAAGGTCACCAGGCAGTGGTGGTGCACACCTTTAATCCCAGCACTCAGGAGATAGAGGCAGGTGGATCTCTGTGAGTTTGAGGCCAGTCTGCTCTTCAAGAGCTCATTCCAGAACATGCTCCAAAACTACAGAAAAACAAAACAAAAACAAAAATAGAAAAAAAACCCAGCCCCTTTGAATACCAGTGTAGCGATTTCTCAGAAAATTAGGAAACAACCTTCCTCAACACCCAGTAATACCACTTTTGGGTATATATCCAAAGGATGCTCAATTGTGCCACAAGGACATGTGCTCAACTATGTTCATAGCAGCTTTGTTTGTCATAGCCAGAACCTGGAAACAACCTAAATGCTCCTTGACTGAAAAATGGATAAGGAAAATGTGGTACATTTACACAATGGAGTTCTACACAGCAGAAAAAAATGACATCTTGAAATTTGCAGGCAAATGGATGGAGCTAGAAAACATAATTTTGAGTGAGGTAACCCAGACCCAGAAAGACAATTATCACCTGTACTCATTAAAAAGTGGTTTTTAAACATAAAGCAAAGAAAACCAGCCCACAAATCACTATCCCAGAGAATTAGTACATAAATCTAATCTACATGGGAAAAAGACGATCTCCAGAGTAAATTGGGAGCATGGGGACCTTGGGAGAGGGTTGAAGGAGAGGGGAGAGGCACAGAGGAGAGCAGAGAAAAATGTAGAGCTCAATAAAAATAAATACTAAAAATATGGAGTCAAATAAAAGATGAAGAGCTGAGAAGAAATGTACATAGGCCTGAGGGAGAAAGAGGAAAAAAAGAGTAGAAAAAATAAAACAAAGTCTTTAAAGAGACAGAGTACAGACAGTCATAGATTAAAGGAATAAAGAAAAATAAGCCACAAAAGATGGAATATACCGAGTCTAGATCATGTATATTATTGTGCTTCCTTTGAATTTTTTGACTGTGAATGAGTTAAGTACAGAGAGGCATTTTATTGTACAAGCTGCTAAGCTAAACCAACATATATATATTTTAAAGGTATCTTGACTTCAAAATTTGGGTGTAAGGATGTGTTGCTTTGGAAAAGAGGTTATATTTTTGTTTCCACAGAGGATGAGAACCTGTGGATTCCTCCCAGACTAATGTGGTTTGATCAAACAAGACCTCCTGAAAATGGCACAGATGGTCCAATATCCATGAAAACTTCAGGACTGCTGGCTGAGATGGACCTATCACACAGGATACCCCATAAAAGATCTGATTAACAGCACCTCAATCATTAGGAAGTAGTCTAGAGAACTATGCCCAAATTCCCAAATATTGTTTATAAATGTTTGCTTACATTAAAGGAGGATATGCTATATGGGTCTTGGTTTATTGATACAAATTTGAGATCAATTTTGTTATATGTATATTTCTGTTCTTGTTTGTGCAGCAATTTAAAAATATAATGTATATATAAGAACTACAAGTTAATAGCTAGCCATCTAATAGTCAAGATTGTAGTCATGTTAGTTAGGTTTTTTAAATATATTTTTTCTAAATATATAGAGTATATTTCAGTTAGGTAGATAATCTTCAACATTTTCAAAGACCTACAGAATATGGCATTTAAAATGTTTTAAAAACTTAGGACTTTTCATGACAATGAGACACATCTGTTCCTGGCAGCACCAATCTACTTCCAGAGGATGATGGGCATCAAAGAGGCTCCTTATAGAGTTGGTTAGCCATTTGGGCAAGGAACTGCTCTTGCCTGGACTGCTTGATGTTATGCCGTATAAACTGGACATGCAAGACCCACAGAAAAATGACTGCTGAACTTGCCTAATGGTAAGACGGTCCTTCGGGCTTCCTACTTCTTGAAAGAGTCTGCCAGACATTCTGCAGGACACAGAAGAAAGTTACTGACAAATTGCCAATATAGGTGGAACTGTCTTTAAAATTTCCTGCTTCATGGAAAAGTCTGCTAGATACTATGGGCTTGTAGGCTAAAGATGGATGCCCCAATGATACAGAAGAACTTTGGGTGACTGTCTAGACATCTAGATGTCTCTGTCAATTCTAGAGTTTTGGAAGTTGCTTATAATGCACTTCCTGTTTACTTAGGTAATATATCTTTCTAGAGTCTTTGATAGAATTGAAGCATAGTTATAGTTTTTCTTAGTTATAATAAAAGATAAAGTAGATATAAACATTGTAGGTATAATTTTTACTTGATATCTATTTTGTTATATGTAATTTTTCTGTGTTAAAGTTAAACCTTCCATTTTATTTGGATAGAAAAGGGGAAGTGATGGGGGATTCCTCTCTGTATTCTGTAAATGTTTTATTGCCATTGGTTAACAAAGAAGATGCTTTTAACCAATGGCTTAACAGAATATAACCAACCTGGAAAAGATATGGAGAGAGAGTAGGCGGAGTCAGAGAGAAGCCATGTTGTTGCCGAAAGAGAAAGACACCCCCACCCAAGCCTGCTGGAACTTTGCAGGTAGGCCACAACCTCGTGGTGATTAATGGAGATGGGTTAGTTTAGGATATAAGAGCTAGTTAGAAATACACTTGATAGAAAAAGACAAGATCTCCTGAGTAAATTGGGAGCATGGGGACCTTGGGGGAAGGATGACAGGGGGTGGGGAGAAGCAGGGAGGGGAGCAGAGAAAAATGAAGAGCTCAATAAATGTCAATAAAAAAAAAGAAAAAGGTGTTACAGCTCTTTTAGAATTTGTCTAGCAGGTTTTCTGGCTCTTGCCGGAAAACCCCTCCCAAAAAAAAAAAAAAAAAAAAAAAAAAGAAAAAGAAAGAGATGCACTTGAACTGTTGGCCAAATAGTATTGCAAATTATATAGTTTCTGTGTGATAATTTCAGGTCTGGGCCGCCAGGAATGAATGAACAGCCTCTGCCTACATTCCCCAGCAAGCTCTGTTAGGTGGATAAGGTTCAGCTGCTTCAACTAAGACCATGGATGGAAGCCAAGAAAAATGCAAAGTTGGGAAAGGAGGGAGGTGTCAATTGGGGAGGGAGGGGTCACTGCACCTCCTCCCAATGTGGCCGTGTCCTTCAAATCTCCTTTCTTTGCTTTCACAATTACTTGTCTTTTTAGTTGGTTTAGTAACCAAACCGAGATTGTTGGGGTGTGTGTGTGTGTGCGCGTGTGCATGCATGTGTGTGCTGGTGTATGTGTGTAAACAGAAAGGTGAACATCAGAGGTGAGGAAGCGCTCTCAAGGAGGAAAAAGAATAAAGGAAGCATGAAGCACATCACGTGGCACAAATGAGAGGCCTGCTTGAGGGGAGGAGAGGACAGGAAAGCAGAAAGCAAGCAGGTGGGCTGGGGTAGTGCAGCAGGGAGGAGGGGGAACCAGAGCAAAGTCCCCTGACGCGGTGAGAATGCCACAGCCAGACTCAGTGCATTGGCTTTCAAAATAAACGAGAAAAGTTACTCACAGAATAGTTTCATGCTATAAAATTGTTACAGGAGCTTCTTGGTGTAGGAGGCCCTTCTGTATTTGTGTTGCTTTCATTGGTTGAATAAAGAAACTGCCTTGGCCTTTTGATAGGGCAGAGCTGAGGTAGGCGGGGAAGACAGAACAGAATTCTGGGAGGAAAAAAGCGGAGACAGGCAGATGCCATGATTCTCCTGCCCAAGACAGAGGGTGGTTAGACTCGTGCTGGTAAGCCACAGTTAATTGGCGATACACATTAATAGAAATGGGTTAATCAAGATGTGAGAGTTAGCCAATAGGAGGCTAGAGATGATGGGCCAGGCAGTAATTTAATTAATACAATTTCTGTGTGATTATTTCGGGTGCAAGCTAACAGGGCAGCCGGGACAAACAAGGGTTCCTGCTCCCTAGAACAACAGCTTTTTTTTGGGGGGCGACCCCTATCTTTCCTCTTTGGTATGGTCAGCTCTTTGGTCCTGGAGTGAGAGAAGGGGGAGATTAAATAACGTTCGAGGATGCTCTGAAACAAGGCAGCAAATCCGTTCCAGAAATGTACAGCAGACAGAACTGGCTGGCCGGCACCATGACACCTGCCCTCGCAGCTACAAGGGTCGCGTGTCAACAGGCGCATTGCCACTCTGAATGAAATCGGGATTCTGATGGAAGGAAGGCAAACCTGGATCAGTACCTTGCCAGACTTGAGAGAGCACACGCAATTGGTCCCTCCCTGACGCTGGCAAAGGCGAGGCATGCAGCAGCCTTCTTTGTGCACCCCGACGGCAGGGGATGCCTCATGGCTCCCTCTTCTTTACAGTCAGGAAATGTAACTGATCATCCCACGCGGCAGCATGTAACCAAGAGGAAATTAATGCCGTGGCTGTGGAATCCGTGGCCCAGCATGCACTGAGGAGGATGGCGGGGCCTTTTACAGCAGGAAGCCCAGGATGGATGGCAACCCGTAACTGCGACATCAGAGAAATAATCAGTGGCTATCACTTCAATTGGAGAGAGTCCGTTTGCTCGGCTCATTCGGCTCCCGTGTCTGCTGGACTCTGAGGAGTAAGTTGTACCAGCCACTTACGGCTGTCAAGTTTTACAGCAATTTCTATGGGTTACGTCTTGGGTTCTCGACTCAGGACAATTCTTGCCTCTTCTATTTGTTGCGTTCCTCATCCTTCCACACCACACTCCCAACGATTCAGCCAGTCAAGAAACGGCAATGGGCTTGAGGCTAGTGGGAGGCAACACCTTGCCACAGTGTGAGCCCCACCTGCCTGAGGGCATGTAGATTAAATAAAAAGGGACGTACACTGACAACCAATGAAAGCCGTTGGGCAAATCAAGGCAACACTGAAATATTTTGATTTTGGTTTTTCAAGACAGGGTTTTCTCTGTGTAGTTTGGAGTCTGTCCTGGAACTCACTCTGTAGACCAGGCTGGCCTTGAACTCACAGAGACCCACCTGCCTCTGCCTCCCGAGTGCCGGGATTAAAGGTGTGCGCCACCACCACTGGGCAACACTGTATATTTTTAAAAACTTTATTTTGTGTGTGTAGAGATGAGGCTCAAAGCCCCTGGCCCTGCACGCCACTATTTATCTACGGTCTACCTCCCAGGCCTGTGGTTTTGAGTCTGCTGATTGAAGTTCTCACTTGTTCAAACACAACTATTTCAACTTTATTACATTTCAGAAGAAGCTCAGCCTTGGGGCTCGGCTCAGTGGAAAAGAGCACTGGCTGCTCTTACAGGGGCCCCAGGTTTGGTTTTCAGCACCCACATGGTGGCTCACGACCATCTGTAACTCCAGTTCCAGAGAATTCGATGTACTCTCTGGCGGCGGCGGAGTAGGATACGATTTTCCTCCTTTGCATTTTTGTAACTCTTATAGTTGGAACTGCTTATACACAGTCGTAACTGTCTTGCATTTCAGGAGTGAGTGTGTGCTGTGTGTGTGCTGTGTGTGTACACACGTGTTTACAGGGTCTCATTATGTATCCCAGGCTGTCCTCCTGCCTCCCTCTCCTGAGTGCTGAATTCCAGACATTGGCTGATGTGCCCGCTTGGTTTGCAGTTGTGTCCAGCGTTTCTTTGGGTCTACGTTCAGTCTCTTGAGTGAAATACAAAATGCTTTGGTCGAGCGACTATGCTGGGGAATGGTGTTTGAGTTTGAGGATTGTTCATCATTTTTTAAAAAGGACATCTTGAATGTTTAACTAAGCACCTCGGCTTTCCACATTAATGCATTCGCAAATCTGAAAACAGTCTTTTATTAGACCAAACATCTTTTAAAAAACCTTTTCCTTTAGAAGATGTTATTTCTATAGGTGCCAAGAGAAACAGTGTGATGGTTATAAGGGCAGACACTTGTTGACTTCTGCCTGCGGAGGGAACACTTTTCTGGTGGCTTTCCCTTGTAATAACTGTTTTCATTCTCCCAACAACTCAGAGAGACTGGGCTCATTGCCTCCCTTATCCTACACCTAGGAAAACCAAGGCGGAGAGGTGACGTCATTGCCAAGGTCACAGCGGCAGGCTCAGGTAAGTGGGGCTAGTGTCCAAGGGTTTACCCACCACACACACTGCGGCTCATTCACAGGACCGTGGAAGACGCGAGAATAAACAGCAGAACTGTAACTTTAGGCTGGAGGAGGCGGCGCGGAGGCCATCTCAGGATTTAGGACCGAGAGGGGCTGATGCGGATCACGTCCTCCACGAGATGAAGATGCCACACTCTCGTGAGTGTGGGAGAAAGGAGGGTCTGTTATCTGCAGGTCTGTTTTTGGATTTTTATCTTCTGATACTATGAAGAAAACGGTGAAGCCTTCCAGTTGTCCTCTCTGTAGATAGGATCTCTGATTGGAACTATTTTTTTAAGGATGCTCTACCCAAACTTGGTCTGATATACTTTGCTGAGTTTTTCATTAAAAACTGCATTTTTATACCTAGCAAGCTCTTCCTCTCTCTCTCTCTCTCTCTCTCTCTCTCTCTCTCTCTCTCTCTCTCTCTTAATCTCTGCAGCTAGGAACTCTCCCACGGGGGTCTTAAGTTCTTTAAATATTTTAGATTGCCAGCCTTCTTGTGTGGGCTCTCCAGGGAGCCAGTGTCGTTGCTGAGCCCCCAGAGTTGTCCAGTTCTCTCTTCTACCCATCACTGGATGTCATCACAATGCTGCCTAATTACTGACTTTGTGGGTCCCAGGGGTATTTATCTATAGGCTATTGTCTCCAGGCCTTGTAGTAGGACCCCCTAATCACGTGCAGCCGTATGCAAGATGGGATCAAATACAGTAACTCAGCATACTCCAAGAGCATCTCAAAAGGGAACAGTGTGTGTGGGGGGGTCGCTTTGGGATGGTGCCCATTTTAAGAAGAGCTCCCCAAAAGTCAAAGCCTTTTATTGTTTTTTTTTTTCATGTTTGAGAGGAGAAGCAAATCCCAACATGAGTAGACAAGAACCTTTCCTTAGTCTTGTGGGGCACAGAGCCGAACTGAAGATATTGTCGCCATCTTGAATGTGAGCTGGACACTTTCTTATAGGGCATTTTTAGAAAAGAACTTTCAAGATTTTTTAAATCTTCATTTTATGTGTGTAAGTTTGCCTGCATGTCCATGTAAGTGCACCATGTTTGCAGTGCCTGAGGAGGCCAGAAGAGGGCATCAGAGTCCCTGGAACTGGAATTTCACATGGTTGTCAACTGTTGGAAACACCTCAGATGATGTGGGTGCTGGAAACTCAACTCTGGTCTTCTGCAAGGGCTGTATGCGCCTTTAACCACAAAGCCATCTCTCAAGCTCCCTTCTTTTTTTTTTTTTTTTTTAAGATTTATTTATTCATTATGTATATGGTTGCTGGGAATTGAACTCAGGACCTCTGGAAGAGCAGTCAGTGCTCTTAACCTCTGAGCCATTTCTCCAGCCACAAGCTCCCTTCTTTAGGACAAATTTGAACCCCCACCTCTCTCTTTTGTAGCCTATACTGAACTTGAATTCGCTACGTAGCTAAGGCTGGCCTTGACCTCTTGACCCTGCTGTCTTCATTTTCTAAGCATTGGGGTTACAGGCATGTAGCACCATGCCTGGCTAGAAAATATTCTTAAGAAATATAACATTTATATCTGTAATGTACATCAGTGCTTGTGTGGATTGTCCCTAAAAGGGAAAAAGAGAATGTGTACAATTTACAACACAACAGAGTTCAGTGGGAGACGCTAAGATGAAATACCGAATGACCATTTCTTTGTTATGAGTGGTGGAAATTGTATAACTAGCCACTTGTTGGCTCTAGGATTCCAAAAATGTTAAATAAATTTCTAATGTCTTAGGAGCTGGAGAGATGGCTCAGTGGTTAAGAGCTCTGGCTGCTCTTGCAGAGGACTGAAGTTCAGTCCCAGCCCTGGTGGTTCACAACCATGTAACTCTAGTTCCAGGGGATCTGACGCCCTCTTCTGGCTTCCACAGGCACTGCACGAATGTGGTGTACATACTTACAAGCAGGCAAAACATTCATACACATAGAACAAATAAATCTAAAAAAATAGTTCGTCAGGGGAAAGGATGGTGCACGTTGTTGAGAGATGACTGTCGTAGTAAGCACAGCGATACAGGAGGGGTCTGCACGTCCCCCCCAGACTTTCCACTGCACTCCCCACCTTCCTCAGCGCATACCAATCAGCCATGCTTCCCCCGAACAGGGGCAGGATTAACGGGATCATGAGTGTCCCTCAAAAGTACAGGGATCAAAGCTTGGTCACAAGTCTGTGGCACTGGTGGAATGCTTAGGAGAGGAGACAGGGAGGAAGTTACGACACTAGGGATGTCTTTGAAGTGGAGACTGGGACACTGACCTTTTCTGGTCTGTTGTTGCTTCCTGGATGCTATGAAGCAATATAGGCCTCCCCTGCCACACACTCCACATGCTGAACCAGACCTACAGCAAAACACTGGGCAACTGTGGCCTGAAACCAGTGAATTCGCGAGCCAGAAAATCTTCCCTCTGTTTAAGTTAACATTTCAAGCTTCTAAAAAAATTTTTTTTGGGGGGGTGCATATATCACTACACACATGTAGAGGCCAGAGGACGAGCTTTCCGAATTGGTTTTCTCCTTCTCTGGGTGAGTTCTGGAATTGAACTCAGACCGTCAGGCATGGCAGAAGTGTCCTTACTGTTGTCTTGCTGGCCCTAGGCCAGGTGTCCTGTCACAGTGGAGCACACCTTACCTTGGAGGCCTGCTGGATTCTGTGATGGTGAGGTTTTAGGATCACTGGGGTTCAGGCTCAAGGTCCAGTTGCTAGGTGTCTTTCCCAAGTGACCCCAGATAACTGCATCATGTCCTCTGTAGCTACAACAAGGGGATAGATTTTTTTCAGAACTACAAGTGATGCTCTTTTGAAATTGAGATCAGTAGCCATGGAAAATGCAAATGTGGTCTCCATAGCAGCAGGCCCTAGCCTAAACTGCACATTAGAGTGGACCAGAGACGAGTGCCAGTTCTTCCCTGACTCAGGACTTGGGCTGTAATAGGTCAGTCTGATGAAGCTGACGTCACTCTGCTAGGACATCAGTAAAGCACGCCTTTGCATGTGTGTGTGAGGAGATGCTGCCAGGAGAGCTTCCCCATACATGTTTCAGTCCATGGATACAGTTCTGCATGGTAGGGCCTGGGTGGGAGAAATACGTCACTGGGGGTGTGCCCTTACAGCTAGAGCGCAACCTGGCCCTTTCTTCCATCCCATCTTCTCTGTTTCCTGGTCAGCCATGAAGCAAGCAGCTGTCCCCTGTCTCATGCTACCATCGCCATAAGCACACGGAGCTAAAAAACTATGAGATGAGCCCCGTGAAACCATGCCGACATCAGTAAGAGCTGGGAGATGGACCAGTAGTTAAAAGCACTTGCTGTTTTACAAGAGGATCTAGGTTTGATTTCTAGAATCTGTAGCAGGTAGCCCATAATCACCTCAACCACTTGTAACTCCAGTCCCAGGGGATCTAGTGCCTTTTTCTGGCCTCCATGGGCACTGCCTGTATGTCCCGCACACAATGCACATACACACATGCAGGCAAACACTCATACACATAAAGAAACAAAGTAAAAAAAAACTGTCCATCCTTGCCTTTAAGTTGTTCTAGCAGACATTTTGTCCTGATAGAAGCAAATCATTCAGGGTAGAATCTGGACACCTAGATGCCTGAGGTTCTCTGAGGTCTACGGTAGCAAGGCTCGTGCTGCTGTAAGCCCCCTCCCCCTACTGACCATTGCCAGGGCACCTGTAAAGATGACAGACAGGAGATAGGTAGGTGACAACATGCTGCAAAACGACCGGATGGCCGCCATAAGATGCATTGCAGGAGCAGCAAGAGGGTAAGTATTGTGCCCAATAGTTAGGGCATAAGACTAATCCCTGCCTCCTCCGGGTTCCATCTCTGCCACACAGCCCCTGTAAAGTCCCCACAATTGTGTGCATCTCCTATAAGCAAAGAAAGGAAGCTGTGGGTGACCGAGTAACAGCCCAAGATCACTGACTCACAGCAAGTAGCCTTGGGGCTAGGATCCAGGTTTCGGGCTGTTATTGCTTCTATAAACTGATGTTTGTGGTGGTCTCTGCAAACACCAGGGCCAGCAGAGTGTCAATCCAGGGGAGGCAAGGAAATGAGGTCCAATAGGACCTCTGCAGTGGGTGCTGGTTCACATTTTGAGAGTCTGACACCAGGTAACTTATTTTAGGCATATTTAAGCACAGAGCAATATAGCGAAACCATTTTCCTGATAACAATCTCAATCCCATGTGTACAATAAAATTGAAGACACAACTACAACGAAACTCTTTGTAAAGTACGTGTGACATAGTCTATGAAGATGGTTGGCTTTTGGTCAGCTTTTCCCTACCAGCTCTGGCCTTGCACAAATATTGCTGCATTTGCTTTTCGGTGACCTAGATGGGCTCACCCTTTACTTTCTTCTCTCTTGTCCCCTCTTGAGTGTCTTGGCATTGTACAAACTTCACTTACAGGCCGGTCTAAATTAAAGATCAGGATCCACACGGGTGGCCTAAGAATCCCAAGGCCCTTGCAGAATTAGCTTGTTCCTTAGCTCTCCTGTGAACACAGCCTATCAGATCTGGTAGACTGAGCATCTTAGTACTGCCTCACCCACACTCTGTCCTCTCAGTAATAACGGTCCTTCCCCGACAGGCCTCCAGCCTCGGATATTCATGGCTGCCTCAGCCAGCGATAACCAAGAGTCCCCAATGACTCACAAGACACAGGCCGGCGGAGCCTGGCTTTCTCCATATTGCCTCAGACGATGCAGCCGCTGTCTTGTGCCACTGCTTTCTCTCCTTGCAGCCATTCAGACTGATCCCATCCAGTCCCATATCCCACAGCCTCACCAGCTAGGCTGTAAGAGTCTCACAAGTCTTTCCCAAGATAAGACATCTGGGTGCCGAGTTTTCCCCGTCACGGTTTCCTGGCCTGGCCCTGCCAGGAAGGCCCTGTCTGCCCGATGAATTAGACTTCTCCTCTTCCTAAAGGGCAGACCTGAGGGGCCTCTTCTATCACTTCCCCTCACTCTTCCTTCCTCCCTGTTCAGTCCCACGAGGGGCTAGTCAGCACAAATGTAATCTGTGCTTCTAACTTTCCAACCCCACTTATAACTGGTAAGAGACAGTAAGCCAACCCCTCCGTCCCGTCCTCCTCTCTTCGCACGTTTCCTGCCGATTCAGAGGCCAGAGGCAGCTTCACACACGCTTTTCTCTTTGCGATGTCTCCTTTATGTGGGCAAGTTCCTAGAGTGCGGACAGCTGAGCTTCCGTTGCCTGTTCTCGCCACCTACAGCGAAGACCACACAACCTAGGTCACAGCCAGCTTATGAAACTGTCCTAAGGCTCGGCACATTGGGGGACTGCAATCTGTTCTTTAACCCACCAGTTGTTGTTAGGGGCAGCCCTATACTCCACGACAGACCCCAGTTATGGAGGAGGGGTGCCGCTCGACACAGGGAATGGCTACCCTAGGGGTCCTCTCCAGGACACTCTGTCTTTCAATGGAACAGCCATGCAGACCTTCCCAGCCACAGTAGAAACAATTGTTACTACAGAAAGGCCTCACTTGGGTGAGGACGCCTCTTCAGACAGTCCACCCTCAGAGGGCTTAGCTTTACTCAAACATCTTACCATCCACGGCAGGGACGAGGGCGCATCCCCTCCCAGACTTATCTTAGGTATCAGCTGTGGTAGTAACTTTTCCCTATAGGAATACAATCTTGTTCATCCCCGATAGGGCACCGGCAACAGACCAAGGCAATTATTACACTCAAGTCTAGCTTGCGAACCAGAGTTTAACTGGAGCTACATATAGAAACATGGGTGAGAGGAGTGGCCTACAGGAGCGGGAACAGCTTAAGACAAGCCACACCGCTGAAGACCGCCCCACCTCATCTTTTTGTTGTTGTTGTTGTCGTTTTGTTTTTCGAGACAGGGTTTCCCTGTAGCTTTGGACGCACTGAGAGGCGACAGTGGGAGAGAGTCTGTGTGTCACAAATTAAGGAACAGTTGTCAACATTGGTCTGAGGGATCCCTCTACTAATACAGTAGCTTTCAGCAGGGCACAAGAGAGCTGCTGTCTTCAACGGAGGGACCGTTACTCCAGCCTTCGCAGTCAAGTTGGCATTGATTCCTGCGAGTTCTATGCCCATGGCACTCCAAAGTTTAGACCTGTTTTAGTTAGGGTTTCCATTGCTGCGAAGGGACACCATGGCCATGGCAACTCTTATAAAGGAAAACATTTAATTGGGGCTGGCTTACAGGTTCAGAGCTGTAGTCTGTCATTGCCATGAAGGGAAGCGTGATGTCACACAGGCAGACATGATGCTGGAGAGGAAGTGGAGAGTTCTACATCCGGACTGGCAGGCAGCAGGAAGAGGGAGAGAGAGGATGTGCGTGACACTGGGTCTGGTTTGAGCATCTGAAACCTCAAAGCCCATTTCCCTGTGACACACTTCCTCCCACAAGCTCACACCTACCTACAAGGACATACTCCAATAATGCCATTCCCTATGCGACTGTGGGGGCCATTTCAATCAGACCACTGCGGCAGCCATTTGCTCCTGGGTTTTCTATTCAGAGTTTAATTTTACATAAATACAAAACCATATATAAGGAGACCCCTCATGAACTACCACCAAGAAGATTTTTTTTTTTAAAGTTTATTTTGGCATACCTAGGAAACATTTTACATTCTTACCATGGGAGACAGTTCTCTTCATGGAGAACGTATGGCTGGGTTTTGTCTCTGGCAGGCAGAAGAATAGGCACGGTGTGAGGCAGAGCACAATTTTCATTTTGATTGGATAAGGCAGAAATGCAGGAACGAGGCGTTGGGCTGTGCATTCCTTCCTCTTGTCTGTTCTTCTCATAATGGCCACAAGAAGCCGTAGTGCTGGAGACAAAGCTGCCATTGTAGACATCTCCTTGGTGCATTGTGGGGTGGGTGTGGAGGTCTGAGGAAAGCTTTCAGGAGGCGGCACTCTCCTTCCGCCTTGCTTTGAGGCAGGACCTCTCTTGCTCCTGCTGTTGTGTGGCGCACACAACCTTCTGGTAGATTTTCCCAGCGCCACCTTCTGTCTGGCTACGGGAGTGCTGGGATTACAGGCATACACCACTGTGTCCAGCTTTTTGATATGGATACCAGGAACTGAAAAAGCACCTTTTCCCCCCGAGTCAGCCCCTGGCCCTCCTTAGCATTTGAAGTCCATCTCCTGCATCCATCATGTCTCCTCCCCCCCCCCCCGCACTCACCCCCCCCCCGGGTGCCTGGCTTTCCTGGTTTTCTTCTTTGTTCTATTCTTCCTATCCGAAGAGTCAGGATGCTGAGTGTAACACGAGTGAGGCAAGTCAGGCTCCACAAGAGTCTCAGAGTTAGTCCAGGCTGGACCACACCTGGGGTCCAACGGTGTTGGATTATCACAGGACTGGGTCTCATTTGTCATAAATCTGAAGTCTAAAGTGGTCCCCCATGCCAGTTATGGCCCCCTGTCTGTCTAAGACACGCTCCATACTGTGTTGGAACTGCTTAGACCATTTGGTCTCATGGCATAGAAGAAACCAGAGGATTTTAATAGAGAATTTTGTGTAAGGAGTTGAGTGAACATGGAAGCTTTGGAAAGGAAGCTAGCTGTATGTAATAATCTCAAGAGGCAGCTGCAGCCTCCAAGGTTGCAGAACCAAGACTGGGAAGGAGGCTGGGTCATCAGAGCACAGAAGCTTGGAGGAGGGGACGAGGCTATGGGAGTGGACTGTAGAAAGGGACACTGCCTGGTTGAGCTGATAGCTTGGGGCCAAGGGTGGAGATAAATGATTGTGCTGCAGCTAGGAGACCTGCCACCAGGTTCCCAGGCCCGCCTGGTGGGGTGATGCACACTGCTCCCACACCCAGGACCTGCTCTACCAATGGGGAGGGGGTTTGAAGAGGAAAGTACCAAATGGCCCTGTAACCTTTGAGGATGTGCTCTGCACCTTCATCGCACGTCTTTCTGTTTAACTTTACCATGTTTGCAACGTTTGAACTATTAAGATGCTGGGACAGTTGCACATGCTTGTAATCCCATTCTTCATGGAGACGGAGGCAGGAGGACCACAAGTTTGAGGCTAGTCTGGTTCACATAGTTCCAGGCCAGCTACATGAGCTCCATCACATTGATGATCTGTGAGCCATGGGCAGGCCATGTCCCAGTGAGGAAACTGCTCCAGCATGGGAAGACACGAAGCTCCAGCATGGGATGCTTCTTCCTACTGCCTCCTCTCACAGAAACTTGACTTGCCAGGGACCCCTCTGCTGAATGCATGTGGGGACCTATGTCTCCAAGCTCCAGGGATATTTATATTAAAAGGTCACTGATGTTTTGAATACAGTTAGTTCCATTTATTCCTGAGTTTGCTTTCTTACATACAGTCAACAAAGGTTCACAATGTTAAGTGGAAAATTCCAGAGACAAAAAAGGGGGGGGGCGGTATCTCACTATGTAACCCTAGCTTTCCTGGAACTCACTCTGTGGACCAGGCTGGTCTCAAAGGCATAGAGATCTGCCTGCTTCTGCCTCCTAAGGATTAATGGTGTGGCTCACCAAACCCCATATCATTTCTAAGTTTTAGGTAACTTCATTACAATACCATTATTCTAGTCTATACTTATGGTTAACCTCTTTGCATGGCTAATTTATCATCACACTGTGTCTTTGGGGAAAGACAGCACACATGATTCATCACTATCCACTGACGGCCTTTGCACACAATCTTCCACAAACAAAGGGAACTGTCATAATCCCAGGGGAAGGTAGTAGAGGAAAAGTGAGGGACCATGGGTAAAAATATCCATTGATAAAATGTTTGCTGAACAAGCACAAAGATACAGTTTGAGGTCCCAGAACCCAATAAAGAAAGCTGGGCCTGGTGGTATCCTTGTGATCAGTTCTAAGAGGCAGAGACAAGCAGATCTCTGGGGCTCACAGGCTAGCCAGTCCAAACTGCTTGATGAGTTCCAGGCCAGTGAGAGACAAGAGACCCTGCCACAAATAAACAAGGTGTATGGTACCTGAGGAATGATACTTGAGGGTGAATTTTGGCCCTCTATATGCATGTATGCACATGTGCACCCCAATACATGTCATCTATCTGTCTATCTATCTATCTATCTATCTATCTATCTATCTATCTATCATCTATCTACCTACCTGCCCATCTCTGATGGCATTGGGGAATACCTAGAAATACACAGAAAAATATGAAATATAGCAGGAAGAAAGTACAAAAGCCAATCGATAAGAAAGAGATGAGCTATCACCAGACAGCAGGTTTTTTGATAGGTGAGCGAGTGGCGGGAGATACTGTGAGTAGAGAGAAGGGGGAGATGATTAGGAACAGAAGTGATACCTGGGAAGAGTTCCTGGGAAGCCCCAGTTAACGTTTGCAGGACAGGTAGGAGGCCAATGGTGGCCACACAGGTGAACAGAAGCAAAAGAATCCATCATGGATGCACAAGGCCTGCTTGGTGGGACCCTGAGAGTTGGGTGTTAGAATCAGAAAGAGAAATCTGTGCGGCCGCTAGAGTTGGGAGGTGAAACCCTGGGAATGGGATGGGTGTGGAGATGAGACCTTTGGAACTGGTAGAGGAGTTGGAGAATAATACAATGGGAAGATAGGAAGCTCGGAAGAGGACAAGGGTCATGGGTCACCACAATGGGTGACTAGCAACATCAAACATCAGAGGCCAAGAAGACCAAGACCCCAAGGGAAACACAGGACTGCATCAGACATGTTATATCTCCTTGTAAGAGTGTTAGATTAATTAACATTAACTTTCCAACTCCAGTTTGGGGTTTGGTTTTGTACAATGTTAATTATCACTTTAATGACACAGACTGTGGTGGTTTGAATGAAAACGGCCTTCATAGGCTCAGATATTTGAATAGTTGGTTCCCAGTTGGTGGAACTGTTTGGGAAGGATTAGGAGGTGTGGCTGCTATGCTTCTAGTGGTGATGATCATGAACTAGTAGCCCCTGAAGCTGTAAGCAAGCCTCCAGTTAAATGTTTTCTTTTATAAGTAACCTTGGTCATGGCATCTCTTCACAGCAATAGAATAGTAACTGAGACATAAAATATCCAGGGAAAATATGAAAAAGTTTCTTGTTGGTTGTTGTTCCTCCAAAGCTCTTTGGGGCCCTTGAGGGTGCTTTTGGCTAAGCCTCAGTGGCGAAGGGGCTTCATGATCACCCACCCTAGTCCACATGAGCAGCTGTCTGCTGTCTCTGCTGTCACCTGTTCTCAAATGGCTTGTCCCACTAAGCCAATTTTTCTGGGATGCTGGCACCAAAAATCAAGGCACCAGGCATCAGAATCTTGTCTTTGGTGTCCTTTTCATGGCTGCAGGTTGCACTACAACCCTGGCCAGCTGCCTTGCAGAGACAAGTGACGGTCATAAGGAAAATTATATGAGGGATGGATGGATCAAGTGACCCTCAGTCTTACTACAAAACCATGTGTTCAGCTGGAAGCAGATCAGTATCACTTTCTCTAGTAAAAAGAATACACATGCTCATTGCATATGCAGAGCCGTGGAGAAAATGTGACAGGTGACAGGTTCAAGTGCTGCTCTCTAAAGATGTCATTCTGCTTCAGATTCTGTCCTGGATTTTATGAATTAATGTTGTCACTTCTCCTCTACAAGCTAAACATGTACAGAGTTCTGATTTCATTTCTTTCTCTTTAGAATATATTCTAGTTATTTTCATCTGCTTTCACACTTTTTAAAAATAATTTTTATGTACATTGGTGTTTTGCTGCACATATGTCTGTGTGAGGGTGTCGGATTCCCTGGAACAGAAGTTACAGTTGTGAGCTACCATATATGTGCTGGGAATTGAACCCAGGTCCTCTGCAAGAGCAATTAGTGCTCTTAACCGTTGAGCCATCTCTCCAGGCCGACTTCACACTTTGATTAGATAAAGCACTCTCACAGATATTGTAAAAGTATTAATAATTGGAACCACTCTGAAGATAGATAGGTCATATGCATATGGACTAAATCAAACCAATAGGGGGATAAAGACTATGAGGTGAAAACACGGTGTGCATGTGTGCATGTGTGTGTGTGTGCACGTGTGTGCGTGTGTGTGTGTGTACAAATGCATATGGAGGCCAGAGGTACCAAAACTGCTGCGGCCCAGAACTCACCGAGTAGGCTAGGCTTGGCCTCCCCTGTGCTGGGATTACAAATTACATTGCCACACCTGGCTTTTTTCTGCCCTATTGTCTGGGTATTGAATTGAAGACTTTGTCTTGTGTTGTCAAGACAAACACTTTATGGACTGTGCCATCTCCACAGCCCCTGGGGGCAGAGGGAGAAAAACCCTGTAATTCCTGGCACTAGAGTTCCTTTGGGGAGGGAATTTTCTCTGTGTAGGAAAATACTTTGGTAAGCAGGTTAGCCATGGTAGGTGGTCATGAAAACACTGGCTGGGAGATGGAAAAATACCGCATAGAGAGAGGACACGGATTTCTTCAGAAACGGTACTACATAAATGGGGGACAAGGGCAAGTTGTGGCTTCTGCTGAAGGGCTAGGAGTTGGTGGATGAAAATGTCATGGGAGGAAACAAAGGACCTTTAAGGGGAAGGATTTCTAATTTTATGTGTGTGTGTGTTTCATTAAAAACTACCTACTCCAGACCTTCAGAAAAATGTGCTTTGCCAATAAGCAAAGAGAGGAGATTGATTTTCAAGAGGAAGGGGAAGAGAGAGAGAGAGAGAGAGAGAGAAGGGGGGGGTAAGATGCGAGGAAGCTTTAAGTGCTCAGAGAAAGAACTCTGAACTAGAGGTGACCCCGAGACTGTGTACCCCATGGACAGTACAGTCTTAGACTGGGTGTCCCCACAGAGGTGGGCAACGGACTTGAACCAGTTTTAACAAGGCCTCTGTGACAGGCGACTCTGACAAACAGTATTGTGTTTTTTCAACCCCCCCCCCTTTCCTTCCTCACCTTTTTGAGACAGTCTCACTTTGTCGTCCAGGTTGACCTCAAATTTGAGGTCGGCCTCCTCCCCCAGTCTCCCAAACTCTGAGATCACAGGGAGTTGTGAGCCACTACGCCCAGGTCCACCATGATTTATCTGTCATTTTCTCTCTGTCACAGGCTCTCACACATGCTAAGCTGGCCTTTAGCTCTGTGCAGTTGAGGTTGATCCTGAACAGCTGTCCTCCCGCCTCCAGCCTTCTGAGTGCCGGGGTTACAGGCATGTGCCACCATGCTCGGTTCTTGTGGTGCTGGGGATCAAACCCAGATTCGCGCACATTAGATAAGGGCTCTAACAAATGAGCCACACCCAGCCCTAATTTCCCAAAAGATATTATGAGAAAACATCAAGGCCAGTTATTCGTTTCCCCCTTTTATTAATTTCTTAATTTCTGCATCTATAAAAGCTGGAGACTGGGCCTAGAATACCCTACGATTTCTACCAGAGCTGTCTCGTTACATTCCCTTTGAGGTAAACTTGAGTGCCATAAAATGTGCAGATCTGAACTGTTCCATTCCATGAGTTCTGACAACTACACACACTTCCCTGACTACATCGCTAGCAAGATAAAGCACTTTTTAATCAGTGCAGGACAACTACGTCCTCGGCCAACCCACATTCAATGGCTAGCCATGTATTTTGACTGGATTAACTAGTATCTAAAAGCTACTAGTGATATGCCAGACCTTGATACTGCTTCATCAGCATTAAAGTTTCTCACAGGAACAGAGGGATATCTCCGTTTTGCAGATTACACGTCGGAGCAGATAGGTAAGGGGCCACAGTCATCAGTTACCAAGCAGTTAGCCAGGATGCTGTGTGAGAAGCCCAGGTTATTAGGCCCACACTACAGTGACGATCGTGGTGAGTGGGCAAAGGACTGCCCAAGACACGTTATAGCTTTGAATTAGATGGGTGGGGATCAGGACCATTTACGAGTTACAAACGAGTCCCGAGTATTCCTGCAGGCTGTGTGCACACGCCATCTTTTGCAAAGGCTCGCTCCAACCCCACTACTTGGAAAACGGCAGGAGAGGGCTGCGAGCGGTCCACAAGGCTGGCTCTCAGCGAGGTCGTGTCCTTAGACCGAGGAGCCGCTCGAACGGCCCCCGCACACGTCCGGTGAGAATGTGGTAGGTGCAGCACGCCCTGCACCGGGTCTCCGGGCTCGTCATCTTGCCAGGTGAGGTCTCTGTGCTCGCAACACCGGCCCCTGAGCATCCTTCCCCACAGCCCGTCTTCCCAGGCTCCTCCCAGAGCTGACTCAGCCACACGCCCTTCCCGCAGCGCTGCCACCGCTGCCATGGCAACCGTGAGCCGTCGCCTCTCCGCCCAGGCAGCGAACTAACGGACTCCGGTTGGCAGCTGGCTGGGTACCGCCCCGCCCCACCCCTTTTGACAGCCCTGACCTGCAGGATTTAGGTGGTGAGCCTGAGGGGCCGGCGTAACCGGGAGAGCAGGGCTGCGGCGCCCAGGTGGGCTGTCCCTATCCGCATCCCTTTGGTGGCCCTACACTAGGCCGCTCCTCCGAGGAAAAGTCCTGAGAGTCGCGGGGACAGTGGTCCCTATCGCAGGGCATCATGGGACTTGTAGTTCGATGGCTTCTCAGGCTCGCCGCCTGGGTTGGGTGACTCGGTCCCGAGAACTACAAAGCCCAGCGGTTCTGAGCGCGGTGACCGACTGCTAAACTGGGAGCGGACCCGAGAGCGTTAATGGGGCTCTTTGTCTGCAGGGGGTTTCGGGGTGGTCGCTGAACCGGACGGGGTGCGTTGTGCTGGGGAAGCTCAGGTGAGCCGCGGGCCTCAGTGCTGCGCTCGGGCTAGGCAGCCACAGCACTCGCGGCCCCGCCCCATCGCCACCGTGCGGGGCCTGGGCCTCCTAGGGCGCTGCCCCTTGGTGCAGAACTGTGTACGGCACAAGGTCTTTGAGAGACCCGACGAACCCGTCATTAAAAGGCCTTTTGCCTTTCCCGTGAATCTCTAGGTATTTCTGCTTATTTTCAAGTAGCTCAGAGCTGTTGGCATATTAAACCCATTCATTAGTGTGCGTTCAGAGGACAGTAATATTTAAAAGGATAAGCGTGAGAGCGGATGAACGATGATACTGTTATCTGGCGGTGTCTTTTTTTTTTTAAAACCGTTTTGCATTATAAGGTTCAGTATTGTGGAATAACGACCGCCCCTTCCCCCCCTCTGCTCCCCATTCATCAGCCTGAACGTTTGTACTTTGAAGTCTAGTTAAACTTTAAATGATTAGTTAACTTTTAAAGCAAATAGTTAAAATTTTAAAGACCATATGTGGTATTATTTTCCTTAGTTATCCTAAATATTTTTTTCCTAGAATTTCCGAGGGCCATGTTTTTAAAATAAAACATGCTATGCCACATCTTTTTAAAAAGTATTACTGTTTTAAATGTCGTGCTGTGGAATACAGCTCAGCCACAAGAACCGAGTCAAAGGCCTAGTGGGAAGAAAGCTGACAGATCTGGAAAGTGGCCCTCAGCGCATCCTTTAAATTAAGGTTTTTACTAGATAGATAACCTCACATTTGCTATTATATGGGGTAAGTTGGGACGTTCTTGACACTGTTGTAGACTTATTATTATTTTTTTGTATGTATATTTTTGTATGTTAGAAATAACAGCAAAAATAAGACCAGGAGCACTAAACTTATTTTCTCTCAATTGTGCTGACATACTTACATTTTAAAGTAGTGGGTTTTTTTCTTTTCTTTTGTTTTTTGGATAAGGAGGTAAATAGTAAGGCTGTAGGGGTGGAGGAGAGGTCTTATATAGTGTAGAGATTTGAGGTATTATATATTTATTCATTAAAATACATGTAAGACTATTCTTACTGCTAGCTAATATGTTAAGTGGTGGAGCTAAGGAGGTGACTAGAAGGTGACCATCTCGTCCGTGGCATGCATTCATTTCCTCACGGGTGTGCGATGGGAACAGTAATTTCAAGAATGATCCCGTTTAGTGAATGCTTATACACAGTGGTTTGTATTGAGGTCCTTATTTAAGCCCTACAAAGAAAATGGGAAGCAGTTTTTGTTACTTAGCGATGACGAAAGGGGTTTAGAGAGCTTGTCCAAAGTCGTGAACTGGAGACTTCAACCAAGTGTGTCTAACTCATAATCCAACCACTGGTGTGCTTTCCACAACCTCTTAGAAGAGCTTGGTCTCCATGGAGACCAGGGGAGACCTTTGGTATACAGTGCAGAACTGGCTCAAATGTAAACATTTTGTATCCACAATCATGAGGAATAGTGGCATGGAGTTTTCTTATGTCTGGTTTTAGAATCGATGACAGTCTTCAAACATGAGTTGAAAATATTTTTGCCTCTTTCTGGAGAGTGTCTTTTGCTGTGGAATATTAGTTGAAGATGTGTTACATTCATTTATGCGGTGGAACATTTGTTTAATGCTGCAAAGATGTGTTGCATTCTTTTATGCTGTGTTTGTTTAACCCTATGAAACTGTGTTACTTTGCCTGTCTAAAACACCTGATTGCCGTAATAAATGGCTAAATGGCCAATAGCTAGGCAGGAGAGAGAAATAGGTGGGGCTGACTGGCAGAGAGAATATATGGGGGCGGGGGAGCAAGAGGGATCAAGGAAGGAGGCCAACCAGTCAGCCACTCATGGAGTAAGAGTGAAAGGAAGATACAGAGGAGAAAAGGAAAAAGCCCAGGGGCAAAAGGTAGCTGGTATAATTTGGGAAAAGCTGACTAGAAACAAGCCAAGCAAGACTGGGCATCCATAAGAAAAACTAATGATCTGTTTGGGTTCTGGGTGGCAGGCCCCCCAGAGAACAAAGAGCAAAGAGTGAAAACAACCACCTGTAGGACTCTCTAGGGCTTGCGTGTAGCTGCTGGGTCTGGAGTGGTTTGAGGAGGTCTTAACAGACTCTGTTTCCCCGACTGATACAGGATAGGTGAGGTTACGCTCAGGTTCTCTGGAGTGGGTTTGGTGCGTTGTGACCTCACAGATTTGTCTATTTCAGTAAGCTGTCTGGTGAAGTTTGCAATGCTAGCCCTCCCTCAGTTCCGATTGGTAATGTTTCTCCCTTTTCCTAGCTAGTTTCACTAGAAGCTGACGAATTTTATTGAACTTTCTGAAAAATATTCTTTTGGCCACACTGAAGTGTTTTGTATTTTTTTCTGTTTTTTTTAAAGTTTTGATTGATATATTCACATTTTATTTTAAAGACAGGGTCTCACTCCAGCTTTGGCTAGCTAGAACCCACTGTGTAGATCAGGCTGTCCTTGAGACCCAGCTGCTTTAGCCTCAGACGCTGGGATTAAAGTCATTACCCAGCTCCTTTGGCACAATTCCGTCTCTTTATTATGTTTTCCCTTTCTGCCTCTTTGGGGTTTAACCCCTTCTGCCCTAAAATGAAAGATGGGTTGCTCTGAGCAGGCACCAGCAAACTGCATTCCAGGGGCCAGTACCCAGCAGGCTATTCTTGAATGACCCAAGAACTAGGGATCACTTTTGCCCTTTTCTAGTAGTTGAAGGAAAAAAATGATATATTGATCACTCATAGAAATGGAAGGAAATTCAGATTTCAGTATCTATACAGAAGACCCTGCACTGCGATGCAGCCCCACTCCGCTGTTTATGTACCACTTATGGCTGCCTTTCTCTGCAATGGCAGAGTTGAGTCCTTGTGTCAGAGATCAAGTGGTATTTGCACAGGCCTGATACAAGTACTTGATAGGCTGCCAGCCGAGTCTTGGTGCTGAACTGGACACCTAAATTATTAGTGCATACTCATTTCAGAACAAGGAAAGGTGGAAAAATGCACTCGGAACATTTAGATGGCAGCGAGTCAGAGGACGAAGCAGTCTGCTTATGCAGTGACCCGGGGGCCATCAGTACACAGCACTGTCACTAGAGTAAGCCAGCCCAACATAGCCAAGCTGCATAAGATAGCCAAGGCCGGTCAAACCAGCAGGCTTTCACACGGGTGCCCGCTTCCAGGAGAATCTCTTTGCGGAATTGCAAAGTGGAAATGAAGCCGCGCTGCCGGTCATTTACAAATGGCGCATTTGTTAGCCAAGTAAGAAAATCAGGGACCATTGGGGAGCTGGATTGCAGTAGGCATAGAATTGTGTCTGGAGAAAATAAACTTGTTTAAAATGATTAGCCTTTTGGCATGAACGGTTGCTCGAAGCATTGAGGGCACCATTAATCAATTAAAAACCCAAGGAAATGATTTTGAGTGGTTTTCCTTGGCTCTTGATGAGATGGCAGATGTTAGCAATATTGCTCCATTGTTTATTTTGGAAGTCAACACTGAACTTGAAGTGATTAAAAAGTGAGTTTACACAAACGTTGTGTGTTGGGGGGCATCGAGGACACATACAGAGTTTTCAAGACATCAAAACATTTCCATACAACCTGGATCTTTGAAGATACATTATTGGAAGGGTGATTGTGAACAGCTGTGTCGAATGGCGATGAACTCAGGTGGACATGGTTATGAGGCAGGAAAATGTGCGCTAGATTAAGCTTGTGGTCATCTGTCATTCATTCTTTGGTGTTTCACAGATAATATTTATATCTTCCCATAGTCAAGGTCCATGCAGGGTCAGTATTTGGAATTCCATTATGGAATTAGCTGTTGTCCTTAAGTTTGTGTCAAGAGTAGGAGCAACACCTTCCCTTGCCTTAGCCGCACAGCCGCCTGCTGGCTTAGCAATAGTTAGGTTTTGAGCTTTGGGTGGAGGTGGGAAGTTGTCAGAATGAGAGGGACTACCCTCAGCCATCTTACTGAATGCCAAGTGGCTTGCTTTTTGCCATAAATTCAGTAATATTTCTTAGTGAGTTCACCCTACACGTTCTAAGACAGAGCAGGTGCTTATATTAAAACCAAGACCGCAATAAAAATTATTGCTGTGCCAGTTAGTGTTTCTGCACTCTCTCCGTGTTGTTCAGCTCTCCATATAGTCAGAAGACAAACAAGTACAGCTCCGTTCTGCTCTCCTACCCCAAGTTTCTCCCTGTAGTTTTGGCTGTCCTGGAACTCTCTCAGTAGACCAGGGGGCTGGCCTTGAACTCAGAGATCCATCTGCCTCCACCTCCTGAGTGTTGGGATAAAGGCATGTGCCACCACTGCCCAGCTGACATCTCCATTCTTACAGTGGCTGTCAGTATTCTTCTGAGCTCAGACGGGTTTTAGCATCGTTTTCCAGACTGAGGCAAATTTTCATATTAGATATCCATTTAACTATGATATTGAAGTTCCTTTCAGCTTCCTCTTTAATCGGTCTTGAATAATCTGCAGAATGCATTGTTTAAATACTCTCTGAACAGTGCCTGTGCTGACTGGAAGTCACGTGACTGCAGTTGCTAGCGCGATGTGGGAGGACCACGCTGTCTTCCACCGAGTCGTTTAAGAACAGATGAAACACACGCAGCAGTATTAAAAACCGGTGCTAGTGGCATGCTGCTTGTGATTGATGGCGGGGAGCACTAACTCGGTTCTAAGCTTTGAAGACGGTTGATCCTTTTCATTAGGAGGCCTGCTTTACAGAGTCACTGCTATCTATAGGTTTTAGTTTTATCACCAGAGAATATAGAAAGTTTTACCTTATAATTCTTTGCATAGTGTCCTCTATTTTGCTTGCTAGTCCTTAGAACTTAAATGCTTGTTTGAACCTTTACAAAAAGGGATGCCAGGCCTTTTGTTATATCAAAATGTTTTCCCTACAAAATGGTATGTCTGTACATATTAGCAGAAATAATATAATTTGCCAGACAGCAACCTTAGAAGATCATAATTTATGGAGGACTTTCTGTGTACAGGTTTATTCACTGAGGCTAAGCTAGCCATAAAGCAAGAGTCTAGACTGTTGTGACGGATAGGAGTGACTCATAGCCAAAAAGAAGAAGCCTCTGTTTGACTCTCATGGTTTTGGAGTTCGGTCAATGGTAGGCTGGCTCCATGCTTCCGGTCCTTCTTGAGGTAGTTAGTGAATTAGGGCCGAGGGGCATGGTGACAGAGCTGTGGCACCCAGAGAGCAAAGAGAAGACGTGTGATTTTCTGTCTGGGTCCCCAGCCTATGAGATGCTGCTACCCACATTCTGAGCAGGCCTTATTTCCAAGGATGATTTTTCTTTGGAAGCATTCTCCTGGATAGACGGAGAGAAGTAATTTACTGATCTTCTGGAACTTCTTAAGTTTTTTTTAAATGTATGTATGTGGTGTGTATGCATGTTTGTGGGTGCGCATGTGTGTGTCGGTGCACTGGCATGGCTGTGAACAAATCGTCGTGGTCAGAGAGTGACATCAAGTTTCCCCTCCTTTGCTTTTTATCTTAAATGTTGAGGCATGGTCTCTCACTTGGGCCCAGAGCTTGCTGATTCCACTGTCAACTTTGGGAAAGTCAGGCTACCCAAACCAAAGCGTAATTTCCTAGGAAGGCAAGAAGAAATATTTCTATTTCCGCTATTAGACATTTAATTCGCTTGCTGTTCCAGAGATAATAGGGTAATTTGTACTCTTTCTAGGGCCCCTCCTCTGTCTTTCAGGAGTTTCTGTGCTTATGGTCTTGAGTAGAAAGTGTCTTTGCTAAGAAGCCTTGGGTGACTAGGAGACTTTGGGAAAGTCTAGAGAAAAGCCAGCATTGCTGAGGTGAAGGACTGGCCTAGAAACCAGAGGCTCAGAGGTCATTCCCAGCATCCGAAGGATGGACCTAATAGGATAGCATCAAACAGGATGGAGAGACGGCTCAATGGTGCAAGTAGAGTCAACTCATGAAAGTTATCTGGCCTCCTCTTCCTTATACAAAACAGACACACGTTGAAGGAGAAGGACAGATTGAGATGCAGAAATCTCTCACAGTTTAATTTATACCTTGCTCTGTTGAGCGACACAGTCACGGCACCCGGATGATGATGGACTTCATAGGCTGTCCTCCGAAGTATAACCCAAAGTGGGGCTCTTTCCTCCTGGGGGCCGAGGGTCTCAGCAAAACAGCAAAAGTTAAGCTACTTCACAGTATTCACATACATTATAAAGAAGTAGTGGGCAGAAGAGAATCTCATGGATATATGGGACTGAGTTGGTGGCAGTTAGGAATGAGCTAGGAGCAGCACCCAGGTCCTCATCTCCAGTTGTCTGTCACCTCGGTGGTGCTCCCTGTTATCCCCTGGATGTTCTGTGGCCTCCTGAGTACTTAGAGAACTGGAAATGTAGTGCAGTCTCAAGACTGTTTGACTCTGAACCAGTTTGGTGCACATGTTACAAAATTGATAACTGTTTTAAAACTTTAAAAAACGCATTGCATTTTATTGTTCAGGTATCTGAAGGAAGATGAATTTGGCAGAGATCTGCGACAATGCCAAGAAAGGGCGTGAGTACGCGCTTCTGGGAAATTACGACTCTTCGATGGTGTACTACCAGGGGGTGATCCAGCAGATCCAGAGACACTGCCAGTCAGTGAGAGACCCGGCCGTCAAAGGGAAGTGGCATCAGGTAGGACGGCGCGCGACTGTTCCCTGCGCCATGGCGGCCGTGTTAAGTTGAGGCAGCAGAGTTGGGAAATTACCAGAGAATTCACACGTTCTTTTCTTGGTCTGAATACTGAACTACATCTCCCATATAATTCTATGTGCAGTTCTGATATCTACTCAATAGTCTGTGTGTTTCTGACCACGCATTTTAATCTTTGTAGCTGAAGGTTTTCTTTTTTTGAAAATGTTTGTGCTCAATTGTATCTGCCAGCAAATTTTTAGAAGTAGGTGTTTCTTGTTGCTGTCTATCCTTTCATTTTTTTTCTTTGTAGTTTTGACCTATTTCATAAAAGTTTTCCTTGAAAGTGCCCTTACAAACACAAATGAGTTGGTAATCTAATCAAGGCATTAACATCGTTTCTGTCTTTTTGACTGTACAACTTGATTATATAATAGTACAGTTAATGCAAACTTGAATTATAATTTCCCCAATTACTGTTGTAACTTAAAATCCTTTTAAAATTAAAAGTACAAAGTCTGACAGCACTTTGAAGTTTCCATTTCCTTTGGTGTGTTTCCAGGGCCTCCCCTCATTTCTCTACCCGTCAGAAGTTAGTGCTCCCTAAGTTTTGAGGGAAAATGGGCTTGTTTTCCAACAGAAGATTCACCAGTTGCATTGAGTAAGAACGCCACACTAGCTGTGACTTGGGCTGAAATTCTTGGGTCTCAGGTTTTCTTGCCTCTCCCAGGCAGGGTGCTTGTGTTTTGTGGTGGGGAGTGTTTCCCTGGAGATTTCCGTGTGCACTTTATGCGGGTCCAGCATGTAATGTCCTGTATGTGGTGTCTTATGGCCACACATGCTGGTGGTCCCCTCCACTCGGGGTCTGCCTTTGTTCTGCAGCTCCTCGTGGCTCTTTGCAGTATACTGTTCCAGGGAATTTTTTTCTGCTCCGCTTTGGAGTTAAGTGTGCTTTCTGGTTAAAAATTGCTCTAATTGTTAAAAAGGAGTTTATCGGTACAACTTTTCCAGTCGTTTGCTCTTGACGGTTAGCATGGGTGCCAAGTTTGAAGACAGGACTTTCCACATGGTAGGTACTTAGTTATGTTTTTCAAATGTAGGGAAAGTCTTAAGATCAACTTTATCCAGGACTCAGAAGAGGTGAGGCCAAAAGAGGCTGAGGTGGAGGGGGTCATAAATAAGAGTAGGTGCTGTGTGGTCCTTAGCAGTGTCCCCTAGAGACCAGTCTCTCGGGGCAAGCATTTCATACTTGGTGACAGTGGCGATGGCGAGTGGGGGTGACAATTTTGACCAATTTTATTTTAGTCTCTAAGAATATTGAAAGATTTAGCATAGTATCTTCAATGTCTGGGGTGAAGAACTTGTTCCTGATACAAATGCTCGATTTAAGTTATATTAATAATCAGCACATGCTTTACTAGACAGTCTTCCCTTCTGTGAAGGGGTGCGCAGTGCAGCCTCGGCTCTCACCGCGCTCTGCGCCTGCCACTCTGAATAGCTGTTTATAAGGTATCTGTGACTCATTTGCACACTTTGACTAGCGCTAAGGAAGTTTACCTCTGCAGTAATTTATTTGCACTTTATGTGAACTTTGAACGGCTTCTAATGTAACGGCTCCTTTCTTAAGGTCCGGCAGGAACTGTTGGAAGAATACGAACAAGTTAAGAGTATTGTCAGCACGTTAGAAAGCTTTAAAGTCGACAAGCCCCCGGACTTCCCTGTGTCTTGTCAAGATGAGCCATTTAGAGATCCAGCAGTTTGGCCACCCCCTGTCCCTGCAGAACACAGGTAAGTGAGACTCGGTCTATAGGAGCTTCTAGATAACCATGCTCAGAGTGAAGCTTTATTTGAACAGTTTTGCAGAAGCATTTTGGGGGCTTATAGACTTAATATGCTTATCATGTTTGTTCCTTGTAGGGGTCCAGAGTTTGTGTTGGTAAAAGAAGAGGCAAATCCGTGTCATGCCCTTGCTTTCCATGGCCTTACGGTTGTCACTGTAACAGGTGCCTGACAGCGGTTAAGAGACGTCTTTTAGATTAGCACCACACCTTGGTGTTTGTTTGAGAGGATTGACCCCTTCCAGTGAGTGTGGGAAGACTGGATTCATCTGGTTTGACTGCCAGAGTCTTAGTGTGGATGGGACACCTGTAATTTTCAGTGGCCTATCATTGCTTAAAGTTCAGACTCCTCAGGGTGGCAAGGAAGGCTTCTGTTCCCACCAAAAGTTTTGTTTTGCTTCTCTGACCCTCTCCATCTGATTGCTCTCCTCCTCCTGTCTCCTGTCTGCTGTCTCTGTGTGGGTTCTTTCTCCAAGGAACCCAGTAATTCACACCTCTAAGCTGCTCCTGGTCCTCAGGGCCCTGTCAACTGGCTGCAGCATGGGCTTGCAGCTGTCATGTTGCATTTGCTTGTCTCCTCAGGATTAGAGAGCAAGTGATGGAAGGCAAGGGCCAAGACTGCGTTTGCTTCAAAACCACACAGCAAATGTCCTTTGCTAACACAGAGGCTTGCCCATGGTAGGAGTTCAACGCTGGCTGAGGAACTCCATTAAGTTCAGCAGTTAGGAGACTGAGCCCTGGGGAACTGGATGTGTGAGTTAGGTTAGATGGGGATCTGAGATCAGGTTTTGGGCTTTCCTTCTGTCTCTTGCCTTGTGACATGGTTCTGTGGGCAAAGTGTTGTTCTATAGGAAACACATCTTCCTTTTGCTGGTAGCTGGGGTCATCTGTTCAACTAACTGCTCTCTTGAAGTTTTCTAAAACGTTTAAAGGATTCTGAAAAATGGCTAATATTTTGTTGTTTTGTTTTAAGACAAATATTTTGTTGTTTTGCTACGTAGACCAGGCTGTCCTAGAACTTGTCATGTAGCCCAGGCCGTCCTCTATCTGTGAATCTTTTGAATTAACCTCCCAAGTGCCAGGATTGCATTCTGCACCATCTCAACCACCTAAATTCTTCTAGAATTTCTTCTACTGAGTTCCGGGTGTTTGTGATTTCCCTAGTAAAGGCAGGCACTAGATGAAAATTTATTTTTCAGGACAGTGATGCATTTTTGGCTTAGGTAGCCCTCACCCCTCAGAGCGCACCATTTGAGGAGTCATGACTGTTCTCTGGGAAACTCCAGAGTAAATACTGAAAAGAAAGGAGGGAAGGAAAGGAAGGAAGGAAGGAAGGAAGGAAAGAAGGGAGGAAACAAGGGAGGAAAGAAGGAAGGGACGGTCGTCTGTCAGAGCATCACATTGTTCCTGTACGTGCAGTTAATGGAATGCTTCATTTTTTTTTCCTGGAAATCATTAATTCCAAAATCTACTTCTGGCTTAAAGCTAAGAATTATTAGTAAATTGATATTTTAGAGCGCATGTTCTGAATTGTTAGATTGCCTTCATTAATTTCAGGAGGCAACTCTAATATTTGTGACTCAAATGATGAAAATTGTGGCTAACATTCTCCCGTTGATGATTGCCGGCCTGGAAACCGTCACTTATTACTGGCTCCTCACTCAGCTTTCTCCTGCTGTTTGTCCTTCTGACATGCCTATGACTTAGACTGCATTTATGTCTATACTTATTTTCAATCCTATTTTTTAAATGATGAAAGTAAAAGATAAACACACAGCAGACTTTCTCCACACTAAATTAATTTTTTTTCCTATGTGGGTGCTGGAGAGATGGCTCAGTGGGTGCTGTCTTGCCGAGGACCCAGCTGGTGCCCAACATCCACACTGAGCGACTCACAGTCACTTCTAAACTGCAGCTCCAGGGGATCTTTTGGCCTCTCTGGCACATGCACACATAAAGGAAAACGAAGTCTAAAGCAGTTCCGCCACGTATAGCCCTTGTTCGTGGCATGTGCTCTGCTTCTCTGTGGATTAGAGACAGTGAATATGAACGTGATAATTGGAGCATGCGTGCCACCTGGGAGAGAGGCTCTCGTTTCCACATTGTGAAAGACCCTCAGAGTGGTCCTTCCCTCAGGAGGAGACCCCTAACCCAAGGAACAGTCGAGACCACTGGCTGCAACTGCAAGAGGTTAGTTATTGAGCGATGCACGATGCACAGGTACCTGCGGGCGTCAGAGTCTCTTTGGAAGACTTGCACGCCCTCAGGCTGGGCAGGGGGTCTTTTATATGGAAACAGGCGGGTGGATGGGGTGATGGGTTCACTTGGGGACAAGCTCCTCGGGGACATGAAGATATGATAATAGCTGACTTGGCTCTATCTAGGACACATGTAGTTTTTCCCAGAACTGTCCGTTCCCCTCCTAGGCCTGGTGTCTGACCACAGATATCCTGTTTTGGCCACCTAGGAGTACCGACTTTACCTTGAACTTACATTGGTTTGTGTGAAAGCTTTGCAAAATGGCATTACAGCAGCTAAGCTGGGGTCTTTCAGTTGTATTACTTTTGTGTCAGTACAAGTACCTGATGGGAACAGTGAAGAAAGGCTCAGTGCTCAGGGCTTCGGGGGCTGGAGTCCAAGACCCCTGGGCACTGTGTTTTGGGCAGAAGGCCTGTGTGAAGGAAGCACCTGGCTTGAGACAGGAAGCAGAGGGGCAGCAGAGGCGCCAGGGGCAAGATCACAGTACACACTCCAAGATCACAGTACACACTCCAAGATCACAGTACACGCTCCAAGATCACAGTACACGCTCCAAGATCACAGTACACGCTCCAAGATCACAGTACACGCTCCAAGATCACAGTACACGCTCCAAGATCACAGTACATGCTGGCCCTACTGGTGAAGGGTCCACATGGCCCTGTCCCTGGGACCCAGTGTATAACACATGAACCCGTGGGGATATTTCACGTTCAGACCTTTATCACACCTGTCAGTGACCACGGGAAAACACGGGACAACTCAAGAGGTTGTATGGTGAGGTTGGAGGTTGGGGGTGTGGAATGTCTAATTCCTAAGTACTAATGCGGGTCATAGTTTAAGACTGCCTGTAAACAAGTGGCAGTGACCTGCCACGGTGGAGAATGCTTTAGTGACACACACGCAAGGCACACGTTACTGAACCAACTCAGTCTGGTGCATTGAACGTGTGCAAAGATGACCAGGTCATCGTGTGCTCTCAGTTACAGGCCGTGGGAAGCTGGAATTGAACACCATTTTACTACTTTAAACCTTGTGTTTCTTCTGCAAGTCATGAAACAAAAACTCCACCTGGAGATGATGGCTGCCTGGCAAGGTTCTTTACAAAGACAGCTGCCGTCCCCACCTGGGTCTGAGCGGCGTGACTGATGCCCACCTGCTCTGGCGCCATAGCTATTTTAACTCTGGACATTGACTTCAGCCTCTTCTATAGCGGAGTCTCTCCCTCGCGGGATCAAATAAGAGAACTCAGTGATGATGACCAAGAGGTATAGTTAAAATCAATGGTCAGCTTTGGAAAAAGGAGCTACGGTATTCTTTCAGATAAATAATAAAAGAATGATGTAATTAACAATTATCTCATTCAGAAAAACTTCTAGTAATTATATTTTCTCCTTGAAAATTCTGCATAAATCTTTAGTTTCTGGACCATGTTGGATAACGCCAGCAGAGAACATGCTGGGCTTTCACTGTTGACCCATGAAGTTGGTGTTCATTTTCAGGGGACTGTGTCTACTAAGTAAGCACTGGCCACTTGTATCTCTAAGTGGTCTATGATTTAAGTCCTCCAGCGACCCCACCACATATGGACTGTTCTAGCATGTTCAATTAATGCTGAGACCCTGATGTCCAGACAATGATAGTGATGCTAAGCTTGTTATTTTTCCAGAGTCGGGATTTGAACCTAGACTCTCCCAATGCCAGCGGTCATATTTGTATCCATTTTGCTCTGTGATTTTAGCACACACATCCAGTGGCATTTGTGGCTACATTTTGATATATAGTCTGTGCCCTAATGTCTACTTGTTAAATTCTTACTAGTAGTGCTAGAATGAAGAAATTGAAAATGCTTAATGAAATAAAAATTAATAATTTAAATGTAATTAAAACATGTCCCTGTGGGAGCACCACACTGAAATAATTATTTTAGTCAATAGAGAAATATAATTTACTGTTTTCCTACAAAGCCTTTCAGAGTTGAAGTTGATGAGCTTGGCCTTGGCTGCTAAGCTGGCCAGCCGGTCTGACTTGGGTCTGGTTCAGTTTATGAACTGCAGTCCAGAACTCCTCTCCGCTTCCAGTTTCGCGTCACAGTCGTGCGCACACGGCAGCTTCTGTCGGTGGTTTTACCATGTTTTCTGCAGTTAGACGCTATGTGTCATGGATTTGCTGAGATTAATCATGATCATGTTTTAACTCACCGGCAGCTGCTTAGATAAATCAAAGCAGTCTTTTGAATAAATTAGATACATGGCCTTAAATCTGAGAAAATTGAGTTGAGAAAGTAGGGTCATGATGGGAGGTCAAAGCAATGGTAGAGTTGAACTCTAAAAAAGAGAAGCCTTCAGATTATGTCCTTTGTAAGTAAGTTTCTTATATTAGTGAAATGATTCCAATAACATTTTACATCTAGGCTTAGTGAGTGCATCCTCTTTAAAAAGGTTTTCTCTTCTTGTGAGGCCTTAGACTGAGGTTGTCTGTAGCTAGGACTGATATAGTCAGTAAAATACATTTTATTTCTTTTTGTGTATATGTCCATGTGTGTGAGTGAATATGCATGCGTATGTCCGTGTGTGTGTGTGTGTGTGTGTGTGTGTGCGTGAATGTGTGTGTGAGTGTGTGTATGAGAATGTGTGTGTGAGTGTGTGTATGTGAGTGTGTGTGTGTGAATGTGTGTGCCCATGTCTGTATGAGTGCAGGTATAGTGTGTGTGTATGTGTGTGTGTGTGAATGTGTGTGCCCATGTCTGTATGAGTGCAGGTATAGTGTGTGTGTGTGTGAATGTGTGTGCCCATGTCTGTATGAGTGCAGGCATAGAGGTGAGACAAGGACACTGCTCCCCCACTCTGCCTTACTCCTGTGAGACAAGGTCTTTCACTGAAGCTGGAGCTGGGCTGGGGGCCAGCGAGCCCCAGTGATGCTCCTGCCTCTGTTACATGACTACAGTTGCAGGCACACACAGAACCTCCATGGGGTTCAAACTCAGGTCCTCTTGCTTACATAGCAGATGTTCCCCTCAGACCCACTGCTCTAGCCCTTAAATATTCTCTATTCATCTTAAAAAGTGAATATGGCAGATCTTCCTCCCAGCCTACCTGAAGCAGAATTTGTATTTATTTATAATGATTGGATTCCATTGTGAAAACTGACCATAGTTAACCTCACCTCACTTCACCTCACATAATTTGCCTTTCCCCCCCCTTTTTGTAGTGAGAACACAAGGCTCTGCCTTAGCAGAATTCAAGTATGTAGTACAGATGGCTGGCTGTGGTCACCTTCATATATGCTAACTGTCCAGAATTGATTCTCGTGTGACTGGAACTTGGCACAGTGTCAGCTGTGCTGTGGTCTGGGCATCTTCCAGAGCTCGTGTGTTGGCAGCGTATTCCCCAGGGCAGCATACTGGGAGGCTGGATCCCTGAGGAGGGATTGGGTCCTGAGGTGGGGCCCCGGGGTGGAAGGTGGAGTGCCCCCCTGGCACGGCCGCTCATGCTGCACCTTCCTTCAGGGAGCCATGCCACGCGAATGTCCTTGCAGGTGTGGGCCGCTCAGACTTAGCCTCTCAGCGCCCAGCTATGGAGAAAGCCATGTCTGCTCATTCTGAATTATCCAGTCTTAGACATTCTGTCAAGTGGAACCTACTGGGCTGAGAAACCGTCTCCCTGTCCTTCAGCCCCCGGAGCCGCCATTCTCTTCCGCAGTCCTGTGATCTGACTGTTTTAGATGGCGTATGTGCATGAGATCCCACACTTGTCTTTCTGCACAACGTCCTCTAAGTTCATCTATGTTTTTGCAAATAAAAGAACGCTCTGTTTTTATTAAATTTTTTCATTTGCTTTACATACCAATGGTAGTTTCCTGTTCCCCTTTTCTCTTCTGTCCCCCTACCTCCCATCCATCTCCCCTGGCCTCTCCTCCTCCTCCTCCTCCTCCCCAGTCCTCTCTTTGTTAAAGCTGGATAACAGTCCACCGTTTGCTCAGCACGTTTCCTGACCATCCCTCTGAGCTGTGTGCGTGTCCTGCTGCTATGAGGAGGGTTGAGGCAGACACAGGACTTCATGTCCCTTCAACGCCCCCATCCAGTTTCCTTAGATACAGGCTCACAAGTGGGACTCTTTGGTCATACAGTAGTTCTAGTTTTAATTTTTAAAATTTTAATTTTATTGTTTGTGTGTAGATGTTTTGTGCTGTAGGAAGACCTGCAGCTTGTAAGTACCCGCCTTTTGGGGTGTGGCCCCTTATACTACATATGCAGATGCAAAATCTGCGTCTGTCCCTTTTTTCCTTTCTCCTTTTCGCCGGATGCTCATTTTGGATTGCAGGATTCAACTGGTCAAAAGGAGGATTGTGATTTGTGAGTTTACCCCCAAATAAATAACTATCTATTTCTCAATTCTGAGCTAGTGTGGGATTTCTGTTCATGGCTTCACTTGGTGGGTTCCCCGTGACACCTGGAGCCCACGTGGGTTTAAACTCCACACCCACTGGGTGAACGGCTTGGTCCTTCCACGGCCCAGACAGGCTTGTGGTTGTCTAAGCAGGTTTTGTAAAATCCCTGTCACAGCGGCGTTTGTAGCCATTCTATTTTACCAATTAAAACATTTGGCAGTTTGATGTCTCCTCAGTACTTTGGAAATTGCTTCTCCTACCCAAGATTCAGCATTGTAGTCAAATGTCTCAGCATTCATTGTATGCAGAATCCATTCATCTATAGGTGCTGATCTAAACCTTAAAAGCCCAGTTATCTTTTTGCATTCTAAGTTTGCATTTTCAAAAGCCAAAGATTCAAGAATTATTCGTCTAGCTTCTGGGTCTGCTACTCCCCTTGATCACATATGCAGTGCCCGCAGAAGTCAAAAGAGGGTGCTGGATTCTCTGGAACTAGAGTTAAAGACAATTGTGAGCCACATGTCAATGCTGGGACTCAAACCCAGTCCTCTACAATACCTGCCAGTGCTTTTAACAGCTGAGCCATCTCCAGCCACTATTTTTAATTTTTGAGTGTCTATTGGTGTTGTTTATGATGGAATACAGATTATACGTCCATGTGGTAGATTTTAACCAGCCATGCCTTGTGGGGGAAGGGCAAATGACATTGTATATGTGACTCTGAAGTTACTGAGTCAGTTTGTTCTGTATAGTAGCCCTAGTAGACCTTCTAATGCTATTTCCTCAAGACCTGGAGGGAGGGGCTGGGAAGAGAGCTATGTGTAAAGTGCTTGCTTTGTAAGGATGGCAACATGAGATTGGATCCCCAGCTCCTACCTAAGACCTGGGTTCAGAGGAAGTACCCACAATCCAGTGCTGGGAGCAGAGGTAGAAGAGCCAGCTGGCCTAGCTCAGTCAGTGAGCCACTGCGGAATCCGCTGGACCCCTGGTGTGTGTGTGTGTGTGTGTGTGTGTGTGTGTGTGTGTGTGTGTGTGTGTGCATGAGCTTGGGGAGACGGCACAATATGTCTCCATGCACACTTAGGAGACTAGTTTTCTTTAAGTCCCTGCCCGAGTTCTTACAGATTTAATGTCAAGGCTGTTAGCACGTTCCCCTGGGTTCCCTGCTAGCTTAAGTAATTGTCAGCATTCAAAACAAAAGAAAAGAAAAAGCCCAGTTAATAATGGAAAGGCTCCGCTAAGGCCACAGTCAAGAACTGAGAGGAAACTGCTGTTTCCTGTTGGCAAGTCCTTTGCCTCTGCTCTGACTCAGTTGTTTTCCTGGCATGGGGTGGAAGAGGCAGTTTGCTGTAGCACTGATCCGGTCATCCTCCAAGCTCGCCCAGTGTGAGGGGTGTATCGCAGTGAGCACGCTCTGCAGCCCTGCATCAAACCTCGGGAAGGAGAGGGCTGCAGGAGCCATCTGCCACGAGCTTTGTAAACGTCCCTTGTTTGCCAGACATTTATCTTTGGCCTGCAGGCAGTATAGTGGCGATTGCTAACTCTCAGAGCCTGGCCTCAGGGAGGCTGGCATCTGCAGCAGGGCTGCACCAGGCCCTGTGCACACCGGATGGAATGCGCGAGTGGGTATGGCTCCTGCCCTGGAAGCATTTGGTCTTGTAGGTGGGTGTAGAGCATGCTTGGTAAAATGGTGACTGAGGTGACGGGGAGAATGAGAGCAAATGGACTCTATAATTGAGGGTCCAGGCAAGGCTATTGACTAGGAGCTAGAGGGAAGAACAGACCATGGGAGAAGAATGGCGGTTACCCGAGAGTGTCAGCCAAGGTGAACACAGACAATTTAAGGTTGTTCTTCATATGATGAAGTAGGTTATTGCCTAACGCTGGGCCCAGCCTGGGATGGAGTTACACTATCGGCTGGAATATGGGACAACCCCTGATTTCAGATTGTGAGGAGAATGTAGGGAGCAGGGTGATTTGTCTCTGTAATAAATGGCATTTACTGAGTTCTTTCCCTGGCTTAGAACTTAGTCTTCACAACCTCCCATGACCGCAGCCACTGTAAGACAAGGGCTGGGAGTCAGATGGAATTTACCAGCAGGAGCTCACCTGTGGCTTAGCGCACAGCTTCAAAAACACATATCCTAAAATGTTATTTGGATAGCTGAAGCAGGCTCTGCTCTGGAGCCTGGGATGATCTCAAGCTCGTGGCCTGTCAGGCTCGGTTTTCCAGGCCTGAGACTTCAGCTTGTCCCACTGCTGCACGGTAAGAGTAGACCGGCAGAGAGTGAGAGACAGGGCCCAGGAGGGAGACAGCGGATGTCCCTCTCTCAGGGGAGCGGCAATGAGTGGTGGTTGGGGGAAGCCCTAGAGTATTTGCAGAGGGCAGAGGGCAGATGCCTGGGCTGCCTGCAGCGTTGTGCTGGAGGTTGTGTGGACAGACGATGCTTGGCTGAGAAGCACTGCTGCAGGGCCAGTGTTGGGTCTCAGGAGCAGTGGCGTTGGTGCAGTGGTGGGGACAGAAAGCTCAGTGGGAGCAGGCTGGCAGGTGTTGAAAAAGGGTTCCCTCCTGCGGGTACTGTGGTCACTTCACGGGAAGGGAGCACCTAGGAAGGCTGTGTGAATGTGAGGGGCCAGGTGTCTTAAGGGGGAGGGCATTCTGTTGGGCTTTGTTCTTGATTTTTAGAGTTTCATTCTTCCTCTTATATATATAAGCGCTCTGTAGAAAACATCTGTCTCTTGCTACAAAATACAGTGGTCACCTGAATTTTGAATTTTGGAATTCCAGGTATTTACTACAGTGACTGTCTAAAATATTTATATCAAGATTTATTGTAGAGATAGATATGGGGGTTTAACCTGAAGGTCAGAAAAGTAAAACAGCCAGCCACTGGCTCTTACCTCTACCTCAGTCTGAAATGGTGATCCTACCTCCAGGAATCTCAGAATGAGTGTGTGTGTGTGTGAGAGCTGTCTCCTCCCGTTTTATATTCCTCTCTAGTACTGGGATTAAAGGCGTGTACCACTACCACCCAGTTTCTATGGCAAACTAGTGTGGCTAGTGGGATTAAAGGTGTGTGCACCACCACCACTCGGTTTCTATGGCAAACTAGTGTGGCTAGTGGGATTAAAGGTGTATGTCACCATTGCCTGGTCTATAAGGCTGATCAGTGCGACTGCTTTATTCTCTGAACTTATTTATTAAAATACAAATGAAATATCACTGCAATTTATTTTATGTGTGTGAATGCTTTGCCTACTTGTATGTCTGTGTACCACATGCATGCCTCTTGCCTGTGGTGGCCAGAAGAGGGCATCAGATCTCCTGAAACTGGAGTTACAGATGGTTGCAGGCTGCCTTGTGTGCTGGGAACTGAACCCAGGTCCTCTGCAAGAGCAGCTGTTCTCTTAACCACTCGCTGAGCCATCTCTCCAGCCCCCCAAACTTGGTATTTCTATGTTTTAGAAAAGGCAGCTGAAAGTGGACACTGCACTTTCTTAGAGACCAATGAAGGCTTGAAGACAAGATGGCAGTGTCAGAACGAAACCATAACACATTTACACTTGGGCTGAAAAACCTTTGTCTTGCTGTCCTTTTCCTGGCAAGCTGCTGTCTGCTGTAGAGTGTAACCATCTCCCCTTCTCCTTAGTTACCACATCCCAGTCAGTGCAGCGCTGGGGCTGAACTCTCCACTGCTGTGAGCAGCCCACCCGTGTGATAATGCCATCTGCCCCTTCTAGACTCACTCCTCCCGCTTTGTGACACTTACTGCTTACCATTTCTGTTGGGACTCTTCCCCTCTTCTAGCGCCTGTGACTTTTACACTGCCCCGCCCTTCTCCCTAGTTCGTCTCTAGTCCCCAGTTCCTGTGCCCCCGATGCAGTTCTCTTGACCGCACTGGTACCCTCTGGAAGCTGACAAGCAAGACTGGCTCCTTGCCTTGCAGCATCTTCAGCTCTAGGAAGGCTGCTCCCTTTGCAGAGACCGGTTGCCAGCTCTGGGGGAGAGGGTGTTTCCTCTCAGCTCTGCCACCCAGTGGCCCCAGGGAAGCTAGCAGCTTCCTCCTCATTTTCCTTCCCTGTAATTGAGATCAGTGTGGCAGTTGCCTCTTGTGGTACTTGTGAGATTGAAGCCTAGTAGTTGTATGGAGAGTATGTAGAGCAGCTTGGCCCTGCAGGGTGTGCGGCCAGGTTTGCAGCTTCCACCTGACTCCAGTGACTGACCCTTACCTGTCTTTATCGCGTGACTCCGAGAGGCCAACCTTGGACTTTATCCGCTTGTACTTACTGCTACCAGACTGCACACCTGCTTATTGTTCACGGCCCCAGGTCATGTGATCTGAAGAACTGGGGCCTTGGACTTGATCAGTGCCACACCCCCAGCACCAAGAAGAACGTGTGCAGTGTAGGTGTTCCAGAAGCGTTTCTTGAAGGAATGAACAGACCCCTGCTTACACCTCTCTGTTCCCTGTTCGTCTTTCTGCTTCACTTTCATCCTGGCTGATGTGTATTTAGTGGGTCTCACAGTGAAGGTCCCTTTAGTGGTAAGCTGCCAGATTTTATTTTAGAACATCTGTCTCTTCCTGACGCTCTTAAATGGTAGTCCAGGGCAGAATAGCCAGCTGGTATTTAGTCACTGTGCTCTGATGACTAGCTAGCTGCTCCCCGCGTTTGTACAGCTGTATATGAGCACAGTGTAAGTCTCTGTTTGACCGTCAGGGCCAAGGGCAGTGGTGCTGCGCGCCCCACTGAAGTCTCGTGAGCTTGCTGCTCACACAGCCTGGAAGCTGTCACAGCCCCCACAGTGAAGCATGACATTGTGCAGTGATGTGACAGCGGACAAAGAAGCACAGAGCAGAATCAAGGCTGTCCTCGGGGACACCAACAGAGTCTGCTACACATGTCCTATCCAGCTGCAGTGAGGTGGAACTGAAGACGGAGAGCACAGGCCTCCTTCCCAAAGGCCATCTCCAGCTTGTTGAGCACTTCATTCAGTTCCTCTAGGAGCCCATCTGAATAGTGCGCAGCAGGATGAGCTGGGAGCAGCCCCGGAATGCAGCCTGCGAGCCAGCTTAGAAGGAATCCTATGACATAGTCACCAAGCCAGATGTGTGCACGGAGTGGACTGCGGTAGGGCGAGAGCCGGTGCTGAGTAGCAAGTTGAGGGTCAGGACTGTCTCAGGATTCATGGCCAGGCCTCACGGGCGAGTCTGGCGATTGCTGAGGGCCTGCGCACAGCTGTAAGGGCTAGCCTTGGGGATGGTGAGCAGAGGCCTCCTGCTGGAGTAGAGACTGAAAAGCTGGACCACGATGACAGTCATCTAAATAGCAAGCACAGCTGCTAGCAACAGGAGAAACTCGATGTGTGCTAAGCGGAGAGGTAGTCTCAACTCATTTTCTCCGCCTGTGCCCTTGACTGCTGCAGGAAAGACATTTCTGCACGCACAAACACACAAATCGATAAAGCAGAACTGCGCTCAACCACTGTCTGTTTCTTCCTCAAAACAGAAACCTAAGTAAAACAGACCTGCCCTGTCCCAACAACGGCAGAAGCACTGCACTGGGAGACTAAAGGTTTGAGCTTTTATCTTCTGTGCTAGATAGTGGACCCAGGTCTTGGAGAGTGCTGGGAAAGTGGTCTACTACTGAGCCGCGGCCCCAGACCTGTGTGCTCTAGACAGCAATTGACCGTGTTAGTGCTATTCTTCACTGTCTCTTCATGTTTTTATTTCATGAACGTTTAAATGACTAAGAATGCCCTAGAACCAATAATGTGATAAAACCAGTTTCCAAAGTGTCTGCTGGTCATTTTGCAGTGATCTCTCTTCCTCAGTTCCTTTCCCGTGGACCCCTGTCCCACTATTGTTTGCTTCTCTCTGTCTTCTCCTGGGGCCGGTGTTGTCATTAGCTGTATGCTAAAAATGGCTGCTCAGTGACTGCTGAGCTGGACCACACTCTGAGGATGAAGATGTGCGTCTGAGAAGCCGACAGACTGCTGTGCGGCTCTAGCAGCCGTTCCTCGTCCTAGCAGGTCCCACAATGTGAATATGCTGTATGCAGCGGCCGCTCTTCTCGCGGCTGTGACAGAATCCTGATGAGGAAGGCCTGATTTTGACTCAGTGATGTCACTCCATCATGAAAGTAAAACGTGGCAGCGGGAGGGGAAGAGGTAGGCAGACGTACGAGGTGGCTGCTCATTTGGCTGAACAAGAAGCAGAGATGGCACAGGGCTGGGCTCTACCCCATCAAACCACTGCGTCAGCCAGACCTCACTTCTTAAAGGTCCACAACCTTCCGAAACTGAACCGCCAACCAGAGACTGAGTGAGACGGCAACCCGTGGGTGTCATTTTACATCAAACCACAGCACTAGAGTGGAACTACAACATCACAGGATTCCACTGTTTCCCCGAGTGTATGGATCCTCAGCCGTTTTCCTATCTTGCCAAATTCGCTATTATTGCTAGCCTCTATGGTACCAGGAAGGAAACTCTGGTGAGCAGGTGAATTCAAACCCCAAGCCTGCAGGGTACATTGCAGACGAAAGGTAGGAAGGTAGGAAGAATGCGAGAGCTGAAGGGAGGACGGGAGCCCTGTGGAATGCTCACTTCCAGGTGTGGCGTGTGCCCGTGAACTCATAGCATCCGTGATTCTGTGCACAAGATCTTCACAAAGTTGACCCTGTGGCACCTTGTCATGAAAGGGGGTGCTCATAGGGCTCCACATTTTCCTGAGTTGATGGGGGACAAAGAGGCCTTTTCAGTGGTGTTAACAGGCGGATGCAGGCTGTGTTGCCCGCTGTTGGTGGTTAATAGTTACCTTCGTCAGAGTAATGGCTCTGAATGTGTCGCCTGTATTGAATAATTGTACCAGCCATTACACATTAGGGAAAACGGTGGCAACTTCTTGAGTAAGATGGTATTGAACTACTTGTCTTTGATTAGTTCTTGTTTTCCTGTCTTTCTGTTGTCAGAGCTCCACCTCAGATCAGACGTCCCAACCGAGAAGTGAGGCCTCTGAGGAAAGACATGGGAGCCGGAGCCCGAGGACTTATGGGCCGAGCACACCCGATATCCAAGAGCGACAAGCCTGCAAGTAGGGACAAGGACTGTAGAGCCCGAGGGAGAGATGACAAGGCAAGGCTGCGATTCGTGCGCTCAGTTGAGGCTTTGGCGGATGTTGTAATTGGTGTTGAGTTTGCAGGGTTCCTTAGGGTTTTTATATTCCGAAAGCCAGGTGTAGTAAATGTACACAAACACATACACACACACACACACACACACACACGCACACACATAGACACACACGCGCAGGGAGGGTGGTATAGACGCATTAGTAAATTAGACCTTATACAGTTGCACCAAAGAAAGGAACACCAGGAGTAACCCGAGCTGTGGGTTACTGGAAGGCTCTAGGCACCTACTCCCCTTTTCAAAGTAAGAACCTAAGGGACAGGGCGCTTCAGTTCTCTCAGGGTAAAGGGTGGCATCTGAAGGCCTCCCCTTCCCCTACCCCACTCACCATTAAAGTCTGGATTTGATTTGAGGAAAAAACCCACAGCTGAATAAATCTCAGGTTGGAAACGTGAGGACACCGTGATCAAGCCACAGTTGTCAGACATCCACCCTGCTCCCCCAGATGTTATATATGGCTTTTCATCTGCAGCGTTTCTGAGTAACTGCCTAAGTCTTACCCTGCCACTGACATGCTAAGTACTCAGCCTATCCCTGAAGCGCTAGCCTTTCTCATTTCTGTGCTTGGTGAGGAGGTGGAAGAGAGACTCCGAGTCTCTGCCGAAGTAAAAGGAACTACTGTTTGTTAAAGAGACAAATATGAACGTGTCAGGATAGCTCTCAGTTGTCTCTGACCCGATCGCCATGCCGTGCAAGCTTTAGCAGAGACGAGTTCTCTGGACTAAGGCTGACTTGACAGTGGTGACAGAGGATCACTAGGGTATTTAGACTCCTTTGGAAAACATTTGGTTGGTGTATTGCAACATGCTTGGAAAAAAAAAGAAATAAAGTAGTTCAGAAAAATCAGACTGTATGCCCATAATAAAGGTAGTAATTATCTTGAAAATATTTAGTTAAGTAAGTGTATAAGCATTCAGTTAGAGGCGTTCCTATTTGGCAAGGAGACTGGCCTTGTGACCTGATGAGGTGTCTTATGACAAAGCTGTTTAAAGAACTTGTAACGAGGAGGTGAAGGGCCCAGAGTGTATCTGCTTTTTGTTCCTTTGTGTTGGTTCCTACCTATCTCTCCATTAATATCCCAGTTTTAGGCTCAGTGTGGTGGCACACACCTTTGGTCCGGCACTCGGGAGGCAGAGGCAGGCAGATCTCTATGAGTTCAAGGCCAGCCTCATCTACATAGTAACTTGAGACTCTGCCACAAAAATAAAATTATTTATAAATATGTGCTTGTGCGTTCTCATAATCTAGTAGATTTATTACTTTGTGTATAGAATTCTGAAAGCCTTTTATATCCCAGACTTCATTGATATAAAAAATGAGAATAAGAGGAATTTATTTGGGGCCCATGAAATGGCTCAGCAGCTAAAGGAATTTGTAATAAAGGCTTGGCAAGGGTTCCTAGTGTATTTGCCTTTTAGCTTTGTGTGTAGGACTGAGGGATGGACAGCACATAGCAGTAGGAGAAACAGTGCTCTCCCTGAGTGCCGGGAGCTTTGTTGTTGCCTCTGATGCCTTTGCAGCCTGTGTTGGTTTCTTCGATCCTGTCTGAGTATAGCCCCACCTCCTGCTCAGTCTGAAGGTGTGTGGGACTGGGCTGCAGAGGCTCAGGACTGTGCACCCGAGCTTTAAATCATGATGTGAACAGTGTCGAAGTCTTCCTTATTTTTAAAAATTTTTAATTAATTTTTCTGTAATAAGAAAACACTTTATAAAAAAATTCTGGTAAAATTTGTCAGAGACTACACCCCCCCCCCCCATCTCTTTTAAAGCTGATAGGCTTCAGACTAGGTCTGAGTTTAAAATGCTGGTTTTAAGCAAGCACCAATGATTTTGCATAATAATTTGTTGTTGAGGCTGTGTTTCTTTTTAATCCTGAAGGTCATTGGTTTGGATGGCAGCGTGTACCTTACTTTATTTAGTACACCTTTACTAGGTATGTGCTTTGTGTTAGCCATAAATATAAACTAATAAAGTGTACCTGCTATAATGCTGACACTCAGGAGGTTGAGACAGGATAGTCACGAGTTTGGTGCCATCGGGCTTCATAGTGAGAGTTTGTCTTAAAAAAAAAGGACCCCTGACATCTGGCTATTTCTCATTGCTGACAGGAATGGCAGGAACAGCTAAGCCATGCTGTTGACATTATTTAAATGTACCAGGTGTCAGTCTGTTTGGGATGCCGTCCCAAACACCAGGTCATTTTCTCGACAGTGGAACCTCAGGCAGTGTCTGGTGAAGGCATCTCCAAGGCCCCACCTCTTAATGGCAGTATACCCGGGCCTGGCTTTTGATGTGACGTTGGGAGGAACCCATGTGTTCAGACTATAGCCCATGAAAAATGGAATTTACTACTTTGCCATTTAAGCATAGAGTCAGTATAGAAATGTGCTGAGAAACATAAGCTGCCCTGCTCTAACCTGAATTCTGTTGGAAAGGATGTGTAGCGTTAGTCATGAGACAGGAACACTGGTCTCCAAGAGCTAACTAACCATACTCGAGAACTAGAGGTTTATGTAGAAATAATAAGTGCTTTTTAAAAAAAAATTAGAGAGGATATACTGAAAGTAAATATGAGGGAGTATAAGGAATGGTTTTATATTATAATAAAAATAAGTTTAAGTCAGAAAATGACGATTCTCAAATGTGTTAGGCTACCTGTGTTGGCTTAACTAATTTGTGGTTAATGAGCAGTTTCTGCATGACCCCTTTATTCTGGCTACATGTGATTCTAAATAGAGGGCAGGTTCTACTCCTGAACTCACTGCTCAGTTCTCCAGCCTGAGTGCTTTGTCTCATTCCACATAGTAAATGGCCGTGGCGAATGCTGTCCTCATGGTTAGCCCAGACGCAGGAATGCAGAGGTGTGGGAAGGAGGACTGGGATATTCTGCTGATGCCTGTGGCCGATGACTGCACAGATGAGCAGGGACTTCAGAGAGTGCATAAATCATAATGGAGTTGTATTACGAATGATAATCTCACATGGGATACTGATGTGTGCTTAAGAATCCCTTTTCCGGAAAAATATATGTTCACATGTAATTCATGCACATGGGCAGATTTGAATATCAACATAAGGCATGCTCATAATTTAGAAATAACAATTCTCCAATGCTCCTTATAGACTTCGTAGAACGCTTCCGCCAATTCGGGCCCACTCTCTTCTGTTTGGCCTGTGATTGCACCGATGGAGGAATGCACTGTAGACGTGAATGGTGGTTGATAATTGTTTCCATTAGTAAGACAGTAGTAAGACCGTGAAAAATAAAACATTGTGGAATTTTACTAATTTGCCCATGACTTGTGTGACATTGACAAAGGATAATTTTCAAATATTGGAAGAATATTCACTTTTTGTGTTTTTATAATGTAAAACAACAGAAATGACATATGTGTAAGCGTGCATGTATGTGTATGATGTATGCACATATATACATACACATGTGTTTGTCTAGGTGTGTGTGCCTATGCACGTTTGCACCAGTGCATGCATGTATGGAGGCTAGAGGTTGACAGCAGGTGTCTCTGTCATTCTTCACCTTATCTTTTGAGACAGGCTTGTGTGGAATATTACTTTATGGAAAGATGTATTTCCAGCACGCAGAGGTTTGATTTTTAGTATTAAATGTGTTTCACAACTGACTTATAAAGTTCTTGAAAATTTAATAATTGTCTATCATAAGCCAAAAAGGAGCAGTTTCTGTAGTGACCCTTGTAGCTTCCTCGCCATGAGTGTGTCCATCCCAGGTCAGGAAGGAACACTGGCCCCTCGGAAGTCAGATGTTGTGGTCCTTCTCTCTCAGTCTCTGACACTCCCCCATTCCTCAGAGGAACCAGCATTCTGCCTTAGGATGCCCATTTAGTAGCTCCTTGTTTGCAGCCACCTGTTCTTTTGAATGGGATTTTTGTTTTTAGCCTCCTTCCTTCCTTCCTTCCTTCCTTCCTTCCTTCCTTCCTTCCTTCCTTCCTTCCTTCCTTCCTTCCTTCCTTCCTCTCTCTCTCTCTTCCTTCCTTCCTCTCTCTCTCTTCCTTCCTTCCTCTCTCTTTCTTCCTTCCTTCCTCTCTCTCTCTTCCTTCCTTCTTTCCTCTCTCTTTCTCTTTCTCCTTCCTTCCCTCCCTCCCTCCCTCCTTCCCTCCCTCCTTCCCTTACTTATTCTTTTCTTCCTCTGATTAATGTATGTTTGTGGGATTCCCCCATGTTTTTGCAGATACTGGAAGTTATTCTCATAGTTACATGCCATTGTGTACAGTTAAATATGTTTCCTTATAAGTAGATTTTTGGGCTATCTAGTCGGGAATTGTTGAATAGTGCCAGTCTGGGTAGATTTTCTTTGTCTTCTTTGTGTATGGGCATCCGTTTTTAATGAGTGCACACTGGGGATGGAGGGTGGGCTCATAGGAGATTGTAGGTTAGACATTGGGAGGTCATGTCAGATAGTTTTGCAAGCAGGTGTTAGCAGTTTGCACTGTAATTGGCAGAATGGGAATTGCAGGTCTCCACTGGTGCCTGTACTCAGCGTGGCTGGTCTCTTGAAGGTGTGTTGTATAAATACTTTGCAACTTTGGAGACCAAATCCGTTCTTATGTGTATTGGCTACATTTTGGTCAGTGATAAGTTCTTATTATATAACTGTCTTATTCTAGCTGTCAGATATTAAACCATCCATCCATTTTTCAGTCTCACATCAGCTAATATGTAGTGCTGTAGAGTTTCATTTTTGTAATCTTGCAACATTTTTATCTGTATAACTGTGACTGAATTGCACATATGTAGGAATTGGTGCTATCTTTTTTAAATCCACAGTGGTTTTCTTTACCCATTTGTTATCATCTTAGTCTATGAGAGATGAGCCCTTACAGTATGGGAAGGGTGTATCTCATCAGTGGGCTTTCCTCAGGGTGAGTTCATTTCTGTACTTCAGCCTTGAATGTGTGCATTCTTATTGAGCTAAATTTTTCTCAGTGTCAAGGCCATCAAGTTGCCAAGGTTTGTGAGCTCTTGTTTAAATGTGGTATTTTATAAATAGGAAAATTGAATGTGGAATCTTAGTAACCATACTTATTTTTTTCCTCCTTTGTCAGAGACCCCTACTCAGGCTACCCGTTCTGTACACTACAGAAAGTGTAAGCCAGAACCAGGGAAGCTATTGCTCCTGGTCTGTTGGTCCTCAGCAGTCCAGGACACAGCTCATATTATGTTCTCTGCTCAAAACCTTCCACTGACTTCCTCCCTTAGATTAGCAGCCAGTGTCCTTCTCCCAGCGCATACAAGCCCCGGACGACCTGACTGCTGTTAGGACCTCTGTGACGTGTCCTCAGCCTACTGCATACCATGCTTCTGTCTGCCCCTGTTCTTGGACTTTGTGAACACAACCCTTGCCCATCTTCTGTGAATGTTCTAGCCCTAAATACTTAACTATGTTCGTGTCCTGTATTCTTTGTGCCCAGAATCGAGTCTGGCACACTAAACATTGTAGTATGAGGAGTGGGCTGCTTCCCGCCGCCAGGCTGGCTTATACCCGGGCTGGCAGGCTGCTTGTCGTCCTGGCCACCTGGCTAGCTTATGCCCGAAATAATCACACGGAGGTCTGTATTAATTAAATTACTGCCTGGCCCATTATTTCTAGCCTCTTATTGGCTAACTCTCACATCTTGATTAACCCATTTCTATTAATTTGTATTTCACCACGATGTTGTGGTTTACCAAGAAAGATTCAGCATGTCTGACCTGGCGGCTGGCTCCATGGCGGCTCTCTCTGACTCTGCTTTCTTCTTTCCAGAATTCTGTTCTGTTTACTCCGCCCACATAATTTTCTGCCCTATCAAAAGGCCAAGGCAGTCTCTTTATTTAACCAATGAAAGTAACATATAGATAGAAGACCCTCCTACACCAAAACATGCTCATGAATATCATGTAAAGAAATGAATATTGGTAAGCCTACAGCTTGCTGTGGATTTATTGTTATGATCTTAGTGTCCTGATAGCACAGGCAGGGCACAGTGAGTGCTATTTTGCATTTATCTGCCTGCCTTACTTTGTGGAACAGTAGGGCTGGGTGGGCTGCAGCTTGGGGGACTTGTCTAACATTTCCTGTGTTTGCTTCTGCTGCGGGCTGCAAGCAGCCCCCATGTGCAGCAGCATGCCCGGTGAACAAAGTGACACAAGCACTGGCCTGCAGCTGGAGTGCCCAGGCTGCTGTTCACGTGTAGACAGGCTACCGATTCTGTTTCTCAGCTTTCTTATCTGGGAGACGGAAGAAAGAATACTTCATACTTCTTTCGGAATGAATATGCCGATCTGTGCTAAGTCCCCAGGACACTGACACAGAGAACAGAGGCTGGCTGTTAAGTTAACACGACAGTGGTAGGCTAGAAACGACACGAAAAAGATTGTACAACATTCGTATTTTATAGAAGAGATACAGGGCTGAGAGATGACTCAGTGGCTAAGAACACATATTACTCTCCTAAAGGACTTGGGTTTGGGAACTTCAACTCGAAGAGGATCTGATGCCTCTGGCTTCCTCGAGCATCCATGCACCTGCGCACCACATTTAAAAATAAAAATTTATAATTTAAAAATAAAAATATATAGTTGGCTGGGCAATAGTGGCACACACCTTTAATCCCAGCCTTTGGAGGCAGAGGCAGGCATATTGCTGTGACTTCGAGGCCAACCTGGTCTACAGAATGAGTGCCAGGACAAGCTTCAAAACTACACAGAGGAACACTGTCTTGAAAAAAAAACCAATATGTATGTATGTATGTATATATGTATGTATATATTTGATATATCGAGACTGAGACTATAGTTCTGTGTTAGGAGTGCTTGCCCAGCATTTATAAGGCCATGGATTTGACCCTCAGATCCAAAAGAAAGAGGGAGGGAGAGAGGGGGAAGGAAGAAAGGAAAAAAGGAAAGAAGGAAAGGAATAATGAAGTATTCAAGAAATTCTGCACCTGTTTTTTACCCTTGGAGCCAGGCAGTTGAGCAGGGTAAACTGGACATGGGATCAATCATAACATTACAGAACGAACCACAGGCCATCTACAGCCCAACTAAGATGTCCTCTGACTGTATGTCGTTCACTGCTTGACAAAATGTCAGTGTCTTTGTTGAACAGGACCCATTGTTAGAAACTCCTGTGCTGGTCTGAAATCCACCTCCCCCATGGCTCCATGCTGGTCCTGGCTTCTTGCCTGCAGAACAGCTGGTGGGTGGTATTGCTCCAGTAGCGTCTCCTCAGATTACGTGGCACACGTTTCCTGGATCCTCCATACGGCATGACGTGCGAGGCATTTATCATCTGGTCTTCGTTCAGTGTGTCTCTGTAAAACAGCACAGACGCGTGACCTCAGTCTCTTAGTCCCACAGCGTGAGGCGCTGCAAAGGCCAAAGCAGGCACTGTTTGCGTTTGAGGACGGCGGCATCAGTCACTGACTGTGAGCTATGAATACTTGATTCATCACCTGGAGCCTTGTTTTCTTCAGATGGAATGACGAGGCATTGCTCAGAAAAATCCTCAAGGAAGTTGTCTTGATATGAATAATGTAGAAATCAGTAAAAAGAAGCCGTTTTGCTTATTGAAAAAAATGTGTATGCCAGCCTCCACACTGTCAGTCTTGTTAATTCTGAGCTTAACGACGAGTGTGCACGTCTAAGGAAGAGTTCAGAGCCCGCCCTGTGACAGTCCAGCCTAGTAGTCCGCATAAGTCACAACATCCCAAGTGATGCACCGTCCATTTCATTAAAGTAGGGCAGTTAATTGGCTACTCCTACTCAGGCACACAGTGTTTATATTGCCTACCCTATTCGAATTCATGTTTGTTATGTGGACAGTTGTCCGCTTTTCCAGGTGATTGCATTGTGGCTTCACTAGGTTTCCCTTTCTCTCACTTCAGCATCTTGACTTGATTCGGTCCTCACTGGGGGAGCTGATCTCTGTGGTCCTCCCTGGGGGAGTCGATCTCTGTGGTCCTCCCTGGAGGAGTTGATCTCTGTGCTCCTCACTGGGGAGTCAATCTCTGTGGTCCTCCCTGGGGAGTCGATCCCTGTGGTCCTCCCTGGGAGCTGATCTCTGTGGTCCTCCCTGGGGAGTCGATCTCTGTGGTCCTCCCTGGGGAGTCGATCCCTGTGGTCCTCCCTGGGGAGCTGATCTCTGTGGTCCTCCCTGGGGAGTCGATCTCTGTGGTCCTCACTGGAGGAGTCAATCCCTGTGGTCCTCCCTGGGGAGTCGATTTCTGTGGTCCTCCCCGGGCAGTCGATCTCTGTGGGGATGTGCCGGGCAGGTCCTTCTGTGTCTCATACCCATGCTTCCTCCTCTGTAGTGGAAGGCATTTACCTCCATGGCTCCTTTCCTCTACCCCAGCATTCTTCCCCACAGTAGCAGGTAGGGTCATCTAAAATGCGGGCCATATTATGCTATCCCATGCTTTTTTTTTAAAATATAAAAACCAAACTCACTGCTGGTCATTTTTCCAGCCTCTTCATTCAGTCACATTGATGACTTATCCCCCCTCCCCTGGCCTAGAGGCTCAGTGAGGGCAACACGTGCATCTTCATCCGTGCCCTGAAGCCACACTGCTCAGAGCTCCTTTCTTAGGATTCTGCTATTCCTGTTTCTTTGGGACAGTGATGGGACATTCCCTTGCTTGTGTGTGTGTGTGTGTGTGTGTGTGTGTGTGTGAAGTCTCCCTGTCATGTGGACACTCATGTGAAATTAAAATTTGAACTGAATTTTAATTTGGCAAGTCTTAAATACAAAGGCTTGTGAAGGTTTGGTGGGAGCCAGATAGGTTGGTTTCTGTTGATGCCTGTTGCTGATTTGTTTCTAGAATACTCTGAAATGATCAGAGAGTTCCTGGGGATTGGCTTGAATGTGGCTTGTAGCTGTGGCCTAGCTGTGTCGTAAAATGTGATCTGAGACAGAGCTTGTTTGAAAGTCGTTGAGGTTGTTTGCTGTGTCGGTATGCCAGAAGTTTGCTCATTCTCAGAGGCAGTTTTAACACATGCCATTTGAACTGCAGGGATATTACTAAGATTCATCCTAGCCTTGCTGTTAGACTGCCCAAGTAAGTAAATCTTTGTGATCAGGTCACCAGAACACTGTTTGGCTGTTTACCTAGTGGCTGAAAGGCCAGAGCATCTGCCAAAGGAGCCATTTGGTTCCCTTTTGGTACTGACTGTGCCTTTCTGTTTTTCTCTGAAGTGGAATCTGAGAAGTCCATCATGTTCTGTTGTCTCCTCACCATGACCCTTCGCCTTTCATTTCTAGATCAGATGGAAAGGGGTATGGCTCTACTTGTTAAAGCTGTTCTTGTGGGTGAAGTTTGAGAAATGAGAGCATTTCCACATTCACCTCCTCAGCAGCTGGCAGAGCCCAGTAGAGCTCTAACCTGGAATTCTTACTTTTTTTTTTTAAGCTACAACATTAGTAAAAGAATTTAAGATAGATCAAACATTTTCTTAGGTCTCAATACTATGATCGAAATGGGTCCTCTGGGCAGTGTGTCTGATAGGTACTGAGCAGGAGGAAGAGGCAGAGAGATGAGAGGGAGTTCGGATGTTGTAACAGTGTGGGGTGCCTTGGTGAGTAATTCTGTGACAGGGCCAAGAGAGCTGTACTGAAGGAGACCATCGAGTCCTGAGTGGCGACCTACAGTGACCAGGGAAAGCTCTGGAAGCGCAAAAGCCCCAGGTCCATCTTGCCTGGCCCCTCTGTCCTGGCTGCTTGGGGATCAGCACTGACGTGTTAAGCTGCTCAGTCAACTGTGAGATGGGAGAGCCATGGAAAGGCATTGTTGTAGGGAGACAGGAAGGCTTGAGCTGCGCTTCCTTTCCCCACATTTGCTGGTAAATTGAGTCTGACTTAACCTTTACACTTAACTAGCCAAAAGGCCGAGACACATTTAACTACTTGGCTTTTCTGAGGCCCATTTTCCTTATCCATAAAAAAGGAAAAGCAGTCTGTGATGTGGGGCTGGTACATCCAGTGAGATACTGTGTGAGATATTCTATCATAAGGCAAGCTCGCTAATTAATTCTCTTCTTGCAAATCAGTTATCTGTTTTCTAGCAGAGGGGCAAATCCTTTGTATCCAGTAAGTCAAAGGCAGGCTTCTCCAGACCGCCGGATCCAGTAAGGGTTAGCGGAGTCTTCCCTGCAGCTGTCCCTCAAGAACGGAGATGTGAGGGTGGCCACATAGGTTGACCAGTTGATCTGCTTCTGGTGAATTAATTAGGGTAGGATGGCATCCAATCAACCAGAAGATATGGCTTTAAATAGTAAGATATGTATGTATGTGTGTATGTATGTATGTATGTATGTATAAGACAGAGTTTCTCTATATAATAGCCCTGGCTCTGCTGGAACTCGCTCAGTAGACCAGGCTGGCCTTGAACTCACAGAGATCTGCCTGCCTCTGCTTCCTGAGTGCCGGGATTATAAGTGTGCACCACCCTGCCCTTCATAAGAAAATATTTTAAAAGAGATTACTCTGGACTGGGAAGATAGCTCAGTCCTAAGGTGCTTGCCCAGCATGTATAGGTTCTGAATTTCATCCCTGCTTCCTGCTCTATGCTTATATAGACACCTAAACACATGGACACACGTGCACATGTGCATATACACATATACACACATATACACGTGTACACACAGACAATTCTATGTTGACAACTTAATGATATCAATTAAAGTTGTTTTGTTGCTAACCATCTTTTTTTTATTCATACCTCCAGGGAAGGAAAAATGTGCAGGATAGTGCGAGTGATGGTGAGATCCCCAAATTTGATGGCGCTGGATACGATAAGGATCTGGTGGAAGCCCTGGAGAGGGACATTGTGTCTAGGAACCCTAGCATTCACTGGTGAGAGTCTTGAATTATAGTAGAGAAGAAAAGAAATCATAAGAGCGGGTTACTATGATTTGTCTCACCCTGCCCCTATTTCCCGATAATGCCTTTGTCTGCAATAACAGCTCTGTCAGAATATAACAAAGGAAACTTTACATGTTAATTTATTGTTGACATGCTGACAAAGTTTGCTAACCGCATAGCATGTCCAAATTAATAGCCCAGTATGCTTTCACTGGTCATTTTTAATAGTAAGTATTAGAATACAGTTTTAATATAAAAATAATTTTGTAAGTAAATGAATTTGAAGTAATTTAGCTTTGACCATAAATCAGAGGTGTCCCTCGAGTAATCATGCAACTGTTCTCTTCTCTCAAAGGGATGATATAGCAGATCTGGAGGAAGCTAAGAAATTGCTCCGGGAAGCTGTTGTCCTTCCTATGTGGATGCCTGACTTTTTCAAGGGGATTAGAAGGCCATGGAAGGTGAGTTGTCTGACAGACTTGAAGTAGGGATGCTTGCGTACCAAAGGGCAGCTCTGCTGTGGATCAGTGTGCATTGGACAGCTCACATTCCCCTCCACTCCTGGGTGTGAATTTGTGTTAAGATGCGCTGCAGCCACATGGAAAGAGAGATGGGCTTAGAGCTGCCACACTGCCACCTTCAAAGTCCTGCTTCAGGTGCTGAGCTCGAGGTTAATTTTAAGAACTTTTGGATGTATCTTTCTGTAAATAAGTTAAGCAAATTGTCTCTCTCTCTCTCTCTCTCTCTCTCTCTCTCTCTCTCTCTGTGTGTGTGTGTGTGTGTGTGTGTGTACAGGTATGTGCATGTGAGTGCAGGTGCTTCTAGAGGTCAGAAGAGGCACTGGATCCCCTGGAGCTGGAGATAAAGGGGGTTGTGAGATGCCCTCTGTGGACGCTGGGAACTGAGCTCAGGTCCTCTGCAAGAGTACCACATTCTCTTTATCACTGAGCCATCTTCCCAACCCAGAAGGGTCACTCCACAGAATTACAAGAATGGCTCCCGTTGGGTTCAAGAAAGGCTCTTTCTGAATGTATGAGAAGGCTCTTTGCTGCCAGGGCAATCATTTTCTCCTCCCTTTCTTCCTTCTCCTTCTTCCTTGTTCCTTACCTTTTGTTTTAGCAGACAGTGTCTTCTCTGTCGTCCAAGCTAGTCTCCAACTGTGCACACTGCCCATGTGCCAGGATTATGGGCGTGAGCCACCGTAGCTGCTCAGCCTGTCTTTCATGAGCTTATCTCTGGCCACTGCTGACCTGAAACACCTGGAGAAATCATTTTCATCATTTTCTTGTTCCTCTTGCTAAGTGCACTGATCTCACCATGACAACTGAGTTTATATTTTAGGGGTATCCTTGTGTACAGCTGCATTGACAGTTGATGCTAGTTATTGGGAAACATTTAAATCTAGTATGTTGCTTACTTTGCCTTTGGATTTTCAGGGTGTGCTGATGGTTGGACCTCCAGGGACTGGGAAGACTATGCTAGCCAAAGCAGTTGCCACTGAATGTGGGACAACCTTTTTCAACGTCTCCTCCTCTACCCTGACATCTAAATATAGAGGCGAATCAGAGAAGTTGGTCCGTCTGTTGTTTGAAATGGTAAATATATCATGTTTTGATTTCCAAATGCTGTTTGTCCGTCTGGGCCTATGATTCCTCATAGCCAGGTCTTTGCACCTTGTGATCTGAATGAGCAGTGTGGGTATTGTACTGGCTGGGATCCTTGGTGTGTCTTCAACATAGCTTTCTCTATGAGATGAAAACAGGCCCTTTGGTACCCTGTCCAGGGAAGGTGATTGGCAGTTTGGATGTCTAGTGTACTGATGGGATAGAAGACTTGAAGAAACCTAGCTAGAGACAGATCTGACATTAGATACTGATTTATTTAAAATTGCTTCCAATAAAGACCACACACCCCCGTGAAAATTTCTAATCATAAAACTAGAAAGAATAGTCAGGTGTGGTAGTGTATGCCTTGGGAGGCAGACAGGTGGATCACTTGAGCTTGAGGCCAGTCTGGTCTATATTGCTAGTTCCAGGTCAGTCAGGGCTACATAGTGAAATCTGTCTCAAAATAATAATAAATAAAAAGTAGAAAAAGCAATAACTATCTATGTATCTTTCACCCAGCATCACCAGCTATGTGAATTTTATCTTTGGACTGCCTTTCCCTGAAATGTTTGTCAGCAATAAGATTGTGGGAACAATTTGATGGACAAAAATTGCTGTTTTCATTTGCCATTGTCTTAGAATACAACAGTTTCTTTAAAAATACAGAGTGCTTTATGAGCTCGCTGAATGATCACTTTAAAATGTTTCCACCAAGGCTAGGTTCTACGCCCCCACCACGATCTTCATTGATGAAATAGATTCCATCTGCAGTCGAAGAGGAACGTCTGACGAGCATGAAGCGAGTCGCAGAGTCAAGTCTGAGCTCCTCGTCCAGATGGATGGTAACTGACATTAAGGACTGTCCCCACTGTCACCCCCTTTCAGCCATGGATGACTCAGTGAGCCAGCAGGAGGCAGCTGGGGTTTATCTTTAATCACTTGCTTTTCACCCACTTGTTCGTGCTTCTTAAGGACTCGTTAACTGTGCACCAGTCCAGGTTCTAGGTTATGGAGCAAAGGACTACTCTGGCCACCAAGGAGTTTGCTGGTAGAGTCCCTGGGCCTTTAGACCACTGGAGGGCTCTACAAGGGCCACACAGTTTCAACAATAACAAGGCATATTTACTGGTTTTTGCTTTAATTTTCTCACAAGTATGTAGTAGGGCCCACAAGCCCTGGGAGAATGCAGATATTCTCTTATCTACTCATTTACTTACTTATAAGTCTTCTAGGCCAGGCAGTAGTGGCCCACGTCTTGAATCCCAGTACTCAGGAGGCAGAGGCAAGCGGATCTCTGAGTTTGCCAGTCTGGTCTGTAAAGTGAATTCTAGGACAGCCAGGGCTACACAGAGAAACCGTGTCCAGAAGAACCAAAACAAAAGTCTTCTAACTAAGACTTGGGAGGTTTTGAAAACTATGCTTATTTTTTCATTAAGCAAATCATTTATCTTAATTTGATGAGTCATGGAGTCTTATGTTTACAATGAATTAATACTTTAAACATTCTGTCTACCGATATATCTACTTATGGTGCTGAGACCAGAACTTGGAGCCTTGTGTCTGATAGATGAGCACAGCTGAGCCAATATCCCGGCCTTTCTGTGTTTTGATTTCTAATGGAAAACGCTGATGGACATACTGCACACAATGATGGCTCTTTAGAGTTCCAGGAATTTCTAAGAGCATCAAAGGTCTTGAGACCAAAACCTTTGAGATCAGCTGCTACACCAGAGGCAGAGTGCTGACCAGAAGTCACACAGTGGTCCTTCTGCAGCAGATGGTCCTTCTGCAGCAGAAGGGAACTGTGGGTGTGGAGTCACAGTGGTCAAGGTGGGAGAGCTGCAAAGATGGAGGCAGAGAGGCTTGGACACATGGCTAGAATTGCCCAGACAAAGAGGAAAAGCATTTGGGAAGCCATGAAGAAGAGTTAGGGGCCAGCTCAGTCTGGTATTTGTGTGGCAGACAACAGGCAATTTAAGCAATCCACAGGAGAAGATAAAAATGTATCTAAAATGTCCAGCAAGTGTTGTTTCTTATCATTTACCAGCTATGGACTCAGTGGCTTAGTCACTGTTCTGTTGCTGCGAAGAGACACCACTATCAAGGCAACTTACAGAAGAAAGCATCTGACTGTGGGCTTGCTTACAGTGCCACAGGGCTAATCAGTATCATCATGGTGGGGAATCTGACAGACATAGTGCTGGGGAAACAGAGAGGGAGAGAGAGAGAGAGAGAGAGAGAGAGAGAGAGAGAGAGAGAGAGAGAGAGAGAGAGAGAGAGAAGGGAGGGAGGGAGGGAGGGAGGGAGGGAGTTATTGTAGGGGGAAGGCTAGCTTACACCCAAAATAACCACACAGAAACTGTATAAATTAAAACACTGCTTGGCCATTAGCTCTAACTTCTTATTGGCTAACTCTTACAGATTAGTTTAACCTGTCTCCATTAATCTGTGTATCGCCACGTGGCTGTGGCTTACCGGCAAGATTCTAACTGGTGTCCTCCTGAGGCAGAGGAAGATCCATGGCTTCTCTGACTCTGCTTTTCTTCCTCCCAGCATTCAGTTCTCTTTTCTCCGCCTACCTATGTTCTGCCCTATCAACTAGGCCAAAGCAGTTTCTTTATTCATTAACCAATGAAAGCAACACACAGAAGGAACTCCTACACCAGGGAGTGGCTGAGACTGCCTGGGGTGGGCTTTGGAAACCTCAAAGCCCACCCCCAGTGACACATCTTCTCTAGCAAGGACACACCTCCTAATCCTTCCCCAAAAATTCCACTAACTGAGACCCAAGCATTCAAACATAGGAGCTTATGGGGGCCATTTTCATTCAAAGCACTACACTTAGGATAGGTCCTTAACATCACATGGTGCACAATGCTAGGCACTGAGAGACCAATAATGGCACTGTGTGCGAGGAGACCTGTCCCTCAGTCGGTGCACCATTTCATCTCTCACTTATATATGAAAGGAAGGAATATGTATTACTTGGGAGGAAAGCACAGCACACAACATTAAGTGTTTAAAATTGGGGCCAGGGCATCACTAAATACACATTCAGCCAGCAGGAGTTCATTGAACAGTATCATGACTGCTTGTTAGTTGGACAGCTTTATTCCTCCTAAGAATGATTTAAAAAGGCATTTAGTAATGATTTATTTATTATGCATGTGAACTGGGTTGCTCAAATTATGCTACTTTGATAGCCAATCATGTTTGTGAGCTCATGCATCAATGATATTTCACGGTGTATTGCCCAGAGCCAGTTACACACTCTCAAAGGTTTTGTTGTCATTGTTTTGCTTTTTTGAGACAGGTTCTCTTTATTTTGTAATTCCTGCTGTTCTTGAGCTCATTACATGGATCAGGCTAGCCTTGAACTCACAGTGATTCACCCGCCCCTGCCCACCACGTGCTAGGATTAAAAGTGTGCACCATCATGCCCAGATACAGTTTTTAATCTTTTTAATCCTATCATTTTCATTGTGAAGAAGCAAAACACTACAGTGTGCCAGCTGGCCTCACTTCCTCAGAAAGCCAACTAAGTTAAACCCAAAACTAAGAGGAAGAAAACAGCAGAGGCAGTTTACGGTGGGAACATCAACAGACTAAGTGGACTGCAGTCTAAATTTCAGAAGCAATGTGCACTCTGTCCTTACATAAAGATGGGAAGATCCCTGCCCTAGGTTGTCAAATTTCTAGCTCCTCTGTTTTCTTCTGTGTTGCTGTCTGGGTTTACCACTCCATCAAGGTTGCAGAGATGGTGAAGTTGCTTGAGTGAGGTCCATCAAGAGCTGTGGCTGATACTTCGAGAGGCTGACTGAGGGAAAGGATCGAAGTGTCCATCACAGCACTGACAACCTGTTCCCTGCTCCTTGTGCCCAGGAGTTGGAGGAGCCTTAGAAAATGATGATCCGTCCAAAATGGTGATGGTTCTGGCGGCCACTAACTTCCCGTGGGACATCGATGAAGCTTTGCGAAGGAGACTAGAGAAGAGGATCTACATCCCCCTCCCGACAGGTAAGATGTCCTCCCTTTACTGAACCCTGAACTCTGTCATTTCCTGTTAACCCTTTCCTATTTATTTATCTCTGTCTCACTGTCGCTTTGTTTGAAGGGCTCAGTGGCATTAGGAGGCCAAGCTGAGTGATGGAGGTAGAGGCCTTGCGAAGTCCTTTGCATTTCAGAGAAACCTTTAGCCCAGAGTAGTATCTGTGCTAAGTTTGGTGGTGCTTGGGTTCTTACTCTAAAAACTGCATTTCATAATCCCTGTTTTAAAAATTATGATTTTTCACATGAGTGTTGAGATTCTCTTAAGTTGTTTTCATCTTTTTCCTTTGAGATGAATGTATACGTAGTGAGAGGTGTGTATGTCGAGTATATTTTGACTGGATGAGTTCTCTGAAGTGTGAGGATCAGTGTAGTATCCTAGACAGGATGTGGGAACTTTCTGCCACCTCAGAAGGCTTCTGGGTGCCTTAGCAGTTCATCAAAATCTCTACTGCGTAAGTGATTTGCCTGGTTCTCCACCACCACAGACCAGTTTTCTCTCCTGCTAAGCTTTGTGTAAACAGCACTGTGACAGTATAGAGTCAGTGTCTGGTGACGCTCGCCCTGCAGAATGTCTTTCTCCATGCGATGAGGTGACTGTGCGTTGATGCCCCTGCTGATGGGGACAGGAGTTGCTTCTAGTTTTGGGCTACTATAAGTAGAGCTATATGCCTTATAAATATTTTTATAGTTGATGTTGTTATGTCTTTAGCTAGTATGAATAGGATAGATAGGGAAGGTATGTGTTTAACTTTATGAGTCTGATACTCTGCCCACTTCTAACAAGGCACCTGTACTTAACTTTATAAGAAATACTCACTGTCTTCCTGAGTGGTTGTACATGTTATATTGTCACCGTCACCATCAATAAATGGGAAGACCAACGCAGCAGACTTGCCTATAGTTGCTGTTGTCAGTGTTTCCATCTTACTTGCTCTGGTTGGAGTGAAATGACATCTCATTATGGTTAATCTGCTTTCCTCTGATGACTTCTATCTTGAGCACCTTTTCATGAACTTATGTAGTATGTCCCTCACTTTGTAATATTTAATGTTTTATTAATGCTGTATATAAACTCTCTTTACTTACATTTTTATAATTTTTCCTTCCAGTTTGTAGTTTAGTTTTCAATTTCCTTACTGTTCTTTCTTGATAGTCAGAGTATTTTAAGTTGTAAAGAGCTTTTCCCCAGGTTTTTTTTTTTCTTGGTAGGAGTTCCTGTATCTTAGGAAATATCTGCTTACCCCTAGGCTGTAAGGCTTTTTCTTCTGTTTACTTTTAGGAACTCTATTTAGCTCTGTGATTTTCCTTGAATTAATTGTATGCATGGTAGTGGGGTGGGCTTTTATTTTTCCCATATGTATATTCAGTTCTAGCACCATTTGCTGAAAGGAATTTTCTTCATTCAATAAAAATGTTAAGGGGCTGGAGAAATGGCTCAGTGGTTAAGAGCACTGACTGCTCTTCCAGAGCACCCGGGTTCAATTCCCAGCACCCACATGGCAGCTCACAACTGTCTGAAGATCCAGTTGCAGGGGATCTGACACCTTCACACCAATGCACATAAAATAAAGTTAAATAAACCATAAAAAATAAAAAAATGTTAAAACCTGGCATCTTGCAGAATATATTCTTGATAGTAATGGAATTGAGTTAGGAACCAACAATGCGGTATCTAGACCATCTCCAATATTTTGCTACTAAACAAATTAACTCTGAATAACAGAAGGGCCAAAGAAAATTGGAAAAATTAAAAATATTTTTATCCTGGTAGAGAAATATGTCACACTAAATATTGTGATATGAAGCAAACATAGTGTTTTAAGGTACATAGTGTTTTGTGTACATTAAAAAGACTTGAGTAGCTACTATTTTAGCTTTTGAAACAGAAATTAGTCTCAGTATGTAGGGGAAATAAATTAGGAAACAAGTGAAATATGAAATAGAATATTAATAAGGAAATATTTGTTTTTTAAATTAATATAACCAAGAACAGGAGATAAATTACCAATATTAGGAATGAAGGAGTGACCACTACAGCTCCTACAGACAGTAAAGGAAGATGAAGCGTGTAACTCTAGAGGACCTCAACTAGGTGAAGTGGAGTCTCCCTAAATTTTCTTCATTGCAAATTTCTGATCAGTGCAAACCATGGAAGTCATTGTGTGTTAGATATTCACAGCTGCTAACATTTGCACTTAAAAGGGAAGAAAGGCCTCAACTCGGTCCTCTGTCTCTCCTTTCAGAAAAGGAGAAAGTTAAACTCAAAGGATAAACTTTATCTGCACCACAGTCTAGTGAGCTGGACATTAGTGCCCCAGGCAGTTTTCCTGAGTGCCAGAGTGTTAGACACAGACACTTGCTCCACTTTCCTCTTTCCTCCCAGGGGAATCGCTGGACACTTTCTCCAGCCCTGAGGGGTGGGCAAGCTTTTATTCAAGGTGCCATAGGTTCTGGCGCAGGAGCTGCTGCTGAGATCTGTTCCTGGCAGCCCTCAGGCCAAGGTGTGCTGATTGGTCCTCTGTGCTTGGAGTCTGAGCCAGCAGAGTCAAGTCCCTTGGCAGTGCTATAGAAGCTGGAATGTTGGGCACATGCCTCCCTCTTCTCATTCCCTCCCAAGGGGAAGCTACTAGTTGGCCTTTTCCTGCCGGTCTCTAGGAGCTGTGTCAACTTGGCAAAGAAGTGACTACAGAGCCAGGCAGCTTTTCTTACCCATTTCCACGAAGTTCACAGGATGAGCATACCTGCTTCTGTGACTTGCTAGGGGACTTCTGAGCCATGGTGAGGTTACACCATTGTCTTCCCACCACCAGGAGGAACAGCATCAGGGGCCTCCTACTCCCTGTGCTGCTGCCGCCACTCTGAGCCTCTCTTTTATGTGATGTCATCTGTCATTAATATCATTGTCCCCTTGTGTGTTGAGGTATGTCCTCTCTGGTTAATTCTTTGTTTTTAAAATCAGTTTTGCTGAGGAATAACTTAGACACAATAAACTTCGTCCATGTAAGAGTCTGAGCTCTGGCAGCTGTATAGCACCGTGAGACCACACACCAAGAAGCAAACATACATTTTCCTCCTGAAGAGGCTTCTGGAGTGCCTTGCCAGTCTGTCCCCCACACCTGAGCTGATTTGTTGTTTGTTTGTTTATTTGATTGTGTGAACATGTCACAGACTGTTTCTCCACTCCCCATTGGTTGTTATTAGACTGTTTCTAGTTTAAGGCCATTGTGGATGAGGCTGCTCTGAGCACTGATGGTGGTTTGTGTGGCAGATGCTCCAGTGTCTCCTGCATCAATGCTGAAAAGTGACATGGTGACATATGTTTAGCTATAGTGTCTGGCTAGTCACTGACTTCCCTGTTGTTTTTAAGATGGTGCACTTTGGCTGTCACGTGGGGTTCCCCTTTTTTATTCTGCGTGCGTGTTGGACATCTTGGTCCTACTGTAACCATCACCGGGGTGCTATTCACTCCATCTATCCCTTTTTCCTGATAGGCATCATCTGTCTTTGTTCACTGACCCCTGCCTCTGCCATCTCTTTTCTGCTTTATATCTGTCCTGTGAGTTTTCATTTTAGGTCTGTTTTGCAAATCTGTCATTTCCAGTTTTCAAATAGTTTCAATGAGTTGCTTCTAGAATGACTGGTGTAGCCCTGGAGTACAATCTCATGAGATGCTTTCTGCCTACTTAGCTTCACCTGTCAACTTGACACAGCCTAGAGGTGCCTGAGAAGGGAGTCTTTATTTATTATTGTTTTTATTGAGCTATATATTTTTCTTTACCCCTCCTCCCTCCCCATTCTCCTATTATCCCCACGTTCCCAATTTACTCAGGAGATCTTGTCTTTTTCTACTTCCCATGTAGATTAGATCCATCTATGTCTCTCTTAGGGTTCTCTTTGTTGTCTTTGTTTGATGGAGGAAGTCCTTCTGTATATATGTGTTGCTTTTATTGGTGCTCCATCATGTGCTTGCTAAATCCACATAAAACCTGAGAGAGTTTGAAAAGGAATTCTAGACACAAAAAAGCTCAGAGTTTAAAACAGCTTCTTGCTGTTTGCTGGTAGCATGCTGCAGCTCCTTTAAGAGAGGTTCTCCTGATTCAGTGGTAGCAGAAAAAAGCCATGTGGTTTTGAAACGGCAGTTTTCTGGGCTATGCTGCCAGCGCAAACTGGCTCCTTCAGGAGGTGGGACATTTAAATGGGGTTTCCGGGCAGCATGCTGCAAGTTACTTAGTGGCAGGTTGGGCCAACTGGTTATCAGAGTTGAGGTGGTGAGGAGGCTTCCACCCGGCAGTCTCAGAGGCAGTGAATGGACTTCCTCCATGTTGGACTGGGTGGAGCAGGCAGGCAGGACCATATTTGCTCTAGCAGTGCTGCAGCTTAGGTTTTTAAGAAGTGCTTAGCACTTTAAGAAGAGCTCCTGGATAGAAGATAATTACAGATACATACACAATAAAGACAGATTCAGATTTTTTTTAAAAAAAAAAACCTCTAAATTGTTGGATAAATGTACATAGACTTGGGAGAGAAAAGAAAAAGAGTATAGAGAGTTATAAAAAGAAGTAAATGGTTTAAAAAAAGGCAAAGTCTTTAAAGAGAGTACAGACAGCCACAGATTAGCCTGGATTATGTATATTATTGTGTTTTCTTTGAAGTTTTTGACTGTGAAGGAGCTAAGTAACCAACATATATACTTTAAAGGTATCTTGTCTTCAAAATTTGGATCTAAGGACATGTTGCTTTGGAAAAGAGCTTCTGCTTTTGTTTCCACAGAAGATGAGAACCTGTGAATTAATTCTAGACTAATGTGGTTTGATGGACCAAGATCCCTCAAAAGGTTGCCGTGAACACCCCCTAAAAATTACTTTGCCCAACAAAACGCAGGAAGCAATTTGGAGAAAACTATGTTCAAATTCCCTAAAAGATTGTTTATAAATGTTTGTTTACATTTAAAGGGGGATATGCTATAGAGATTTGCATTGGTTTGGATATTGGTTTATTGATACAAATTATATGTATATATATATATTCCTGCTCTTGATTAAGGTATTGGGTTTGTACAGCTCATTTAAAAAATGTAATGTATAATTAAGAAATATAGGTTAATAAAGAGTCATCTATAATAGTCAAGCTCGTAGTCATTTTAATTAGATTTTCTAGATGTACATAGATGTATTTCAGATGGATAGGCATTCTTCAAACCTTTCAAAGACTACAGAATATGGCATTTAAAATGTTTAAGAACTTAGAACTTTTCATGACATGAGACACATCTGCTCCTGGCAGCACCAAGCTACTTCAAGAGGAAGGTGGGCATTGAAAAGGCTCCTCATGAAGTTTGTTAGCCATTTGGGCAAGAAACTGCTCTTGCTTGGACTGCTTGATATTATGCTGAGTAAACTGGATATGCAGGACCCACAGAGAAATGACTGCTGAAGTTACCTAAAGAAGGTGAAACAGTCTTTCAGGGTTCCTGCTTCATGAAAGAGCCTGCCAGATATTCTGCAGGACACAGAAGAAAATGACTGACAAACTATCATTATAGGCAGAACTGTCTTTGAAATTTCCTGCTTCATGAAAAGGTCTGCTGGATACTATGGGCCTGTAGGCTGAAGGTGGATGCTCCAATGATACAGAAGAACCTTGGGTGACTGTCCAGACAGTGAGATGTTTCTGTCAACTGTAGAGTTTTGGAATTTGCTTACAGTGCACTTCCTGTTTACTTAGGAAATATTATATCCTTCTGTAGTCTTTGATGAAGTTGAAGAATAGATACTTATAATTATAGTTCTCCTTAGTTATGATAAAAGATAACGTAGATGTAAATATTGTAACTATAATTCTTGCTTGATACCTGTTTTGTTATATGTAATTTTTCTGTGTTAAAGTTAAAACCTTACTTTTGTATATGTGTTGCTTTTATTGGTTAATGAATAAAGAAACTGGATTGGCCTGATAGGGAAAACTAAACTGAATGCTGGGAGAAAGAAGGCAGAGTCAGAGAGAAGCCATGTAGCCCTGTTGGAGACATATGCTGGAACTTTACCCGCTAAGCCACAGCCTCATGGTGATACACAGATTAATGGAGATGGGTTAATTTACGATATGAGTTAGCCAAAAATAACGCTTAAGCTATTGGCCAAACAGTATTGCAAATAATATAGTTTCTGTGTGATTATTTCAGGGCTGAGCAGCCATGAACAAACAAGCACCTCCTACAACATAGGTTCTCTGGGGTTATGAATTGTAGGCTTGTTTTCTTTGCTTTATGTCTAAAAGCCACTTGTGAGTGAGTACATGTTATATTTGTCTTTCTGGGTCTGGGTTACCTCACTCAATATGATTTTTTTTCTGGATCCATCCATTTGCCCACAGATTTCAAGATGTCATTGTTTTTTTCTGCTGTGCAGTACTCCATTGTGTAAATGTACCTCATTTTCTATATCCATTCTTCAGTTGAGGGGCATTTATATTGTTTTCAGGTTATGGCTATAAAAAATAATGCTGTTATGAACATAGTTGAGCACATGCCCTTGTGATATGATGAGCATCCTTTGGGTATATACCCAAAAGTGGTATTCCTGGGCCTTGAGGTAGGTTGTTTCCTAATTTTCTGAGAAATCGCCATACTGATTTCCAAAGTGGCTGTACCAGTTTGTATTACCACCAACAATGAAGGAGTGTTCTCTTTACCTCACATCCTCTCCAGCATAAGCTGTCATCAGTGTTTTTGATCTTGGCCATTCTGACAGGTGTAAGATAGAATCTCAGAGTTATTTTGATTTGCATTTGACAAGGGAGTCTTAATGGATGCCTACATCAGATTGGCCCATGAGCATGTCCATGGAGAATTGTCTTATTAGTTGATGTGGAGGGGGCAGTCTACTGTGCGTAGCATCATCCTATTTATTTGGGCCTGAACTATATAGGAAAGCTAGCTAAGCAGGAGTCTGTGAGCCAGCAAGCAGCATCCTCCATCTACTGCTCTACTTCCTCGGCTGTGAGTGAGTTCACAGGTTAGAGGTGGAGTCACAGAGGTGCATGGAGTGGCCAGCAGTCCTGCCTGCAGGTTCCTGCTTGAGTTCCTGCTTTGACTTTCCTCAGTGATGGATGTGAGCCAAATAAACCCATCATCCTGATAAGTCACTTCGGCCAGATTATGTTATCACAGCAGCAGAAAGAAACCAAGTCATCTTCTATTAGGGCTGGACAGAGAGAAAGAACCTTTAGAGTACATCTGTCTGTGTGTGTGTGGTGGAGGCACGAAAGGAGAAAGAAGAGGAGACAGGAAGAGAGAGAGATACTGATGGATGGAATAATTTCAGGGTATGGCTCCTGTAACCACGGAGGCTGGCAAGTCATGGTGTGCAGGGTTAGCTGCCACGGTAGAGACCCAGGAGGAACTGATGTCACAGGCAGTTAAGTCAGACAGCTGCCGGCCTCCAGGTTCCCTTTTCCTGGGGGAGGCTCAGCCACATCGTGGGGCAGCTGGTCTGCTGTCCTCAAAGTCCACCAGTTTAAATACTGAGCTCCAGGATATAGTTGGACATAAAATTTGGGCACCGTGTTCCAGCCAAGTTGAACAAATGAATTAGCCAGCGAGACCCCAAGCCAGAACTCTCTAGATAAGCTGCTTCCAGATTTTGATTCTCAGAAACTGTGGGACTAAAACATTACTTTAAGCCTCTGAACTTTAATGTTTTCTCAGAAACAGACTGCTACTTCTCACTTAATTAACCCATGCTAGCTTTTAGACCACCTGTTTCTATTGTCTAGTTTTTCTTGATTTATTTGCATTTTCTGTTTATTAATATGTCTAGTGATTTATATCATATGCTTTATATTCTAGGCAGTCTGGGTATTGCTTTCCTCTAAAGGGTAAAACTCAGAAAAACCTATTTTAAAATTCTTGGGTCTGGATGATGGCCAGAGGTTAAGAGTGTTGGCTGCTTTTGAGAGGGCCCAGCACCAACATGGCAGCTCACAACCATTTGTAACTTGAGTCCCAGGGGCTCCAGCGCCATCTTCCGGCTATGTAGGCATTGCATGCACAGCGTGCATAGCCTTACATGCCGGCAAATGCCCATGCATGAAAACACTTGACTTCGTGATTTTATCTAAGTTTATAGTTGTTTGCCACAGGAGGGCTGGTCTGGTATCAGTTACTTCTCTGTGCCTAGAAAGGGAAGCCTTGCCTATAAATTTTGAAGCTGTATTTTATAGTGTATGACTTGATCGCTCTTGTGGCTTGGCCTCCAGGCTATGTAAGATAATTAATTGGTAGAATCTCAGCTTTAGGCTCTGCCTCGTGGCACCTTTGCTGGCTGTTCCTCTCCGTTCTGCCGCTTTGACAGTCCCATGGCTCACAAATATTGCTTTTTCATACAGTGGTTCTTAATTACTAGCTGAGCAGTGAAACGGTCTCAGCTACAACAGTAGCTGAAGTGACTCAACCGTCCTGCACTGTCGCACCATGTCGCAGCTCTGCGCCAGTGACTCGAACACGTCTGTCCCAAAGGCCGCAGGCTCATTTTCATCTCGAGAACACTCTATCTTCAGGGGAAGATTTCCAAGTTGTGCGCTTCTTTTTTTTCTGGAAAACTTCAAACAATGCCTGCCCATTGTCTTCACGCTGTAACTACTCTTCTGTGTTGTGCGCATGAACAGCTGGGGCAGGCTTGTTTATTAGCATTCTCGGTTTAGTCAATAGCTGGCAAGTCAGTTACTCTTGTCCCTACTTCTAGGAAAGAGACAGGACGTCCTCAGAACGCAGCAGCTCCACAGAGTCCTCGTTAGCACATTCTCTTCCTGACTGACTGCTAACCGCTGTCCTTCCTTTTATAGAAGTCATTTATTGTTTTTCCTTGTAATTTTATCACTTAATGTATTTCCAAACAGCTTTATTTCTTTGGAAATTTTATATAAATTCATTCACAAAATGGTGTCTCTTTGCCTTGCTGCTTTTTCTCAGTGTGTTTTTAGAGACTCTGCATTACCACATACAGATAGTTACAGTTCCTTCCTGGTGCTCTACTGTGCTTGAATTTTTAGAGGTGCTACTGCAAGCATCAAAACCTAGTTGCATCTAACAACAGAAATGCGCTGGCTCATAGCTGTGTAAGTCACAAAGTTCAGGCTGCAGGTGTAATGGACCCGGGTGTGGGGCACGTGACAATCTCTCTGATACGTCAGTGCTGGGCATACAGAAGAGTGTCATCAGCAATGGGGGGATGGGGAAGAGGAAACTGCCTGCAGCCAGCTTCTGTGCGACAGAGAGATGGTTCTGGACACAGGAAGGAGTGACAAAGGAGAGGAACATCCGTGCTCCTCCTGGGCACAGGCAAAGGCTATCCAGAGCACAGGTGCCACCTTCCTCCTCCCATTGATGGTCAGTGTGCCTTTACCTTGAAGGGATGAGAGACTAGGCGCCTCAGTCAGATTAACCCTGAATTATAGTTCCAGACAAAATATTTTTCTAGAAATCAACCTGCTTCTGTGCAGGGTGAGTGGAATCTGCCCAGAAGGGAAGCCAGCCAGGAGGACAGACACAGGATGCCAGGCCTTCTCATCCTATCCTAGCCATGGGCCATCTGTGGAGCCAAGGGAAAACAGTGTTTCCTTCGAAGGTGGCTGTCGAGTCTCTGGGAGAGGAGCCGAAGCCACTGACCTCAGAGCACAGAGCACAGGGGCTCTCCAGCAAGGCTGCTGTCACCTGAGCAAGTGAGGAGAAAGGGCTCTGATTCCTTAGGATCAAGGCTGTGAAGGCATCTTTCACTCTGAGGCCTCTCTCTTTGCCTGGTAGATGCCATCTCCGCTGGTGTCAACACATGGCCTTTCTCCCGAATACGTGTGTGTCCTAACCTTTTAATGAGGACATTGGTGATACGTGTGTGTCCTAACCTTTTAATGAGAACATTGGTGATACTGGGTCAGGGCAGACTCATGTGACCTCATTGTGTCTTTTTAAAAACCTGTCACCAAGTGCAGTCACATTCCAAAGGACTTCAGCGTAAGAATATTTGGGGACATGGTTCTTGTGATAATTAGGACTAATTATTCCAGCATTATCTTTTCCTCCACACCTTCATTGTGTGTAGTGTGTGTGTCACGTGTGGCATGCATGTGGACCTGTGTGCAGGAGTGCTGTGCACCAGATCAGTGTTGGGGTCCTCATCTCTCTCTCCTGTCTCCTACTAACCTGAGCTCATTGACTGAGTAGACTTGCTGGACAATGCACCTTCAGGACCCCGGTTCTGCCCCCTCCTTCAAGACCCCAGTTCTTTCCCCTCCTTTAGGACCCCGGTTCTGCCTCCCAGTTCTGCCTCCTTTCCAGTTCAGGAATTAAGGATTCCATGTGTTCACTTCCAGATTTTGATGTGTGCTAGGGATCCAAGCTCAGGTCCTGAAGATTTAACAGCAAGCGGTTTATCATCTCTCCAGCCCGAGTACTCCTCTTTAAAAAATATCTACCTTGAGAATTCTCCCTAAGATCGTGAACTCTTTTCCTAGTTCTGTTCTAAAATGCTTATAATTTTACGTTTATTTTACTTGTATTGGCCCTGATTTTTGTACATAGTATGAGGGGAAACTGGATTTCATTTTCCATGAGGATAGATTTACATTTCCGTATTGCCTGACCCACCTGTTATAACCCGGAGTCTGATGTCCCCTCACTCCTGTTTCTGTCCATTGATGTGTTTGTCTCCACAGCATCCCACTGGCAGAAACTGTGGCTTTGCAGGCCGTTTTATAAACTGTTAGCGGCTATTCTCCCACCTTGCTGTTCCTCTAGAACATCTCGGTGGTGCTTGGTTCTTCCCGTATGCATTCGAGTTGTAGAATCTGCCACGAGATTCTGCAAACAGACCTCTTCAAACATTCGTGCGCATGCTTTGATGTTGTGATTGGGGAAAGAATTGTGTCATGAAAGATAAAACTAACAAAACAGACTTGTAGGGTCTGACTTGAAGGGGAGACGCGGAGGATACAGGGTGTGAGTGCAGGATGCAACGGTCAGCAGCCACGAGGCCAGGCAGACAGGGACAGTGCAGGATGTGACGGTTAGCAGCCAGGAGGCCGGGCAGACAGGGACAGTCACCTTGAGTAGTGCTTCAGCTACTGCTTAGGTCCTGCTGCTGTCTTTCCGAGTTAGTGAAGAATATGGATCTGTCTTTGTTCTCAGGAGATGCTGCTCATGAGTGTGTGGGTATGATGTTACCTGCATCCAGCTCGCAATTCACAAGTGTCCGTGGAGGGGAGAAAGAAGCTAGAGCGGTGCTGCTAGCAACCAGTGGATTAAAATAGCAGTTGAGGAAAATTAAATTTCTTTTGCGTCTTAGGGAACAGAGATCAAGGCAAACCTGTTATGGTCTGTCATAGCACCTGTTCAAGCAGGTCCGCCACCAAGTGCTGCAGTAACATGCCAAGTAGCTCAGTAGGCAGCCCCATCAGCACCAGCACTGGAGGAAATCGTGGTGGCAGCAAGTGGCACTGGACTAACTTTCTAAGTAGCAACTTCACTAATGAGCCGTTTGTGCTCACCGCTAAGTCCTAGGAGCCACTGACAAGGGTTCCGTAAATCTGTCATCCTAACATGTGAGCCGAGCCACTTAGAGGAGTTACTTCGTTCAGTTGTATTTGATAAAGTAGGCCAAACCGTTTTCAATTGTAAAATGAACTTTATGTGTATAGTATTTTGTCAGCATGTATTATACCACATGCAGGCAGTGTCTATGGAGCCCAGAATATGGTGTCAGATCCCCTGGAACTGGAGATAGTTACAGATGGTGTGAGCCCCCTGTGGGTGCTGGGAACTGAACTCAATTCTTCTGCAAGAGCAGCCATTGCTCTAGACTGCTGAGCCCCCCACCCCCGCCCCACCACCACCACCGCACCATGCTTTACTCAGAAGCAGTTCTGGCGTTTGAATACAGTGTTTGTCTATCATGGAGAGCTCAGGTCTTCAGATCACATAGCAGGCCTTGGATCTATAATGGGAATGAAGTCCCTGCAGTTCTCAGTGGTGGCATAGAGAGGAGAATGCCTCTGCATTGTGTGGCAGATTCGGAGCGCAGGGAGACTATCTGGAGAGCGGGGGAACTGTCCGGAGCATTGGGGGACTATCAGGAGTACTGGGGGACTATCCGGAGTACTGGGGGACTATCAGGAGTACTGGGGGACTATCCGGAGCACTGGGGGACTATCAGGAGTACTGGGGGACTATCCGGAGAGCTGGGGACTTTGACTCTTCTTCTTCTCTTGGCCTGGATGTTGTATGGGATTCCTCAGCAAAATGATCTGTAAATTTACACAAACCATTTTGTCTTCCAACAGCAAAAGGAAGAGCCGAGCTTCTGAAGATCAGCCTTCGGGAGGTGGAGCTGGATCCTGACATTCGCCTGGAGGACATCGCGGACAAGATTGAGGGCTATTCCGGTGCCGATATAACTAACGTCTGCAGGTGTGTCTTTGTGACCTGTGACTGCATCAGCTTTAGTTTTATAGGACAGCTAGTCTCTAGGTCAGTAGAATAGTCCCAGACAGAAGGCAGCAGCCCCTTCCCTTGAGAGGCTTTCCCGCTGGTGCACTAGCTTCTTCTTTTTAACGAGCTTTACTTTCTTCTACAAAAACAAAAAACCTTTTGAGGCTATTCTTCCCCAGTGACTGCCAAACCATGAACTATCTAACAGGGATAGATAGATGCTGATAGGGAGGTGGCCAAGCTCAGGAGGCCTCAACCCTAGACAAGGAACTGTAGGAAAGGAATGCTAAGAGCAGGAGAAATCTTCTTCCCCATGGTGCAGCTACCAGTTAGCTATCCAGTGCCGAATGGTCAGCCCTGGAAACCTGCATCCACCTAACACTACACAGAAGCTGTCCCCTTAACACATGCCTTCGTTGGTTGTTAGACAATCAAGTATATAGTATGATGATTTTTGCTTTCTTCTGCTCTTGATACCAGATCCTCTGTTGCCCAGAGTATGAATTCATGTTCCTCCTGCCTCCATCTCAGGAGTGCTAGGATTACATTCGCTCACTTAGGGTTTGGGATTTCCCCCTTGTGGTACTGGACACAAACACAGGGTGTTGTACATGCCGGGCAAGCGCTCTCTACTCAGGTGAGCCCCAGCCCCGCTCCTCACTTAGACTTGATTATGCCGAGAACCGCTCTGTCTTACTTGGCAATAACAGCCGAGCAGCCTCTGGCTAGTTAACTCTAGGCTGGAGCCCAGCTATTCTGCTGGAGGCAATGTTGTGTGCTTTATCAGGCAGATTTGGACCACATGCAGATGAATGAAGTTGACCCGTTTCATTGGTGGAAGAAACACACGTTTTCTTTCCCTTTCACTTTAGGGTTTCATAATTTTTAGACACATCACCCGATAAAGAGAATTTTTTGTTCTTATATGGAGAAGTCTGCGTAATTGGTCTCAGCAGTTTTTCCTGGAAGCGCTGGCGCCTGTTTTTCCCATGTTTTCTGCTAGTGTTTTTCTAGGTGTGTCTGAGTCCAAAGGCCCAACGCCCACTATCGTTTTCACAGTCTCCAGTAAAACCCTGGCAATCCTGAAGGTGTGGCTGGCTTGTCCTTCCAAGTAGGTCTTGATGAGAACTTAGCCGCTTCTTCTAAACCTTCCTTTTTATTTATAGTTGGGCAAAGGGGCTGAATGAAGTCAGAAGCCCGAGTTTCTACTGTTGGCTTCCCACAAACATCCCATGTAGGGCACTTTCTCCAGTGTGTGGATATGTGCATGCCCCGCCTTTCACTCCTGCTTCACACGCTGTGGACTGACTCACACAGCTTGAATTATTTTCACATTAGCCATATGCTCATTCCAAGTATGCAGCTCTGGATTCCAAAATTGGACTTCCTCTTCCTAAACTTCCTGGCTGGTTTTGAGGCACAGAGAATATACCCAGCCTTTTTGGGGGTGGGGTGGGAATTGAACCCCTGGTCCTTTGTGCTTACATAGTCAGCACCATTCCAACAGAGCCACCTCCCCAGCTATGTATGAGTTTTTAACCTCTTCTGAAATTTCAGGGTGAAGGGTAACTTTCTGAGTGGCATCGTAAGAGCACATATACAATAGCCGTGGGCACGTTTGTCATAACTTTGTAATAGCTAGACGTGTGGAGAGCGCGTGCGGGTCCGGCTACTGACTGCTCTGCTGGTTCCAGGGACGCGTCTTTGATGGCAATGAGGCGGCGCATCAGCGGCTTGAGTCCAGAAGAGATCAGGGCCCTGTCCAAGGAGGAGCTGCAGATGCCTGTCACCAGAGGGGACTTTGAGCTGGCACTGAAGAAAATTGCCAAGTCTGTCTCCGCCGCGGACTTGGAGAAGTACGAGAAGTGGATGGTTGAATTTGGATCTGCGTGATTTTTGTCAGCTCTTTCATTTCTGGTATTTTTGCCTATAAAGTGTGAAGAAATTCCTTAAATTTAAAAAAATCTGGAATTTTTCATCAGAGAAAATTTCACTTAAACGCCAAAGCAAAGCAAAATGTCTAGAGCTACAGAGAAAGGCAGTTGAGAAATGAGGCATCTGTAATCTGCTGGCTTCCAGCTAAAAACCTTGTCCTCAGGCCACAGAGCTCTCAAGCCGGTGGGCGGGGCTGAGGGGTGGGGCTGCGCTGGAGGCCCTGCCTACAGAGCCTTGGCAAATGTTCTTGCTTACTTGCATTCATTGTCTGTTTTCCCAGTTCTGTGTTCTCTGATCATAAAAGACACATATGTTTACCAGGTGCGAGTGCACACACACACAGAGCAAACTCGGTTTCTGTCAGATTTATTAATTGTCATTTTGAGAATGATAGATAGTAAATTCTGAAAGAAATAATGAATTTTAAATCTGTAGAACTTAATACTTACTTACTTAACTAATACTTATTAGGATCTAATATGTAGTTAGCATTTTCACTTCTCTGCCAGTTCTTCTTAGCTGCTGGCTCTGTCTATCAAGGAATAGTCTGTGATCTATGGTTTTTCCCCTGGCGTTTAGTCATTTTTTGCTAGCGCCTCTCCTACGTCATTTGGGAAGATGGGAAGGATCTTACGTCGTTAGCAGCGCGTCTTCACCCTACTGTCCAGAGTTCTCGCTTTTCTTTCCGTATGCTCAAATCAATAGAGCGATTGTTTCTTTTCACTTCCAACACTGCTTTTTTTTGTTGAGTTTGACTTTCATGTTTAAGATAAGTACCCCGAGTTCTAAACAAGTCTAGCCTCTAGGCTAATGCAAAACAAACATTTCTTTTTCTTCCCTATGCTAGTATTTTGCCAGTTTGTATGTCTGTTTACTACATGTGTTGTAGTTCCCGAGGAGGCCAGAAGAGGGCATCGTATCCCCTGGAATTGAAGTTACAGGCAGTTGGGAGTCACCATAAGGATGGTGGGAATAGAACCCAGGTCCTCTTCAAAAGCACTCAGTGCTCTTAATGGCTGAGCCATCTCCCCAGCCCCACAAATAAAACCTCTTATGGCTCTCAGACAGCTTGTTTTGCAAACAGTATACAATACTCATTAAAAACAGTGAACAATACTCAATAATTAGAAAGTTTTCCTTCTACGAACCTGTGTATGCAATGGGATTAGAATGGGAATCCGACATGCTCATTAGACGTGGAATTAGTAGGAAAGTCCAAGAAAGGGAGCTGCATGGATCTAGTCACAGTCCCGGGTCCTCATGTTGATTCTCTGTAATTAATTATGTCCATCCATTTGATCATCAGGCAATCCATGCTTTCAGAGTCAACTTAAAAAGTGTGTCTGTGCTAACATGCTGAAATCTTGATTCTCAAGCCTACTGTTTTAAAACTATGTACATCCTATAGGCACATTCAAAATCTCTCACTGTGATGCTTAAGATATTTGATCTCTTTTCCTTACTCAGACCTGTTGTGCTCTTTCAGGCCATCTAAATCTGACTTTCCAAACTCCTGGCTCCATCTCATTCCTAGAAAGTGTCCTCTTTCTTCTGAGACACCCACTATGCATATCAAATGGGAAGCCATGGTCTTATCATGATGGGACTAATTATTGAAGAGTTAGGATGAGAGACAGATGAGCAAACTTGCGTTTACTTGTGTATCTTAAGGAAGGGTCTCATGTGGCTGTCTGAGCTGCTCTTCCGCTCTTGGGCTCACATGATCTTCCCGTTTCAGCTTCATAAGCAGCTGGGACTCCAGCCCCACCCCCAGGTTATTTATTTATTTATCTATTTATTTATTTATTGGCTTGCGAATAGTTTTGTTTGTTTAATGTCATTTGAAAAGAATTTCTCTACAAAGAAATGAGACAGAAGGAAGCATTGGTTCAGCGCTGATGAATGCACACAGTTAGGACTGCGGAAGGCATAGACCACCTAAACATTTTTAAAAATTGGAACCTGCAAACAAAATAATCTGATAAAATCTATTAACACTTCTGGAGAGTTATACGACTCTTGCCTTTTTCTTGAATGAGAGAGCTCCAGCCAGTTGTTCAAGGGTTCCTCATAGGCATGGGGAAAAAAAAAGGCGATAGCCTGACTGGTCCCTGTGTTGGTTAAGTATGCTCCCCAGCCCACATGTCATAGCATCTTACTGAAGCAGGCCTGTGACCGCATCACCCGCAGGGAGATGGCAGCCGTCAGTAACCATGGCCTCTAGCACCATCCCTTAGGGAAGCCTACGCACCAGCGCTTCAGCTGAATCTAGGAACGTTACAGTGACTGTGAATCCGGGCTAAGCTTGTGAGAAATGACTGCGGGGCAAAAGAACTTCTTCTTTTTAATTAGTAACTCGATCCATTCAGTGTACTTCACGAGGTGCAATGCGTTTTATCATTTATCAATGAAAGAAGTTAGAAACCCACCCCCAAATCAGCAAACGGCAAACAAACACCCTTGAAGGTCACAGTCACACACGTAGTGGATCCTAGAACGGGGGCAGGACAGCCTCCGTCCACCTTTGTGAGTTTCCCCCAAGTCCAATCCACTCAAGGGTGGAGAGAAACGGCAGCTTCCGAGGAGCATGTTACTAAACGAGGCGTTTCTACGGACTTCCTAAGAGCTCGGGGGCGGGGGACACATTGTAGAATGTAGGAATAACCGGTCTTCCGCCTTAAGTGCTGTCCACTGGCTAAGAACCCCCCACACACTCCAAAAGGAGAGAAGGGCTGGGGGTGAGGGGGTTCCTAAGATGCCCTGATAACTCTCCAAAATGGAACCAGGGAGCAGCATGACAACCAGATGAGTCGGTCACAAAGTCAGCACAGGCATGCCTTGTCTTCAAACAAAACAAAACGGTGGTGGGCTTTCGTTGTTGTTTTAAAAAAACAGGAAACAAAAACTAGCTCTCATCACTTTTCAGACAATACACAATTACTCAAAATTAACTCACAGGAAAGGGGGGCATACCCAAGGGCCTTGTCTCACCTGAGTGCGCGTGGGGAGGTGCAGGGCGTCTGTCGTTATTGCAGAAGTGACTTTTGATTTTTAACCCTTAGTTTGATTAGACATTGCCCTTAGTGTGATGACAGCAGCGGCTGTGTGGAAAGGCTCTGGAGAGGCCTGGCGTGGCCTGAGGCTGCAGGACAGCCAAGAGTGCTCATCACACAGTTCCTTAGGCCTTTCCATGTGAGGGCGGAGCCTTCGCCTACAGCCTTCCAATCCCGGGCCAGCTCTTCAGCAGTCCCTCAGTGATAGGCTTCTGTGGCATGTTTCCCAATAATAGAGGGGTCATCTCTGGGATCAGTTTGGGTTCCAACAAGCATGAAAGGAGTCTGGACAGTCGTGAGCTATCTCAGGCCCTGCTTTTCTTTCACAGTTTCAAATGAGGATGGAGAAACCACTGGAAAACATACCAGAGAAATGTCTGTCTGTGGGTGACTCAGCGGTCACAGTCTGTCACAATCCACTTGCCCTTGCAGTATCAAAAAGTCTAAGAGCACATGGCTCTCCACCAGTTCTGTGACTGCACAGCTGTCGAAACAGCTGGACCCGCTCCAGTGGAGACTTCGTTGTATAGGCCATCAGGAGGCATGTTCTATCATCAGCACCATCGCCGGCAACAACGCACTTAGTATCTGCGCTGTGGAAATCGTTTAATATTTCAGATTAGATGTTGACCTCAGCTTCTCCATCAGGGCATTGGCAGCACTCTCCAGATAATTTATAAACGTTTAAAATGAGCAGCTAACGTGGAGGGCAAGGCAGGAGGATCACTAGGAAATGGAAAGACCCAGTGTCCCCCAGCCGATGAATGCGTAGTGAAAATGCGGCACGTCTGACTTCCGTAGCCCCAGGCACGCAAACATACATGTAGTCGGAACCAGCCTGCGCAGCATAGCAAGGCCTTATCTCCCAAAACAAACAGAAATAAACAACCCCACTCAAATTCTCTAGCAAACCATCACCATCTAATAGTGTTGTTCATAAACAAACAAACAAACAAACACAAAGAGACCTCTCTGTAACCCCGGGTCAGTAGGCCTTGTCTGGATTTTGCATTACTTCCCTTTGCATCAGTCTAATTTTTCTTAATCCTTCATATAATTCCGCGCAGCATTTGCGCATCCATCCTAGGGTAGGTGGTGTTTGCTGCAGCTGAGTTAGGTAGGAGAGTCAGGTGTCTCTACAGCCCTCCTGTCCCTTTTTGCTGTCAATGGACTGCAAAGGCTTTGCATGGCTTAAACCCTTGGAAGGTTCTGGCACAGGTCCCTCCAGATGTCTCTCATCCCTGTCTTGGCCGCAGGAGACCTTTGTTTGCTCCTCAGTTGTAAGGCAGGTGTGTTATCCCAGCAGAGGTGGTTGGTTCTGTCCTTTGAAAGCAGGAACATTTGGGGGCCATAGCACAGTGACTGGTGTATGTAGGGTTCCTTCACGGGAGCCATGGTCAGTCCCTTCCTGGGCACACTGTGCTGGTCACTCTCTGTGCACAGGACAGTGGACGGAGGCTGTGCAGCTTGCAAAGCTGCTTCAGACATTGAAGCTCTGGCTGGACATTATTTTTGGTAACTGTCACTCCTGGCTTCTGCGGCTAAAGCACAGTTTAGCTCATGAGTGGAGAGACACAGTGATCTCTGTGTTTGGGGAAGAGAATATACAAAAAGGCTTTCCTTCCTTTGATTTGTTTTAAAATGAAAAGTTCGAAATAGTAGAAAGGAATTAAAGATCTATTGCAATGTACCCATTTTCATTTTTCCATGCCACAGTTACACATGTAATTATGATAAGATGTGCACATGAAATGTGTTGCTATAAATGTTTTGCTTCCATAATTCTTTTTTTATTAAAAAGAAAGTAAATTAATATTGGTGAACTGCCCCAGACAAATGGCTTGGGAAGCTCCAGCCTGGAAACGCAGTGACATCACAGCCCTTTCAGCGGTAACCCAGACACACTGGGCTCTGACTTCTGTCATCAGAAATCCTCAGACACCGCAGGGCACCCTGCCATGGGCGTCCCAGGAGCACCTGTGTCACAGTTTCCTCAAATAGCTGTTTAACCTCCAGACAGCTCAGAGAGCGGAGGGGTGGGGCAGCACCCAGAAGGCGGGCAATGCCCGGGCTCTAAAACCAGCAGCTGTCCGGGAAGGTTCACTCAGGGCCAGCTCACAATGTTGCCTGTTGCTCGTCTGTCTTTCCGTGTCATGGCTCTGTAGGGGTCAGAGGTCTCCTTAGGGCAGAGGTATCTAAGGCCATGCACTGCAGGACCCCGAATCTGCCCGAGCGTAGACAAGCTGACCTCCCCTTCCTCATCCACTAGCGGTGGAAGTGAAGAACTGGTCAAGTCATTTGCACAGTGTGTCTGCTTTGGCTTCCCTAGTGCCGTCTTCTTCAGCCTTTTTTCCCCATAATGATGCATTTCCACTGTTATGTTATTAAATATAGGTCACACTACAGTGTGCCCTGTGCTTTGGTGTAAAATGGTAGGTAGGATGCGGCCTTTTCCAAGCAAAGGTCATTTAATTCGATATGAAGAAAGAATATTCCAACTTTTTTGTATCTTTGTTTTGTCTCTTAATGTTTTGAATGTATGATATTAAGTTTGTGGTGCACACGACATTTATGTGACTCTTGGAGTCGGTCACAACAGAAGCAGGAAGACACAGTTGAAGGACACGTCAGGGTAGACTATGACACCTTACGTGGTTAATTCTCATCTTCACTAATTAGTTTGTAGTTTTCTACTTTGTTTGAATTACTACATGTTTACTTATTTATAATTTTAATTTAGGCTTTTCGTACTTATTTATTTAATTTTTATTGTTTGCTTTTGATATTGTTTCTTAACATGAAACTGAGTAAAAAATTAAATCCGTATGATAATATATTTTTGCATATTTACTTAATAGTAATTCTTTGAATTTTTATTAGTTTTTTTTCCTCTGAAAGCTCTAATTTTGATGATATTTCTCATTTCAGGTGCCTTGTTAATAAAACTGTATTAAGATGATGCTACAAAATTATTTTTGCTTTGCTTTTCTCAGGCCTTGAGAAAACTAAAAACAAAACCTAAAACCTAAATATTGGCTTATCGGTAGTGGTATGGGATTGGTACGGTTGGCACCACGTGGGGATCGATGCAGGGATTTCTGCTATGAACGGGCAAACACAAAGCCTGCTCCCCTGCCCTCAGTGAGCCGAGCATGCTCGCCCCCGGGAGGGGAGCCAAGGGCTCAGTCTCCCCACTTAGTTTCCCCTCTCCCTGCACGTCTGTTTTTCCAGGCACCATCTTCTCTGCTGCTCTGGCCTCCTCCTGTTAACTTTCAAATTTTAAACTAGAATTTTAATTTTTAAAATTTTTTAAAATTATTATTTATTATTTTGAGGGAAGATCTCGCCATGTAGCACTGGCTGTCCTGGAACTACAATGTAGACCAGGCTGGCCTTGAAATCACAGAGATCCTCCTGCCTCTGCCTCCCAAGTGCTGGGGTTAAAGGTGTGTGCCACATACCCAGTTTAACTTGAGTTTTGTTTTTAAACACATTTTGCCATTCCTCCTCTGGCAAAGCCAGGTTCTCCAAATGACCCTTCTGTGAAGCCTAGAGGTTGCTTCTCCCCTTGAGGGACTGGCCTCTTTCTTTGAGTGTTCATCCCATGGAGCAGATCCACACACAGCGCATGCTCTGCTAGCTTCTCAGATTTCTGCAAATCCAAATCCACACGCTGATCTTAAACATCTGGAGCCCCGCAGTTCCCTTCTCCCCTCTCTGAAACCTTCGGACTTTAGGAAAACCCTCCTGCTCACACGGCTGTGTGACTGGTGAGCATTCATTGTCCTCGGTGGCCACTCTGTGGACACAGTGTCCACAGGACCCCTACATGTCAGAATGGCTTGGAGGTGTGCCACTAAGATTTTGGTTCCAGTGTTTGTCATCCAGTATTTGAAACTAATTAATAAAAGAGGTTTCTCAGTCGTCGTCTTTGAATGCTGCTTCCTCCACTTTCCGCAGTGCTGTCTGCTGTGTTTGTGTGTGAGCTGTGACGTCGGGATAAACGTTTAGAGAGCTCCCTGTCGATGGTGTCTCGTGTGGCTTGCTGTGGATGGGACATGGGCTTCCTGCGGCTACAGGGACAGCATACAGCCCCCAGCTGACAGTGACCTTTGTTTGGACTTTCCTCAGGAAGTCACATGTTGGCCACTTGATATTTTGTTTTCTGTGAAATGTACTAATAAATTTAAGGTTGATGTAGTAATGTGTGTAGTTTTCCAATTCACTATTTTAATAAATATTTATGTGATGCTGTTGCATAATGGACGTTCTGTATGATGAATTTTCTAGATCGTGAGTCTTGTTTGATGACACCCCAAAAGCCATTTCCTGAATTATTGGACTTTAGTTTTAGAGACCTTTTAGGAAAACGGGAGCAGACATGGTTCTTACAGGTCCCATCCTTGCTCACCAATACTCCAGTTCTTCTAAACTGCCCTGAAACTGCTCTGGCGTGGAAGTCTGAAGCTTGCAGTGGGCTTCGCTCTGCGTAGAGTTACGGATTTTGACAAGAGTACGATGCATGTACCTACCAAAACTGTTTCATGGACAATCATTTCACTGCGCATTTTCCCCGCCACCTCCCAGACCCTTGAGCCACCCTCCTGTCTCCGTAGTTTTGCCTTTTCCAGATCTCAGACTATGAACCAGAATAAGTACCTTTTCAGACTTCTGTGCATCACCCGCGAATCAGTTGCACTTTTAACTTTTCTCTGTTTGTACCGAAAGATGTCTCAGTGACTTCTAACTTCTGCAATTATGAATAAAATGGCTATAAACTATGCTTCATATTTACAGTGTTCATGTGTGTGTGGGGGGGGGGAGGGTTTGTGTAAGGCGGTACTTAGTTCTTCAGCACTTTCGACCAAATACCTCCAGCTGTGCTCCCTGAGCATCCTAAGAGAAGGTTCTAAGAAACGACAGCACTGTCTTCCTGTGTGGCCAAGGCCATCTTGCATGTGTACTAGCAGAGAATGGTGACCCCCTTGCTCCAAACCCTTACCAGCAATTGGTGGTGGTGGTGGTTTGAATTTCAGCATTATGGTGAGTGTGTAATAGTTGCTTTAATTTCTTGTTCCCAATCACAACCGATGTTGAGCATCTTTTCATATGCTCATTAATTTTAAAACTACTATTTTATTTTTATGTAGAGAGTTTTGTCTGCGTTTCTGTATGTGTATTACAGTCATACACTCCTGCAGAGGCCAGAAGAGGGTGTTGGATCTCCTGGAACTGGAGTTATGGATGGTTGTGAGCCACCATGTGAGTGTGGAGAATTGGAAACTAAGGCCTCCGGGAGAACAACCAGGGCTCTTCACTGCGGAGCCATCTCTACAGCCCCCACCCAGTGCACACTGTTGCTCTGGGTTCCTAAGTGAGAGGTTTAATTTTTTGATTTTCTTCATGGTACACAATTATGGGCTCCAAACACCTCTTTGACATTTGTTTTCCAAATATTGCTACCGCTCTGTAGCACATGAGTGGCCTGTCTTCCTCCGCTGAGAATCATGGCGGATGAGTACAAGCTGTCTGGGGACAGGGAAGAGGGGAGTTCTGGTGTGTGAGCTGTGTTGTCTCTCTTCCCTGGATTCTCTACGATTCTTCCTAGTGGTTCGTGTTCATCGCCATCCTGACAGGATCTGCAGTCACCTAGGAGACAAGCCTCTGGCACACCCATGGGGAATGGTGATTGAGGTTAGCCTCTGAGAACGTCCGAGCCATTGTGTCCTGGCCGGGATCCTGGGCTCTGGGATGGAGAGAGCCAGTGGCAAGCGCACACCAGCAGGCATGCTTCTCTCTCTGTGACCCGTCGCATGGCGTTCCTGCCACCTCGACTTGTCACTGTGAAGGACTGTACTTTGAGCTGTAAGCCGGAATCAACCTTTCTCCTTTAAGTGGCTTTTGTCAGTATTTTAATCAAAGTCACAGAAGAGAAACTAAGACACTTGATTCCCAGAAGAGCCCTGGGTAGACCAAGCACGAAGCTGGGGTTTGCATGCAGCTACAATGCGTACACTGGGTCGTATTTGCAGCTTGGAAGGTACTTGGAAGCAGTTCAGTTTACTTCCTGTGACCACAAGTGACCTTTTGTCCTTCTGTCAAGTGATACCAAACTAGAAGAGGCCAGGGAGGGCCAGCTTGTCCCACTCCGCCCCATAAGCCCTTTGACCTTTGTCCAGGGCTGAGGGCCAGAGCAGCCTGAAGCTGTGAGGTAGATTGGGGGCAGAATGGTGTTCACTGCAGGGGTTTCCCCAGAGAAACCAGGAATTAACCAAGAAACCGAGAAAGCTGAGTGTGGCCTAGTCCTCTCGCCCGTTACATCCTCTGCTTCCTTTCCAGTGAACAGAGGAACGGGGATCCCCTGTTCCCCTGGCCGGTTCCAGCTCTCACTCCTCACAGCCCTTGCTTCTACCGCACCCCACACAGGTGGGAAAGGAAGCAATTGGACCTCTCCCAATATTACCTTCTGTGGATGTGCCAAGCGGCTCGTCATCACTCAGAGCTGAAGCCAGGAGCCGGTGACGGCACAAACATCTCTCTCTGAACTGAAAAGCTGGCCAGAGATTTTAAGTGATCTTCTGATCTAGGGACCGATGCATGTGCGCTTCTCACTGTGAAGCAGTCTGCCAAAGGTAGAAAACAAGGCAGCAAGTCAGAAAGCAAAGTGCTTGCTATATGCACAGCTTGAATATTCCTTGTCCAGTGTGCTGGGGGCCGGAAGTGCTTAAGAGTCTGGCCACTTCGGGACTTAGGAAAATTTGTGTATAGCTTAGGTCTGGGACTGAAGTCTAAACCCAGATCCTATGTTTTGTACATATTTTATAGATGGAGGCTGGGGGCAATCTTGCAGATTACAGTTCTTTTACTATACCTTTGTTTAAGCCGTGCCCTGTCACGAGGCTTGCTGTGGTGGGATCTGCCTGGGGAATCTTGTCTAGCATTCTGATTCTGGCGCATTTTGGATTGGGGATGCCCTGCTGATTCACTCAGGTGGACAATAGTTAAGAAATACAAGACACGGGCCTTGAAGAACCAAAGATGCCATCTGCAATGCGGAGTCTCTCCGAGACACGTTTATTGTCAACAGATTTCTGCTCAGCCTCCTGCAGCCGAGAACCTATAGGGCAACCTGCTGAAGGTACATGGCGCTCATGCATGAGGATCGGAACCTAGCCTAGCTCAGGTTAGGCTCTGGATTACTCTGAGCAAAGCCAAATATACACAATAGGTACTCGCCAAGTTTGCCCTCCTTTCTGAGATTCTTAACCGTTCACTTTCCCCTACCGGCAAGGCTCTTTGACCAGGACGTTTTTTTTTTTAGAAGACCATCTTAACACATCCTGTTGCTTTTCATGTTAGCGACGGGTGTGTGTGTGTGTGTGTGTGTGTGTGTGTGTGTGTGTGTGTGTGTGTGTGAAGCAGGAGCTCCAGTGTTGTGAGATGTGAATGCACCTGGGGCTGTTGCTGCCACTCGCTGTGTCTGAGGGCAGGTGGATATTTCTTGGGTTTTTTTTTTGTGTGTGTGTGTGTGTGCAAGGCTTTATGGAATATACTGAGCCTCCCGAGAGTTTCAAAGAATTGCATTTGGGGCATCATGGAGGCGGCATGCCTCTCCAGCACTCGGCCGTGCAGCCTCATTCTCCGGCTGTATGTATGGTTGTCATTAGCTACGGGGCACCATTGATGCTCTGCTCCACAGCCAGGCTTGGTGCTGCATGCTTCAGATGGCCTTCAGTTAGCACGTCTTCAATAATTCCTTACACACATAGCTGACCACAGTATGACTGTTCCTCTATAACATAAATCTTGGGTTGTGGTACTCACATTTCTTATGCAGTTAGGGGCAGATGAACTATTGTGCCCCATCTGAGGTTTGCCAGCGACCTCGGGCTAGTTTTCAAGCATTTTGAAATCTATTTCGTAACCCTTCTCAGACACACTTTGCAAACACATTCCCTCTAGTGTTTAAACTCTCGTGCATCTTTAGGGAAATAGAACCCATATGTTTCTCATTCATTCTGCACTTAACTCATCAAAGTTGTCTTTAAAGAGCAGTTTGTTTTCTAAGAAGTCGTAAGAACCCTTTCTCATGAATTCTGCTAGCCTTGAAAATCCTCCCCCCACCCCTGTCGTAACTTTTCCTCCGATGATGGATGTGGATACAGTGCATTAGTTCCGTTGCAGCTGCCAAGCCTGACATCTAAGCTAGCCCTCGACTGACGATAATGAATTAGTCTGATTTCACGGTGAGAACCGGCTTCATTCACTGTTTTTCCAAGCAAATGCCAGCGAAGGACTTACAAAATGTGCGTGTGAAGGCCCAGAACGCTCGCTGCCTTCCCACACTCAGTGGAGGTGAACTGCTCAAGCGCACACACTGAGTGTGTAACCCAACATCTCACACTGGGGTGTATTCGTCATCCCATGTACCAGAAAACAGTTCAGTTCAGCTGGAAGGGGCTGGATGCGTAGCACAGTGGGTAGACCATTTGCCTAGCATGTCTGAAGCCCCGTTTTGGTTCCCTAACACTCCAAGGAAACAGGTAACAGGTCGGAGACTCCAGAATTCAGAAGGTAGAGGAGGCGGGGGGGGGCACCCTCGGCTACAAACAAGTCTGAGCGAGGCCAGGCTACACTACCTGAGACCCTGGCTTCTAAAGAGATGATATGAATTCTGATAGGTCAACTTAGGTTTTGCCTGTATAGGTTGTCCATCCCTTACCAGAGATGCTCAGGACCAAAGGCGCTTCAGCGTTTGGAGTTGTTTGGATTTGAGGATGTTCGCAGAGATTTTACTAACTGAGCACATCCCGTCAGAAACTTTGAAATCCAAAATGGCCCAGAACCTGAGAGGAGTATCATGTCGGTGCCCTAAGTTCGTGACTTCCAAGATTTCGATGCTCAGCTTTTCCTGAGATTTTTTTCTTTTTTTAAAAAAATATTTATTTTTGTATTATGTATACAGTGTTCTGTCTGTGTGTATGTCTGCAGGCCAGAAATGGGCACCAGACCTTATTACAGATGGTTGTAAGCCACCATGTGGTTGCCGGGAATTGAACTCAGGACCTTTGGAAGAGCAGGCAATGCTCTTAACCACTGAGCCATCTCTCCGGCCCGAGATTTTTTTCTTTTACAAGATATTATTCTCAACCAAATTAACAATTTAATGAAGTTGCAATAGTTGATCTGATCTGTATTTCAGAAATATTTTCCACCGGAGATTTAGTTGAGCGGGTTCCCGTTGCCCCGCAGCGGGGTTTTGAGAACAGCTTTTTTGTGAAGCTCTGATTGAACCAGTTAATGGTCATTGCAATGAACGTAAAGAGAAGTTTGCCGACAGCTAATTGGACAGAATGTCATAAGCCACAGTGACTCGAGGAAGATCTGCAGAGGCGTAGCGACGAAGAAAGGGGCTTGCTGCAGCAGCTGGACACCACTCGGAGAAGAACCTGGAGAGCGGCACTGTCTGTCAGAGTCTGGTAGGGAATTGCAAAGTGTGTATCCACTTAGCACTAGAACGCACCCGACGCCCTCCCTGTAATAACTAGATTTCCTAGGATCTGTTTGGTCGAGGCATCTTTTCTGTGGCGGTAACTCGGCTTTTCACAGGCTCACTAGTTTGTGCCCTAAAAGGGGATCTTGATATTTCAGGGAAGCTATAGTGATAGATGAATTCAAGAATTAGCCTAACTGACACTTGGCTGAAACTAAGACAATATCAACTTTACCTTAGTTAGATTTTTTTCTTTTGCCGTTTACTATGTATTTTTCCCATGTGATTTCTTTACAAAAGAAACACACACATTTTAAGGTGTAAGAACACAGTAGAAGCCTGGTCAGCGACTTAGTCCTTTCTCGCAGCCATGGCTGTCAGTACACTCTTCCCCTCAACTGCTGGGGTTGCATCATGCCAGCCTCTTCGCTAACCTAGGACAGTCTGCCCCCAGCTTCGACGGTGCCAGCATGTGAGCTGCAGCCAGGCATGGTTGGTGTGCCCCTGTGATGTCAGCTTTCAGAGCTGGACAGAGAATCATGTGTTCAAGGCTCGCTTGCACTACATAGGAAGTTCCAGGAAAGAATACAGGACTGCATAGCAAGACCTTGGGGGGTGTAGCTCAGGAGGTGATGCTTGTCTTTAAGTGCAAGGTCCTGGGTTTGCCCACACAGCACAGCACCCGACACACACAGGCGTTTACCACCGGCCACTCTATTGATGGCTTATAGAAACATTTGTAACTGACAGCATTTGTATAAAATATCTAAAAACGCAATGTAGAACTTTTAAAGATGAGATTTGTGAACGCAGAAAACCTTATTGGCACAAAAATCTTTACAAAAATGCTGAATGATTTGTGTTGAAAGGCACGAGGTTAAATGTGTTTCACTGGCTTTTCTGGGGGGGAGGGAAGGGTAACAATTTGGGGAAACTGGTTTTGTTTCTCCTCCTTATCCTCAGTAGCTCACTGCTCACAGAGTTGTCTTACAGCAGTGCAGAGGTCCGCACGGAAATCGCTGGCTGCAATTTCAAGTTCGAAACATCATTTTTCCAGCATTTCCTTGTGTCAGGAACATCGGAATCCTCTTGGCTAGTCACCGTGAAGTCACGCAGTTAGCTGTGGTTATGCTTGCTGGCTGTATGGAACCTGCCATGCTATTCCCCTTGCCCAGCCTCGCACCCACACCCTCTAGCCGTCTTCTGCCCCCCAGGGTCTTTGCTGCACTCGCCCTCTCGGGAAAGCTGCTTCATCGGCTTCCGTGTGAGATCAACTTCTTAATGAGCTGCGTTGTGAACCGTGCCCACTAATTCTGCAGGAGTTTTTGTTTAACTTTCGAGTTTTTTCTTGAAGCTCCTCAGTCCCTTCATGTTAATTGGAAGGTCTCAGTTTTGTATTAACAGTGAGAAATCCACCAAACCTCTTCCTTTCAAACTTTTTTTTTCTAACAAATCAGAAAATTGCTTCAAATACAAGTTGCCCATATTAAGAGTTTTAACAAGAGACTCGACGCTTTTGGCAGCAAAACCCTGTAGCAATGGGGATGTTTCTCAACATCAGTCTCCGTCTGACAAATTCCTTTTAAAATGATCATTATTTCCTCATTTTAAAAGAGAATCAATTATAGATAACTGAGATGCGCATTTCATTGTACGGGAATACGTTTATATGCATAGCAAAAGTTTAATCCAAACCAGTATCTGCCTCTACCATGTGTGAGGCACAGCAATACTCTCCAGTGAATTCCTTTCTTAAAGCTGCCTGATCTGGTGTAGGAAACTGGCTACCCTTCCGGCTAGCCCCTGGATGCACACCCCGCCCCCACAGCACATCAGTGCTAGATCCTCTAGCCCATTCTAGAAGTGGGCTGGGGAGTAACAGAGACCCATGCCCCTGCCTATATGCACTATGCTGTTCCCAAGCGGCCATTAGGAACAGATTTATCATTTAAGCTCCCACAGCTTGTCAAGGTGACATCCTAGGCATCTGTCCCCTAGTCACTTGCTCTGGACTTCTTCAGCCCAGTCCTTGTTGTCTTTGGGTGGCCTGGGCAAGGTTTTTGTTCTTGTTTTTATTTATTTTTAGTTTTATGTGTATGCATGTTTTACCTGCATATGTGTAACATATGCATGCCTGGTACCTGCAGAGGGTAGAGGAGGATGTCAAATCCCTTGGAACTGGAGTTACAGACGGTTGTGAGCTGACATGTGAGTCCTCTGGAAGGGCAGCCAGTGCTCTTAACCTCTGAGCCATCTCTCCAGCCCGTACCTGGGAGAAGTTTGATTCCTGATTGAACGTCCATTTCTCCACAATCATAAACTCTTGACATCCAGACGGGACATGGAGATGTCATCAAGATCGCTTCATTGTTCAGAAACCAGTCAGCTATCGGCAATCCTTGTGCTAATGCCTGTGCTTCTCCATATCGTGCGAATGTCCCCTGGGAAGGTGGCAGCGTGGAACGTTAGACGCGTGCTTGCTGGCTTTTGCTGATCACGAACAGAAAGGGCGCTTTCGGTTGCTTAGCCTGCAGTCATTCAAGGGAATTCTGTTCATCACACCTATCAAGAATCCAACCACTACCAGAGTTTAAAGCTGAATTTGAAGCAAGCTTTAATTAAATACTGGCTAGGTGGATGGGCTCTGGCCAGGTCCATGGCCAGGTTCCTGGAAAATGGCCCAGAATCTAGTATGGCAAGGGTTTAAGAATCTGAACCCATAATTCATTGTATTTCCCACCAGGTCCAATCAGGGGCAAGCATACATCCTGACATATTTCCTGCCCCCATACCTCCCACCCACATGGGATCAAGCACATCCCGTGCAGACGGGTCAAACAAACTTGTTTAGGGGGGTGAAAACATGTGGCTGTTATCTCCCATAAACAATGGTCTCCTACATTCAGGAACTCTCTGTCCTTGGGCAGGGGGCTTGCAGGTCAGAGGTATTTTTGTTTCACAGATCTCGAAGGCATAGTAATTAAAAGTTAAAAATGTAACTTTGGCTCTTAGGAGCGGCAGAGACCTTTACTAATAGCAAACTGTGAGGGTGTCGCTGGCTGCAGAGAGAAAGGGAGTTTTCAAAGCAGGATGGTGGGATGCACTCTGTGACTGGGCGGGCAAGGTGTAAGGGACGTGTGGATGTTTGGTCTTCTGCAGGCTGCCTCCCCGTCCACAGAGCTATCTCTGCTCCTCCTTGAGATGCCTATCGCATCCGTCAGAGAGCAAGAGGCACCGGCATCGTGAGAACTTCAGCTCTGGAACCAGACCTAGATTCTAACCCCAGCTCCACCACTTCCAAGTTGTGAGGTTTTGGGCAAGTGACTTACCCTCTCTGTGCCTTTTATTTCACCTGAAAATGGAGATACACGTAACCGTCATTTCTGATATCTCTGCTGAGGTTAAGTGAGGTGCTCGACAGGCAGGAGACTGTCAGCTCTGGTGCCGCAGTGGCCTCTCATAAGAGTCCGCGGCTGTGGTGTGCTAGTCCTGGTGTGGACGAGGCCAGAGCATCCAGCATGGTGGAGCAGCTGCCGGCGCAGAGTCCCAGGAGGGCTCCTTAACCAGCATGCTGCTGTCCGCTACATCCTGACCACCTCTCGGCTCTGTCGCCTGGAACAAGCAGATGGGATAACGAACTGACTATCGCTGAACTTGGACGTGTGGATGAACGACTGCCTCGGCAGCTGCCAAAAATCAAGGGCTCCTCTGTATTTGCTGTGTCACAGAAGCTGTAGGACAAGAGTTAAGTGACCGCTCCTCCGCGTTCCCTGCCAACACTTAGGCTATCCCACACTGCTCTTGTGGTTCACAGCTGAGGCGCATGGTCTCAGCAGCCACGGGCACACACAAGTGTTCTGCTGGGCTGTTTTTCCAGCAATGGCCAGGAGGAGGCAAGAAGAGAGAATCTGCTCTCCCTGGTCCCCAGTCTCTCCTGAGCCTCAGGCAGCACGCAGCAGGGCATCAATAAAGAGGAACGGTAGGGTGATCACAGACATCACGCTTTTCCTTACTGTAGACCTGGCACCTGTCCTTTAGCGAGAATCCCGCTGATTTCTACGTACTTCGCTTAAGAGGCACACTAGAGTGACATGTCCCATTGCATGACAGCAGAGGGTCTCGGGTCCCATAAGACTTTCCCCAAAGTCTCTCACCAGGAAGTTTAGTGAGTAACTTTTGGGATGTTACACAAGAGTCTGGAGGCTTGAGCCAGGACTTATTTTCCCGTCTATTCTACTTTGAATCTTGATGTAAGGCTATAATTTGGATTTGTGTAAGATCAGTTCGATATACCGATTCCCCGACGGCTTGAGGCCTGGCCCCGGCCCTCACAGCTCGGCGAGGTAGAGAGCCATGTCAGCCAGAGGATACTGGTTGTGTTGGGTGGGTGAGCATGTGGCTGGGAGACGGTTCTGGAAGAGGACAGAGAAAGCTTCGTGTGAGAAACAGGTTACTCCAGCCATGTGAAGCCTGCAGTCAGATTACGGGCTACAGAGGGAGGGACATCCATCCAGCAGACGTTACTGATCACATCTCAATGGTTTTGTGCTATGGAGGCCTCTCAGTAGTTATGCTGGTTGTGAAGGCTGAGGCAGCCGCTTCTTACAACCCCCTGGGGTCTGAAGATCATTGGTACTTACTCACCAATCTGTCCTCGCACTTGTAAGCTAAGACACTTCCCAGCAGAAATGTCACCATAGCCAAGTCTTGGATTTGACCTTCTCTGGGGTGGAAAGCTCAGAGTTAAACCCTGGCCAGCTACAGGAATTCATTTCCTTTCATTGCGATATGGCTTACAGGGAACTTTGGGATGGCTGGCCGTGGGCTCATCAGGACACTGTGTTTATGCAGAGGGAGGGGACCACCGTCCCCAGAGCCGTGCAGACTTGCCACCGCGTAGCTTTTACATGCTGTTGGATTCTGAGCCTTCTCCACGTGTCGGGCTCTTTCCAGCTCTCTGACGCTGCCCCTCTCTCTCCCCAGTCTCCAGAGTTGTCAGTGGGGTAGAAATTTTTCCACCTGTGAACCCTGCCTACTTTGGAACGCAAAAGGCACTTCCCAATTTACAGTTGCATATTAAATTCACACATTCCAGATAGGAAATCGCACAATCTATTTTGCATTACTCACACTTAATGGTAATTTCTCTTGCCCGTTGCCCCCAGGCTGCAGAGAAAGGGAGAAAATGGATTTGAGATCTTTATTTTGACTTTGTTCCCAGATTGTAAATCTAATTATCTATATGTTGTGCCTTGTTTTCTTTTTCTGTTTTCTTCAGCATAGACACTGCTCTCCAAACACCTGCTAAGCAAGGGGTCTCCATCAAAAACCACAGTCACCTACGTTATCTGACAATTCACTTGGAAAATTCTTTTTTTTTTTGTCCGCCCTAGTTTGATGCATCAAGTTGATGCATGCTTCTAACAGACACGGCATCTGCCCATGAAGGGTGAGGCTCGTGTCCAGACTGACAAGGCTTTCATCTCCTGTTCAGTATCACACAGACTAAGCTAGAATCCATTTGTTCTGTGAGGGTGATAAACATTGCACTTTCAATGTGATGAACAACCACAAATTCTCTCTGTGTACACACACACATACATACATACACACACACACACACACACACACACACACACACACACACACGTGCAAAGCCTGGGCCATGGAAATGACCTCTGAATAAGGAATCACTATGCTTCTAAGGATACTCAGCTGATCTCCAAAGTAGACTTTGGAGGGGGTAGGAAATGAGCTGGGGCTCTGGGTGACAAGAGCAGTGTCCTCTGCCTTCACGTGGACTGCAGCTGGAGATAGCAGGGATTAGGGTATGGTCATGATGGCTTCACCATGTTGGCTCCCACTTCCCACGGCAGGCTGCTGGCACTACACCTTGGCATGGCCTTACCTCTCAGTGTTCACAGCATTATTGTTCTTGAAGATTCTGCTGCCGGGGGTGTCTGTCTGGAGGCCTGTGTTCGTCGAGGTCTGCACCTGCTGTGGGGTAACAGATCATTCCGCAATAAAAAGATGTGTTTCCTGGTTGTGTGTGTATGTGTTGGCCATGATTTCATTTCTACCCCTGCCCCCTCAGCCACAGTGAGCCATGGGGTCAAGCTTACCGTCCCCAAAGCCACAGTGCCCTCTGTGCTGTCGGCCGACAGTTCTCCCAGAGAGGGAGGCTTAACAGATGGAGACTGTGGTGGATTGAATAAGAACGTCCGTCATAAGCTCATATGTCTGAGCACTTAGTCATAGGAGTGACACCTCTTAAGAAGGATTAGGAGATGTGGCTTTGTTGGAGGAAGTGTGTCACTGGGGGTGGGCTTTGAGGTTTCAGAAGTCCAAGCCAGGCCCACTGGTTCTCTCTCTCTCTCTCTCTCTCTCTCTCTCTCTCTCTCTCTCTCTCTCTCTCTCTCTCTTTCTCTGCACATTTGGATGTAGGCCTATCAGCTTCTTCTCCAGTACCAAGTCTGCCTGCATGCAACCATGCTTCCTGCCATGAGGACAATGGACCAAACCCCTGAATTGTAAGCCAGCTCCAATTAAATACTTTCTTTTATAAGAGTTGCCATGGTCCTGGTGTCTCTTCACAGCAACAGAACACCAAGACAGGCAGAATAGCACACTCGGCCGCAGGAGATGCCCATCTCTCCATGCAATAGTGCTCCTTATGTAGGACCCTGAAAACTGGGATGATTCTGTGTAACTTCAAGTTTTCTTTTATGTTTAGTGCAGTGTCCTCAAGTGTGTGTGTGGAGATCAGAGAACAATTGAGGGGAGTCAGTTTTCTGTTCGGTTACCATGTTGGACCCTGGGGATCAAACTCAGGTTAGCAGGTGTAGGTGGAGTTTTCCTGTGCTGGCTACTGCTCCCAAATAATCACTCAAAAACTTAATAGTAACTGTTGAATGCTCAGCCAATAGCTCAGGCTTGTGACTGGCTAACTCTTACACTTAAATCAACCCATATTTCATATCTATGCTTTGCCACCTGGCTTGATACCTTTTCTCAGCACGGCATGCCCATCTTGCTTCTCTCTGCATCTTCAGGGGACTCCCCAGCTCCACCCTTCTTTCTCCCCAGCTCCACCCTTCTTTCTCCCAGCTCCTCACTTCTTCCTTCCAGCATTCTCAGTTTGGATTCCCTGTCTAACCTTATCCTGTTCAGCTGCTGGCCAGTTGATTTCTTTATTAAACCAGTCTGAGTGGCCAGTCTTCAAAGTGGCAAGAGCAACCAGGCTTGAATGGCAAACCCCTGCACTGACTGAGCTGCTGCCCCAGCTCCCATGACTTTGTTTCTCAAAGTCACGTTTTCTTCTTTGAGAGTTTAAAGGCTGGAACATCAGAAAGTTCTAGAGCTGGGTGCAGTGACATTTTGTTTATGTTTTAACAAATGAGGCTTGTCTGAAGATCAGAGAGCAGCGCTTAATCCCAGCACTAGGGAGGTGGAGACAGGAGTGATGCGACTGGACAGGGAGCAGAGTATGGGGCAGAAAGAGACAGGAGCTCAGTGCAGTCTGAGGCTTGGTGGAGACAGATGGAGTCTGGAGATGCAGTCTGAGAACAGGATCACCCCTTCCGTCTGAGCACTGGTAGAGGTAAAAGAACTCTCTAATAGCTGGTCTCTTCTGTTTCTCTGATCTTCAGCATTAACCCCTATACTGACTCTGGGTTTTATTATTAAGACCAACTAGAATTTGTGCTCCAGCTGGGTGAACATTGTTGTGTTTCTACAAGGACATGTGAGGTCACGGGAGCAAATGTGTCCTTCATCATATCAACTTGGGGAAGTGTCACCAAAGAACATGGGTTGTTGTTCCTGAAGCTACACCTTTCTGGGAGACAGAGACAGAAAACAGAAGCTGCAGGGTCCCTTTGGGAATGAAGCCTAGCCTGGTTTTCTATCCACACCCCCGCTCCCAGTCACATTTGTGTGACAAGAAACTCACGTAAAGGTAGTGTGTTGCATCAGCACGGAGCCAGGAACTGTTTCATACTTTAAGAAGGTCACAGTTCATGCCAGGGCAGATTGCAGCATTATTTTGCAAATAACTAGCACAGTGTGCCAATTTGACTTCAAATATAACGTGTACAGAGCTTGGGCTGTTTCCCCCCCAGTTTCCAGGAGATGGGGGTGGCGACACTGGTGATGTTAGTCGGTGGGAGCTACTCAGGCGTCTACTATGAGCTGCTACTCTTTTCATGGTCTTCATCTGAAAGAAACAGTAAGAATGACATAACCTTACACGGCCAGCGTGAAATATGGCTGCCTTTGATCCAGTCTCTGACTTTGCCAACGCCCTACCTGGTGGTTGCCACAGAGTTCAAATTCTGAGGTTACTGACTGATGGAAAAGGGTGGGTACCGCAGAGTGGAAGACAGCCAGAGTCAACGTGGGAGCCATCACTGCTATGGGAGGGGGTGGCAGATGGAGAAGCGCCTGACACTGGGATGTGAGGCCTCCAGGTAAGAAGAAACGTGAGTGGTGATTACCACATGTCTCAACAGCAGCATGATCTCTTCCTCTGAGGGAAGCCCCTGGACGAGCACTCACTGATACCTCTTAGCTACTAAATGTGACGTTTTAAGGTCTGTCACTGTGGTGGTTTGAATGGAAATGGTCCCCATAGACTCATGTTTGAAGGCTTGGCCGTAGAGCAGGGCACTGTTAGGAGGTGTGACCTTGTTGGAATAGGTGTGGCCTTTGGGAGGAAGTGTGTCACTGTGGCAGCACTGGCTTAAACATTTTGCATGCATGCATGTCTGTGCACACGTGTGTCCAGAGCCACTCCACATTGGGCTGCCATATGTCAGGAGCCACCTTTTTGGGGGGTACTTCTGCCACGATCCTAGCTGCAGCAGGTTCACACATTCCAGGGTAGGTAGGGGTGTGAGGGTTAGAAAAGTCAGGCAGGAGGAACAAAGACAAGAAAGAATCAGAGACATAGGACAGGATCAGGAGGGTCACTCAGTGCCTTCCCACATACTGAGTTCACCTGCATTTACTTTTCCATATGCTTTTATACAAATGGGGGGAAGAAGGCAAAAGACTGTTTTAACAGGATACAAAGGACAACCTGAATACTTACTTGCCCCAATACTGAGACATTAAGCCATTATCTCTTGAGAAAAGCATTTTGTTGTTCAGGCAGTGAAGCCATCCTAGACCAAGTATCCATCCTGGGGGCAGTCACTCCCTAGGTCAAACCTCCTGTTTCAAAATGAGGAGCGGGAGTATGTTTGAATTCCCTGACCTTTGGTCAAGGTGATCCACCTCCATGGCCCACCTTAATGTCTAAAACATCAGGTAACCACACTCTAGGTCAGGGTGTATAGCCACAATTGTTAATAACGTTGAATAAGCTCAGACTCCCTGACCTTCAGACAAGGTGGAATAGGCTCACATTTTTGGGCCTCCACACATGTGTATGCAGTACCCACAAAGGCCAGAAGAGGGCATTTGATATCCTGGAACTGGTGGTAGAGATGGATGTGAGCCACCACGTGTGGTTGCTGGGAACTGAATCTAGGTCCTTTGGAAGAGCAGCTGGTGCACTTAACTGTCTGACATTTTGGCTGACATCCCCCTCTCCCCGGAAGATTTGATGACTTCCTTGACAAGAGCTCCTGTCTAAGGTGCCCCCCTCTCTTCCCCTAATCTAACATCTTCCCCCTCTTAGATGAGGGGGAAGAGGGGGGCTACTTGCTCTGCATGTGAACGCCTTGAGAACATCAGACCCAGCTTCCCGGAAAGTAGTTCCTGCTTCCAGGATTCCCAGCAGCTGTCCCCAGACTTCTCCCCTGGTCAGGTTCCTTGGTTTTCAGTTCCACCGCCTCCAGGGACTGGAAGCCCTTGGTCAGCAGGGTTTATGGTGGCCCTTGGAGATGCTTGGCTTCAGGAAGTACAAATGGCACCTGTAAAAGGTGATCATGTCTATGTCCCTAGTTTGGTTTCCTAGACCTTGATCCCTTCTTTCTCATTCCTCTCCTCACCCAGGTTGTGCCCTGGGGCCTTTGACTGAAGGACTTCAGCTTCTGTTGAGTCTGGTACCCATGCTATCTGATTACCACACGGCACCATCATGACTGTGCGCGTCATTAATATGGATTAGGTTCATGTCGTTCTAGGTTTTATCAATTACTAACATTGGACATGGATATCATGCCCGTCTGCTCACAGATGAACAAAACAGGGACAACTGCCTAGCCCTGTTTCACTTGTGTTGGACAATTTGGTATCACACTGCAAAGCCCACCGTAAAGCTCAGAGAGCCAGGGAGTGTGATTTTGTAGCTTTGATTTTAAAGCTATTGTGATTTTTCTTGACTTTTAGAAAAGGGATATTCATTTTTATTTTATGTGTATGGAGCCTATAAGTGTTTCGCCTGCATGTATGTATGTGCGTCATGTATGTGCCTCATGCTCAAGGAGGCAAGAAGAAGGGATTGCATGATCTGGAACTGGAATTACGTATGATGTGAGTCTGCTCAGTCACCTCTCTCACCTTCCGGGTTTTTTTTTTCCTCAAGATCTTTGCGTGCACACATATGTGCATGTATTTATGTATGTACATGTATGTGTGCATGCACATGTGTGTGCATATGGGTATGCATGCATGTGTGTGAACATGTGTACGTGCATATGTGTGTGCATGTATGTGTGCGTGTGTGCACGTATGCATGATGTGGAGACCAGAGGAGAACCTTGGGAATGATGTCCACCTTATTTTTTGAGACATGGCCTGTCATTAGCCTGGAGCGATTGGGCTAGACTGGGGTCAGTAAGCCCCAGGGACCCTCCTGTCTCTGCTTCCTCCTCCGTTGGTGTAAGTCCTTGTGCTTGCACGGCAATGACTGAGCCGCCCACTGCCCCAGCCTCCGAGGATGGTGTTTTCCTTGCAGATGGCTCTATAGGGTCAGGGAAAAGCTGAGTTGGGATGAGTAAAGCAAAGTGTAAGGGAATGAAATGGGGTGGGGGGAACCACTGAATGTGCTAGATTGGGAACCCGGTCTTATAACAAAGGTGTCCCTCCCGTGTGTCACCAGAGAAGCCCTGGGAGGCCAACAGAACTGGAAGGGGCCACAGTGAGGGGCAGCCGGGTCACCCACAGCCGCCCTGTCAGCCACCAGCCACAGCACTTGGACGTCTGCCTCCCCAGTGCAGCAGTCAAGCACTGTGCTCTACAGTTGGATAATTTATGGCTTCGTCTCGACGCCTAAATTGTCGGCAGCTCTAGAGTTTGAACCGTTTCCTGCTTATACTCCCGGGGACACGGCACCAGCCCAGAGAGGAGTCCCCATGGGCAGCCGCTTTTGTCCAGCTGCTTACTCACGGCTGTACCCACACACAGAGGACAATGCTCGGCTTGAGTCAGTCCCAATGCTTATTTGCTCAAAGAATGAGTGACACGAAGACGCTCGGAAAATCTCAGCCCTTCCCTCTCAGGACCGCACACGTCCTGTTAACAGGCGACGGCAGCGTGGCTGCTCCACAGGCAGCTGCTTCGCATCCACTTTCCTCTGGATTTAGGCCCTTACTGTGCTCCCTGCTATGATGAAGGCATGGGTTTAGACAAAGCCACAGTGGTTTGGTTTAGGTAACAACTCATCCGACTTGAGCGGGAAATTAACAACTGTCAGCTGATGGTTCTGGATTCGGATCCTGGCTTGGACAGAGAGTTACAACTCAGGGACACGTCTCACTTTTTTTTTTTTTATGAAAGTTTTTGATTTCCTCATAAACAGCTAAAACACTCCTGTGTCTGTGTGTAACACAAAGACCTGTCTCTGTAGATGTAAATATGATTACCCCGCTAAGGCCCTGCCAGCAGAGCTACAGGTCCAGAGGGCACAAACTCTCCTGGAAAACTCAAGGAAAAAGAGATCAGAAATTGCTGGAGGCTTGCCCTCAAGGCTTAATTCTCTTGCTCGTCAAAGCACAGGCTCTTATTAGCCAGGCAAGCTCCTCAGAGCAGGGAGGTAGAAGCCCTGCACTGTGGAAGGAGCGCTGGTCTCCATGGCAACGGCACATTAGCTTTTGATGCAGGCGCACCTGGCATTCTCAGGTTACCTCACCATATGGTATCTCATCTATTTCATCAAGAAAAAAAATCTTTACGTTGACCTCCCCACTACCACGTGCAAAAATTCACAGCACACATATGTGCACGCGCACGCGCACACACACGCCTCATGCAATTCACAACCCACTCAAGCTATGCAAGCTTCTGACAGAGACCAGAAACAGCACCGAAGCTGATCAGTCAATGGATCACGGGTTGTTTTTATCCCTCAAAGTGGGTGCCCAGAAGAGGCAGTGCCCAACAGATACTCCAATCCTTCGTCACGGGACAAAGTGGGAGTCCGATCTTTGAGTAGGACTCATGACACCATTTGTAAAAGTTGCCCTGCAGATTCGCCCCCACATTTAAATGCTTGGCTTTGAACTTGTTTAAAAGGCAAAAAAAAAAAAAAAAGGAGAGAGAAGCTGCAGCTGCCCACGTGACACCCCAGAAGCGCCATGGCTGCTCAGAGACTTCCTGCTCAGCCTCAGAAATAGATGCTTAGAAATTTCATGTTGAAAGAGATGTCAGAAACTGGGGACAAAAGTCATTTATTTCTTGAAGTACATCAAAGCTCGCCTTATTGACTTGGTCTCCCCCCGACCCCTGCCCGCCCATATTTCCCAGAAAGCCCGTTAGAATTACCCATGCTCGCTGCTCTGGCATGCTCGAGTGTTGCCGTGGTGCCCTGTGTGTGTTATGTTCCGTGAAGAGCCTTTGAGGACAATGACTTGAAAGCCCATAGTGAGGAAATGGTAGAGGCAGGCAAGGGTCTAGAGGGCTCGCCTTACCTTTGACACCAAGGGTGGTTTTCTTTGCAGCACCTTAAGTAGCTCTTAAGGAATGAATAATAATAACTAAACATGTCTGCCCAGCATGAGCAAAGCTGTTGGGTCCTGGGATTGCACAAATAACGGGGAGCAGACCCCCGAAGTCTATTAACAGGAAGCAACTTTATTAAAAACACCATGGGGATTAAAAAAGGAAAGAGTGATTTGGCTCTCGGACCCCGAAAAGGGGCTAGGCTATAGGCATATAATTCCTCCTATTCCTGGTCTCTTCAAAGCGAGCCATGTCCTGCGAAGTTCATACATTATGTTTTGAAATGGGGTCCTCATATAAGTTCCCAGATCAGCGTTTGTGGAAAAGACCCTCTGCTGAGAGCAATTTAAAAAAACCAGAATCTCTTCCCTCCACATCATAGCAGCTTTTGGGCCAGCTCATTGATGGTTCTCTCAGCCCCTTCTCCATCCCATTCCATCATAAGGAAACTCGGCGATGTCCCTGTAACCCCAAAAGGTCTCCTGAAGCACCTCCTGCCTTCTCTAGACATGCCAAGCAGAGTCAGACTTTGGGTTCCAATTCTTAGAAGAGGCAAGGTGACACAAGAAAGAAACACTAGTCAGCTCTGAAGGGAGGAACGAGCTCAATGTCTTTCCTAGAGGACATCTAGGGGACCGTGGTGGCGACTCCTGGGCATTTCTTATTCTCGAGAGGACTCCAGCAGAACCTCTGACAAGTGTGTCCAAGCAGCCAGTACGTCCACTCACACCCTCATTGGCCTCACCACAGAAACTCTTCCTGGTCCCTCTTGACAGCCTCCAAACAGTGGTTCTCAACCTGTGGGTCCTGACCATGTTGGGGGATGAATGACCCTTTTGCAGCCTAACACGGGAAGCACAGATATTTACATGACTGTTGCAGGCTGTTTGCTCACACTGTGAACCCTGAGATTGGACTAATTAAATAAAAACCTGAGGTCGGAGAGGTTGAGGAGCAGCCAGTTGACCTTCCTCCTCAGCCAGCATCTCAGAGAGAGAGAGAGAGAGAGAGAGAGAGAGAGAGAGAGAGAGAGAGAGCTCTTTTGCCGCTGTTCCACGTGTTCCAATTCAAAAGAACTCCCAAATTCCCCGTCCCTCCCTTCTATTTCCGGTGTGCGTCTCTGTTTTTCCTGACTCCCTCGTTGCACTCTATGGCTACTTCCTGTCAGCTAGCTGCTGGCTCTGCCTCCTGATCTCAGGTTTTTCTTTAGTTGACACAATCTCAGGTTCACAGTGAGATCAAATATTCCACAATGCATTACGATTCATGACAGTAACAAAATTACAGTTATGAGGTAGCAACAAAAATAATTTCATAGTCGGGGTCATCACAACATGCGGAGCTGTATTAAAGGGCCGCAGTGTTAGGATGGTTGAGAAGCCCGCTCACCTGAAGAACAATCGCATCCCTTGCATCTCCATGGAGATGAGGAGGGCACAAGGCCAGTCGAGGCTTCCTCTCTCCCCTCTGGCGTGGCGAGCTAAGTGATGGTCACAGTGGTCAACTGTCCCACCCTCTGCTCCATAGAACCCAGGAATGCTCTGATGACCCTGCCAGGGGATGTTTATGGAATACAGAGGTATGGTAGTTTTCTTGTTGCTGTGACCAAATACCGCGGAAGCAGCTTAAGGAAGGAGAGGGTAGTTTCTGTTCACAGTTCTGGAAGGTCTAGCCAGCCCACCATGGTTGGGGAGGCGTGCCAGCCGGTGCTGCTAAGTCTGTGGCAGCGGCGCTAGCTTGCAGCCCAGTTCATTCACAGATATGAAGATCAGGAAGAGAGGAGGAGTAGATCCCTCAAAGGGCCCTGTGACCCCCTGACCCTGTGACACCCCCTCACCTGCTGAACCTCTTAAGGGTTTCACGACCTACCCGACTGCATCATGATCTGGGACCAGGTGTCCGGACACACCAGCCTGTGGGGGCATCTCGGACCAAGTCACAGAGAGGAGCTCTCCAAGTCGTATACTTAGCTGGCGTCAGAGGCCAAGGAAGGAGCTGAGCACCCGTCCTAACCCTGCAGCAGGAAACGGTATGAGCAATCCCCCCCCCCGCCCCCACCCCACTCCTGGATGTCAATGGGAGGGGGAGTTGGGGGTGCTGAGTTCACACCCACCCTTGTCAGCAGTGAGGCCCTGTAGATGGATGATCCTGCTTTTCCTAGGGAGGTATTCGTGGAGTCGAGAAAGAAATATGAAGCGACTTAGAGAAATGCAGAAGAGTTAAACCCAGAGGATGTGTGATCCATACCAAAACACAGCAGCACTGAGCTTTTTGAAGTCATAGACTACAAACCAAAACAAAACCAAAACAAGTACTCTCTCTCTCTCTCTCTCTCTTTTTTTTTTTTAGCAGGAGGCAGCTACAAAGATACCTCAGTGAAGGGAAACTCAGGTTTGAGTGGCAGGAGACTTTCCATCTGAAACCACACCAGGCGGAGCTCGTAAGCCTTTTCAAGTACTGGAAGAAAAGACCAACCAGGCTGGAGAGATGGTTCACCAGTTAACAGCACTCACATCTTTTGCAGAGAACCCAAGTCCAGTTCCCAGCACTCACATCAGGTTTCCAAATGCCTGTAACTCCAGTTCCAGGGCGGCATCTGATGCCCCCTTCTGGCCTTTCTAAGTACTGCATGAGCACATACCTACATACACACATAAAAATGCAACAAAAAAAAATCTGTTAGAAATGAATGGCTTACCACAGATTCCATAGCCAGCAGAAATACCTTTCTGCTGTGAAGGGGGAAGGTAAATAAAGACATATCAGACACATTAAAAAGGCAAATGTCTAGCCAGCAAACCTGTCTCTTTAGAACAGCTCAGTGGTTCTGAGCCTTCCTAACACTGTGACCCTTTAACACAGTTCTTCATGTTGTGGTGACCCCCAACCATAAAGTTACTTTCGCTGCCACTTCATAGCTGTAACTTTGATATTGTTATGAATTGTAATGTGAATGTCTGATATGAAAGGATTGTTCGATCTCAAGGTGATCGTCACCCACAGATTTAGAACCACCGGGCTAAGGGATGTTCTTTATTTATAGATATACCATCTAAATGTTTAAAGAGAGATGAGAATCTGCTACTAAGTGATAGAGACCAGAGCAAAGAAAATTACTGGAGATAAAGTGGGCTTTTCATAAGTCAAGAATACAAAAGAATCTGCTTGAAAAGAAGAATTATATTCTTAATTTACATGTATGAGTGTTTTGCCCGCGTGTAAGCAAGTGTACGTGTACTGAAAGACCCCCAGTGCAGGGAGACTCTCACTCAAGTCTCGGGATAACATGACCCCCCCCCCCCCCAGTAACTCACGAGAGACCGTCCTTGCTGCAGTTACACGAGGCTTTAATGATGAGATGAGACGGGAACCAGTGCACTGGGGCCGAGACTCATAACTCACGCAGGGGAAGAGTTCGACCCCGAGTGACCGATTTTTAAGGGAAGAAACCACAGCCCAGTGATCCGGAATTGGCAGTGAGTGTGTCACAGAAAATTCCGAAAATCCCAGTGAAGTCACAAGGGGGCAACTCCCTGCCTCTCACGACCACTCCCAAGGTCATAATCAGCTAGTTCCTAAAACACTTTGCGATGACAATCACAAGGGGGAAACTACCTGTTTCTCAAGATTATTCTCAAGATTACAATCTAACTTTATCTTTAGCTAGTTCCTGAAACACAGTCACTGAACCGGCTAATCCTAGATTTTGATTCTTCTCTTCCTGCTTGGATTTTTGGCTATTTTCTTCCTGCTGGGGAGGTCTGGATTTATCCAGGTCTTTCAGTACCTTGTTTACTCATTGCTCGCAGCGCTCAAGGCAGCCAGCAGAGAGGTTTCACGTGGTGGTGAGTCCCCACGTGGGTACTGGGAACTGAGCCTGGGTCCTCTGCAAGAGCAGCCATCTCTCCAGCACCCGCTGCTCTGGTTTTGATGGTATTTCTCTTCCTCTTTGGACTATGGGTTTTTGTGGGCACAGGGAGCTTGCTCTCCCATACTGCCTGCCCCATGAAATGCTCAGGGGGAGGAGTGGGCATTCATGGCACCGTGCTAGACTAATAACTGAGAGGCCCTCAGACATGGAGCCAGCAGCAACCGGCTCACTCTTGACTTGAGGTGCGGTGAAGATGGGGTTCCCCAGTATCCAGAGTGCTTTAGACAGAGTCCCCAGAGCTTTGGGTAACTTAGTCCTCCCCGTGGAGAGTCTGCCCTATTATCTTTATAATCCTCTAAATGACCCGACCAGTTCTTATGCAAATAACCACCCAGCTCTTCTGAGAACCATATGCAGATTAGGCCCCACGGTGACCCTACCCAAGAAACCACATCCATAAATAACCCCACTTTAAGACCCACTGGGGTCAACCGGCCAACCGTCTGATTAAGTACTCACTGAAGCTCCGTGAGAGGTCCCTGTGACAAGGGGATGTAAATCTAAGCGCCTGGTTAGGAACACGGAAAGCTTCCCTGGTCACATTGCTCCTCGGTGGCAGAGGAAGAAGTTCTTTATTTGGAAAATAGCAGGGACATGAAATTCTTGGAAGTTGGTGGCGATTTCTTTGTTCTCACCCTCTAGTTATGATGGCGTTCAGTGCCCCAGATTGGCAGGCTGTGGCGTGATGTGGCGTTAGGTGTGTGACCCAGTGACCCTAAGGCCAGACTGTGCACACGCATAGAGCAGGCCAACTAGCGAGGCCAGCCCAGACCAGGAGTGACTGCAGAAGGAGGTTTTCCTCAGGGACTTTTAGGCAAAGTGCTGGATCCCAACTTCCCAGGCCGGCAGGAAGTCAGAGGCCCCCTCAAACATTTCCTCTCATCATGCTCCCACGAGTCCACCCTGGTTCAGCTTTCTAGGGAGCTTAGACCTCTGAAGTCTTTTCACCCTGACTCCCCCTCCCCAAACCCAGACCTCCCCATCATCGCCGGCCTCACCCCAAGGCCTCAGGTGGCTGCATCGTCCCTGCAGCAGGAGTCTGTGTTGGAGCCCCCCATACCTTTCCACGTGGGACGTCTCCTTGCTTGTTACCCAGGGTTCCCTCGGCCCTGTACCAGTTCACACCATTGTCAAACCCTTCATGACTTCCACTTGTCTCATTTATTATATTTAGTTCTTACTATTTTTTTAAAATTATTGATGTGACAGAAGTAACTTAACGGCTCATGGTATCAGAGGGTGTAGTCCATCACGACAGGAAGGTGTGGAGTGGCCCGCTGGGAGCTTGTGGCAGGGCTCTGCTTGTGACAGACAGACCAGGAAGTAGACAGAGCTAGACTCTGTCCAGAAGTGGGTGTGGCCTCCAAAGTTGTGTCTCTTGTGGCCTTCAGACCCTAAAACAGCCCTGCCAACTGGGGACGAGGGAGTACTTAAAACTTAAGTCTGGAAGGGACGGTCCAGCATCAAATGGTAACATCTGCCTTTGCCAGCCTGTTGGGTGATGCTAGCTGCCCAGTTATCCCTGGTCTTCAGCTACCCTTAGACCTGGTCCCCACTGGATACCCCAGCTTCTGCCTCATCATTCCTTCTCATCACTCATCCTCCGTCATCCATGGTTACTCCCAAATCCAATCTAACCTTTGTGTAGCCCCAGAAGATAGGGGCCGTGACCCTTTCTGACCTTCATGTCTTCCTATGTGGTCCTTACACGGAGGGACACGAGATGAAAGGTAGAGCCCAGTGCCACCCAGTTCATCCTCAGCCTTCCTCCTTCCTCCCCATGTGATCGGGGCAAATTAGCAAGCCAGTCTGCTGACTTGTGCATCAGGATTGTTATTGTATTTGAGACAGGGTCTCACCATGCCGTCCTGACTGACAGGAAACTCACTGTGCTGAGCAGTGGTTCGCAGCCTTCCTGACGCTGCAGCTCTTGAATACAGTTCCTCGTGTTGTGCTGAGCCCAACCATAAAATGGTTTCATTGCTACTCCATAACCATAATTTTGCTACAGTTATGAATTATAATGTAAATATCTGATATGCAACATATCTGATGCATGACCCCTGTGGGAATCATGACCTACCCGCTGTAAACTGCTGACATAGACCAAACTGGCTTTGAACTCACAGAACTCCACCTGCCTCTGCATCCCGAGCGCTGGGAATAAAGGTGTGCGCTGCCAAGCCTAAAACTAGGATCTTAACGAAGAGACAGGTAGGAACCAACACAGAGGGACGAAAAGCAGATACACTCTGGGCCCTTTGAACAGCTTTGTCATAAGACACCTGTTTAGACCACATGGCCGGAATATTTATCAAGTGTCTGTAACTAGGGCCAAGTGAAAATCGATGGGGTTCATGACGGCAACACAAACAACAAGGGAGAATTGCCACCAAAGACAAACCTAAATAAGTCTCCTAGCTTGGCTTGGTCTCCATTACCTTAAAAATCACTGCCTTGAGGGCCACTGTCCCCCCCACCCCACCCCCACCAGCTTGCTGGAGGCCGCACCCGTGGGTAATGAAAACACTTGCTCAGGTCAGTTGGCAAACTCTCATGGCCGCTTTTGCTGAAAACAGTAACTCATGTCAGCTCCCAGATGCCTGATGAGTAATTGACATGGGGTAAAAGTCTTGTCATACTGTGCCTGTCCTAGCCCTTGGTTAGATTCTCCCTGCTTCTGCATGTAGACATGTTAGTCTTTTAAGAAATGTTTTCTCCAAGACACAAGGAGTTGGGCTTTTGGCCGATGAGCTGCAGGTTGGGCCGTGGCTGGTGGGACTGGCATATTCCTCCTGCCCCATCCTGTGCTTCCTCGTAGCTCAAGCACCTACAGCCACTTGTCCTTTTCAGACTCACACCTTCTCAGGGACCTGAGGGTTTCTGCAAGGCCATGAGTCGAGTAGCTCGTGGCCTATGGGTTGTTTCTGCCTGCTAGTCTGCAATGCCAGAATGCTTGTGTGGAGATTTCATTGCCCAATGTACCCATAGGACCTGCTATTTGAATATTTGGACCTTAGTTTGTGGTGCTGTTTGGGCAGGTTTAGGAGGTGTGGCCTAGCTGGAGGAAATGTGTCACTGGGGCGGGATATGGGAACTTAAAGCCTCATCCTATTACCAGTGTGCGCTCTCAGCTTTGGACTTGTGGTTGAGGATGTGAGCTCTCAGCTTCCTATTCCTGCAGCCATGCCTGTTGCATGCCATGCCTGCTCCTACCACCATGCCTGCTGCATGCCATGCCTGCTGCTTGCCTTGCCTGTTGCACGCCATGCCTACTTTTTACCATGCCTGCTGCATGCCATGAATCATGGTGGGATTAGGGGCCTTAGATACTCCTCTAAGTTCTGAAAAGTAAGTTCTGTGAAATAGTTGAACTCAACAAAGGTTAGGAGACAAATGACCCCTGAATGACTTTTAATGGCAGGAACACTTTGCCAAGGTAGGTGTCGCACTGTCTAACTCTGTTTCCCTTAGTCGGCTCCGCAGGGACCTTAGCGCGGATGCTCTTCCATGCTGCACCATTTCCACAGCTCTGAGCTCCTTGTTCCCTGGGATGAACCTTCGTATCTTCTTCCTAGCCAAGGGAGGCTCTTCCATCCGCCAAGGCCGCTGGGTGTTCCTTGCAGGGGAGACTTCCCCTTTCTCTCGCTGAAGTGGGGACAAAGAAATGGTTCAAAGTTGTCTGTCATCTTGGGGAACGGACTTATCCCCAGAGAGTATTGGAAGCCACAGCAGGTGGCCACCGCACCTGGTTGCCACTCCCTGCTTCCTTGATGACCTAGACTTCGTGGGGCCACACGGTTCTCCCTCCAAGTGCAAGCTGCGCTGTGCCCTGACGGCGCTGCCTCTGGCCAGGCTTAGGATGAACTGTTTTGTGCGATACTGAAAGAGCCTGCTCCTTATCCTGAGTGTCCCGGGATCACTGTGGAATGATGGATTCTGGGATGGAATCCAGGAAGGGGTGGGCAGAGCTCCTAGGAACTGTGGGCAGTGAGACATAGTCAAAGAAAGTGTCTCCAGAAAACTAAGACCTGACCCCAGTTTCCACATTGACGTGTTTGTGTATGTATTTATGTGTGTAGGTGTGTGTGTGCATATGTGTGTATGTATGTTTGTATGTATGTGTGTATTGTGTATATGTGTGTATTTATGTGTGTAGGTGTGTGTGCATATGTGTGTATGAGTATGTGCATTGTGTGTGTGTACGTATGTGTGTGTATTTATGTGTGTATGAGCATGTGTATTGTGTGTGTTTGTGTACGTATGTGTGTGTGTTTATGTTTGTAGGTGTGTGTGCATATATGTGTGTATGTATGTGTGTGTATGAGTATGTGTGTGTGTGTAATTGTAACTAGGAACAAGCACCTGCAGAGGTGTGGAGAAGCTCAGGCTAGGGCAGAGGAAAGGAATCAGGAAGAACTCAGTAAGCAGCACCCAGGGTTCCCAGCTGTCCCCAGGGGCTCATCCTAATCCTAAAGTAAGTCCAGCCCTGAGAGAAAGCTGATTTGCTCTGATTGGTCCAATAGCCAAGCATCTCTTGGTAAAGCTCAAGGAGTGTCCTCCATGGGGCTGAGCTCTTAGCCCCCAGGCTCTAGAGAGACTTTGGCTAGTATCCTCAGAGGCAGCCTGTCCTGGGGAGGAGCCCGGAGGCCCTTTCAAGGGACAGCTAGGAACTAGAAAAGGCAGAGCTCTGGAAGGACATGTGACAAGGGTCACTGACCTGACCCTAGAGTAGGCTAGACCCAACTAGAGGTAGCTTCTCCCACACGGGGTTTCCAGTGTCATCCTGAATATTCTCTGGCAGTGGAAAATTACCCATTGTAATTAGTTAGGCATTCATATTTGATTTAATTAATTAAGCATTTTTAGGTGGCCTTTCTGTGGCATTTCACACCCACAGGGAATGTAAAGCCGCGGAAACCCCGACCCGGCCCTCCAGGAACTCGTGGCAGGACAGGCAGGTTCATAAATCAGTTCCACAGGCGCAGCGTGAAACGTGCTTTCCGTGGCTAGAGTGTCCACCGTGGCTGAGTGTGGTGGTACGCGCCTTTAATCCCAGCCCTCTTGAGGCTGAGGCACATGGCTGCTATAAGTTCAAGGCCAGCCAGGGTACGATGATGATGATGGTGATGATGGTGGTGGTGATGATGATGATGGTGGTGGTGGTCGTGGTGATGATGATGATGATGGTGATGGTGGTGATGGTGGTGATGGTGATGGTGGTGATGATGATGATGGTGATGATGATGATAATGGTGGTCATGGTGATGATGATGGTGATGATGATAATGATGATGATGATGGTGGTGGTGGTGGTGGTCGTGGTGATGATGATGAAGATGATGATGGTGATGATGGTGGTGATGGTGATGGTGGTCATGGTGATGATGATGGTGATGGTGGTGATGATGACAATGGTGATGATGATGATGATAATGGTGATGATGGTGGTGATGGTGATGATGGTGGTGATGGTGATGATGGTGGTGATGGTGATGGTGGTGATGATGATGATGGTGGTGGTGGTGGTCGTGGTGATGATGATGATGAAGATGATGATGGTGGTGATGGTGGTCATGGTGATGATGGTGGTGATGATGATGATGGTGGTGGTGGTGATGATGATGATGATGATGGTGGTGATGATGACGATGTGAGGATGGTGGTGATGATGATGATGGTGGTGATGGTGATGATGATGATGATGGTGGTGATGATGACGATGGTGATGATGGTGGTGATGGTGATGATGGTGGTGATGGTGATGATGATGATGATGGTGATGATGGTGGTGATGATGATGATGATGGTGGTGATGATGACGATGGTGATGATGGTGGTGATGGTGATGATGGTGGTGATGGTGATGGTGGCCATGGTGATGATGATGGTGATGATGATAATGATGATGATGATGATGGTGGTGGTGGTGGTGGTCGTGGTGATGATGGTGATGATGACGATGGTGATGATGGTGGTGATGGTGATGATGGTGGTGATGGTGATGATAATGATGGTGATGATGATGATGGTGATGATGATAGACGAAAGAAAGGAAATAGCTCTTACTGGCCAGTGGCCATGGTTGGGAAAATTCCATGGCCCTTCTTGTCAGTTTGATTGGATTGTGAGGTCTGGGATATTAGTAACACATAGCTTGATGGGGGTGGATACTCTGCAAACCTTTCCAGGAAGTTCAGGCCATAAGAGTTTATTTAGTACAGCAGAACTGGGGACTGTCATTCCCACGACTTGGTTTCTTGTTCCTTGGTTGAGCAGGAGTTCCCAACAGTTCCGAGGCAGCGTAGGAGAACTGTGGGGGTCAGACTAGAGCTCCCTTCCTCTATAGCCTCTTCTGGCTGTATGCCAACATGACTGTCTAGCAGTCAACACAACACACCTTACTGACATCTGTTGGGGGTGGGGGCCCTCAGAGTTTCCACACACCCTCTCCTGTATTAATTCCCTCTTCAGATCCAGACACACTTCTCTCGCACACTGGCAATTTCTCCACAAGTGACTCTGGGCAAGTCTGCATGCTCTCATCAACACCATCGCCTCTCTCCATTAAGCACAGCCCTAAAACTCATAGTTTGATTGATCATGTGAAAAGCAAGTCATTGGAGGCATAATTATTCTAGGATGTGCCACTGCTACACTCAGCTGAACTTATGGAACCTTTGCAATACCAAAACCTTTAATCTCAACACTCGGGGAGGCAGAGACAGGAGGATCTCTGTGGGTTTGAGGCCAGCCTGGTCTACAGAGAGAGTTTCAGGACAGTTAGCACTACATGAGAAACCCTGTCTCAGAAAAAAGAAAAAGAAAAAAAAAGAAAGGAAGAAAGGAAGAAGGAAGGAGGAAGGAAAGGAAGGAAGAAGGAAGGAGGAAAGGAGGAAGGAAGGAAGAAGGAAGGAGGAAGGAAAGGAAGGAAGGAGAAAGGAAGGAAGAAGGAAGGAGGAAGGAAAGGAAGGAAGGAAGGAAGGAAGGAAGGAAGGAAGGAAGGAAGGAAGGAAGAAGGAAGGAGATGTAGTAAAAGCTTTAAGGCACAATGAGGGAAAGATGGGCTCCCAAGAGAACAAGTTCAGCTCCGGGTGGCCCAACACCAGCTGTTTTAGTGTTCCTTTTGTCCTTCTGACTTAATTAACATTACAGGAGACGTGACACCACAGTAAGTTCAGCCTTTGCTCTGCCAGAACACCTGGCTTTGGATAGCCCATTATTCCTTTGCTCACGCCCACAATAGTCTCAGGGAGAAATCAAGTATCTGGTTACAGCCCGAAAGCAAAGCTCCAAGTTCATACCACTAGTGACCACTTTGCCAAATACTGTCTTTGACAATTCTCTTTAGTACCTACGTGTGTGGTGACAGATTCCAGTGAGCAGGTTAGCGACCCAGAGTGTATTTGTCACTACTTCACCTTGTCAGGCTCCTCGGAACCTAGTGGTTTGTTGTTTGGGAACTGAGTCTCACTATATAGCCCCCAGCTTCCCTGAAACTTGCTATGCAGACCAGGCTGGCCTTGAACTCACAGCCACCCTTCTGTGTCTGCCCCTTGAGTGCCGAGAACCCAGTGTTTTAAGATGGGATTTGGTGATTGGAGCCTGTAGTCCAAGCTACTTGGGACACTATGGGAGGACTTGAGACTGTGAGTTCAAGGTCAATCTGGACAACATAGTGAGATCCCATCTCACAAACAAACAAACAAACAAACCCACTCTAGACCCCCAACACTTCCCTGGGACCCAGGGAATTCTTCTGCCTTTGGACATACCCCAGACATTATTTCTTGGGTATAGTCTTGCCTCTATTTCCAGCCTTCTTCTAGTCCAAACTGAGTGGAGTATATATATGGTCTCCAAAAATATAAAATTCCCTCTTTAATTTTCATCAAGAAGCCACCGTTGTGCTTCCTACCATTCTAGCTGGCAAAGCTTGGGGTTTTCTTACCAACCAGCTACCAGGACCCTGAGGTCAGACTCCATGCACCAATGTCTCTCTTGCTCTGTAGCCCCTGCTGGATAAATAATACATGAAATGATGAAAGCAGTTTCTAGAAAGACCCTAAGATCTTTCTGTCATAGAGGAAATGGAGCCTGGAAGAACGGAGCCTAAAAATGAGGCAGACTAAAGTCTCATGCAGTAGCCAACTTTATTCAGAGCTTTGGAGAAGAGGAATCATGTTAGTAATGTGTTCAGTCACAAGGACAAGCTGAGCACGCTTTCCCATAGCGGCATATAACCAAATAACAATCACTGGTTGTAATGAGTGACCTAAAGTGAACTCACTCCTATCCGCTAAACCTGGGAAGGGCACGTAAACATTCCAGGAACAATCCTGTGCTTTTGAAGAAACTGAGGTCATAAGATTCTTGTCTGAGTTTTCTCACAAGCACTGGGGTATCTTCTTCCACGACTTCATTCTTGGACCCTGTTGTGACACAGCTGACCTCCCTCTGATGTGGGATTCCCCTCTGTATGCTATGAACTCTGTTAATGAATAAAGAAAGCTGGCTTGGCCTTATAGGGTAGAACAGAGCTAGGCGGGGTGGGGGGGTTGAGTGAACTAAACTGAATGCTGGGAGAAGGAAGGTGGAGTCAGAGAGAAGCCATGTAGCCCCACCAGAGACAGATGCTGGGAACTTTACCTGGTAAGCCACGGCCTCGTGGCGATACACAGATTCATAGAAATGGGTTAAATTAAGATATAAGTGTTAGCCAATAAAAAGCTAGAGCTAATGGGCCAAGCAGTGATTTAATTAATACAGTTTCTGTGTGATTATTTCGGGGCTTAGGGGCTGAGCAGCCAGGAACCAATAAGCAGCCTCCTTGCAACATTCCTCCCTTGATGGCTCTTGGAAGTAAGGGTGCATATTCCTCCACAGTGCTGGATTCCACCAATCCTGTGCTGTGAAAAGCAGCTCTCAAGTTCATCATCTAAATCCGTTTCTGCAAAAATGGAAACTATTCTGCCACTTCTTTTAAAAAAGTGTGTATTGTGTTTTTATGTGTATGAGTGTTTGGCTGAATGTATGTGTGTGCACCACACCTGCAGTACCTGCAGAGGCCAGAAAATTGTCCGACGCCCTGGAGCTGGAATGACAGGCAATTGTCAGCAACCATGTGGGTTTCTGGGAATGGGACCTTGGCCCCTGGCAAATGCAGCCAGAGCTCTTACCCGCTGAGCTGGGTATCATTCACATCCATAATCCCAATCTTTGGGAATTCAGGGTTACTGAGAGTTCAAGGCCAGTCTAGCTACAACATGGGCACCTGTCTCAAAACAAAACACAAACAAACAGACAAACAAAAACAACCAAATCAATAAAACCAATTAATGAATATTTTATGCACTTTTTTAAAAAAAAAATTAAAGGTATATTCCCACCACATGCAACTTACATTCTTTTCTCCCTTTTCTTCTCTCTCTCTCTCTCTCTCTCTCTCTCTCTCTCTCTCTCTCTCTCTCTCTCCTTCCCTCTCTCCCTTCCTTCCCTCCTTTTTTTTCTTTTGTTGTTGGTGATGTATGTGGTATGTGTTTGAATATAGCATTAAGGGGTGTATACACATGCATAGAATCTTATGTTTTTGAGACAGGGTCTGTCATGGAACTTAGATCAAGTCACTTTGACTGAGCTGTCTGTCCAGGATCTGAGATTAGAGACCTGGGCCACACATGAACTGACCTGCTTGTACAGCAAGCACTTCGTTGACTGAGCCATCTCCCCAGCCCACTAATCATTAAAAAACATGCTAATTTTCTTCACCTGCGTCCTTCTTTGGAGTAGGAAGTGGATGACATTTCCTATTAATGATTTTCCGGGAATAATTTCACACTCTGGCTTCTGTCTTATTACATAATGAATTATCAAAAGGTACCCTTTAATCATGAAATTTCAGGACATTTATAATAACTTTAAAAACAGCTGTGCATGCAGATCTCATTACCCCACCCCAACAAAGCAGCAACCTTAAAATAGCCAAAGAGACTGGCTGTTCGGGCAATATTTTAAAGAAAATGTGCTCTCACACAGAGGCAGTACTTTTTAAAGGAACCTTGACATTCATTCCTTTGCATACAGTATTTCCACACTAATCACAAATATCCTAATCGGCTTTCTGCTTCTGGGATAAACAGCCTGACTAAAAGCAGCCTGGGGAGAAGAGGATTCACTTGGCTTCCGGACATCCAGATCAGGGTCCATCACCCTGGCAAGCGAGGACAGGAACTCAGGCAGAAGCAGAGAAGGAACTATGGGGGAATGGAATGCTGCTCACTGGCTTGTGTCTCCACGGCTCACTCACTCGCTTGCCTTGTTACACAACACAGGACCACCTCTCCAAGGGTTGGATGGCCCTTCCATCAATCAGCATTCAAGAAAATACCCACAGACTTGTGTCCAGGCCAGTTGGACGGAGGCAGCTATGCAGCTGTGGTTCCTTCTTCCTAGAGAACCTTGATTTGTAATAAGTTAACAAAAACCAGCCAGTGCTATAAAGAAGAGCCGAAACCACGGTGATCAGGGCTCAACACCGGGGGCTGCTGTGCTTCTGTGCCAGGCCTCATCACCAAACCTTCCTACAAGGATTAATTTGTAAAGAAATTGTTTAACCTGTTTCATGGATGAAGAAACTGGGGTTCATGAAGATCAGACGCCTTGGCTATAGAAAATTATTTATGTCGAGTGTCCCAGCAAGGTTTCCATTGCTGTGATGAGCACCAAGATCAAAAGCCTATGACTTATAGCCCAACATCAGGCGAAGTCAGGCAGGGACTGGAAGCAGCAACCAAAGCAAAGATGTCAGAGGAAAGCCGCTTGCTGCTTATTCCCTCTGCTTTGCCCAGCCACAGGTCCACCTCCACAGGGATGGCACTGCCCACAATGGGCTGGGCCCTGCCCTATAAATTAACATCCTAGAAAATACCCCACAGGCTGATCTGATGGAAGCCCATCCTCAGCTGAGGTTCCCTCCTCCTAGACGTCTCTAGTTTGTGCCAAGCTGATAAAACCAAATTAGCACACTGGGCAATTGTAGCGCTAGAGAGGCCGAGGCGGGAGAATTCAGAGTTGGAAACCAGCATGGACTAACATAGGCGAGGCCCTGTGTCAAACAAATGAACGCATAAATAAAGTCCTTTAGGAGCCTAATAATAACATTTTACATCACTTTTGCAAACCTCACCCATTGGGTCTGAGAGGAGGCTTAGTAGTCAAGTGACCTTTGCAAACATTGGTAGACTTGCAGGGTGCACGTGCGTGTGTGTGTGTGTGTGTGTGTGTGTGTGTCACATGTGTGTGTGTGTGTACATTGTAAGATAACTTCAGAAGATCTACTCAGTCTCTCTTGGTTCAGGGTCCTACTCCAAACTGTTTCCCTAACCTTCTTGTCTAAACTTCGAATGAGGCGGTAGGAGCTCAGACTATCTGCCGCGCCCATCTCCCTTCCTCTCACCTGGCCCTTTTGTACCTTTGGTGTTGGCCTTCCCGACGGAGGGTGTCTTGTTTCTAGGCGGCATTCTTGGGTTAAGAGCAGACCGACAAACATGTGAGTTTCTCATGAGGCAAGAAGTTGCTTGCTTTTAATTTTGGGGCGTGGGGGTAGCTTAGCCCTGTGTTTAACCATCCTAACCTAATTGTCTTTTTCAGCCCAAATAACCTATTTCCTCTCAGACCCGAGACCTCTCAGGCTTTGAAGATAAAACGACAAGCTGTCCCTCATCTCAGATCTTTCCACACGCTGCTGAGACCGGAAGGGAATTTGTAATCCTCCCTGTGTCCTAAGACATTCATGCTGGAGAGAGGTTCCACCTCGGCAGCTGCCACCTGCTTTCCCGATGGGTGAGAGACCCAGAGGGGAGCACACAATGGGGGTCTGCAGGGGACCCTAGCTCTTCCACTGGATGAGGCCACATGGAGGCTGCCAGGATACCACGCACTGCCCAGCCTCCCTGACCTCTTCAAACCAAGGGCAGCATCTGGCTGGAAAATGAACACTCATACTGGCCAACGAAAAAGCACCAATTAAAGACCTCATGTGGGAAAACTTGATTAAAACACAAAATTTAATATATCGATGTTTTATCTTCCGGATGAGGAGCGAGAAGTGACGGCCTGCTCATTTGTCACGCTCAGCAGAGCCTCGAGGGAGGTCAACGCAGAGCAGTAAACTTCATTTGTTAGCCGCATTTCACAACATCAAGCAGAGGGAAGCATTAGCAAACAAAGAGAGTGGGCTCCCCCACCCCCCACCAGTTTATTTTCATAATCAAACTACACTGTAGCTCCTGCAAGGGCAAAGAGACAAAGTTAAAGGCTCTTAAAACACACTTAGGCTACAAAGAGCTTTGCTTCTTGCGAAACCGAGTCTTAGGTCAGGTTGGAATACCACTACAAGACTGTGAAGCCTAATGGTCAAGCCAGGTCAGGTCCTTCAGAACCTTCTGGAGGCCTGCAGAGATACGACGGGATGGAAGATTTGAGTTTTTGAGGGCTATTGACCATCAGCAAGAACTTAGTTACAAGCGAGCCACTTTGAAAATGGTCGTCGAGGCTGCTTCCAAGGGAGGCCTGCTGTCTGACTCAGGAGGACAGACAGACCCAGATCCTGGCCCTGTATGCTAAAAAACAACCCTCCCAGCCCCTCCTAACCCCTCCCATGCCCTCATTATTTTCCTGTCCATGGTCTGTACCCTCCGCTGCTCTGTCCTAGCTCCTCCTGCAGGGCCACCTCTCCCTCTTTGCAGGGTCCCCTGTCCGAAGCCCTTAGCCCCCTGGAGCACCTGGGCTGCTTCCTTGACCTGACTGGAGGCTCCAGGAGGTGACAGGTGTCTGCTTCTTCGTGCCCCTGCCACTCATCTCACCCGATTCCCGAGTTCCTTAGGGACAGGGGCTGTGTTCAAAGCCTCTCCGAAGTTTTAGTGCCAATCTGGGGCTCAAGGCAAGAGCAGAGGCAGGCTCCATTCCTGAGAGGCGCCCAGGAGCAGATTGCAGCTGGACTACACGGACAGGAAGGGACTGCTTGTTCACTTTCCTTCCTGAGCATGTCTGTTGTAATTGGGAGCTGCACGGCTGCGTCCCCAGCACCCCAGCCGCCTGGCTAGCTTATGCCCAAAATAACAACACACAAACTGTATTCATTTAAACACTGCTTGGCCCATTTCTATCTAGCCTCTTCTAGGCTAATTCTCACATATTAATTTAGCCCATTTCTAATCATCTGTGTAGCACCACTAGGTGCACTTACCGGGAAGATTCTAGCCTACATCCATCCTGGGTGGGAGCTGAATCGCATGTCTGCCCGGGAGAGGGGAGCGTGACCTCTCTGAGCTCACTTCCTCTTCCTCCCAGCATTCTGTTCTGTTTACTCCTCCCCCCTATGTTTTAACCTATCAGGGCCAAGCAGTTTCTTTATTGCTTAACCAATGAAATCAACAGATTGATAGATGACACTCCCACATCACATGTCTGAAATGGAACATTCTCCTTTTTCTTTAGATTCATTTCACTATAAATGCTGTTTTTACACAGGGGGCGTCCCCGTCAGGATTCAGGTGAGATGATCAAATTTAGCTCTGGAATCGATCACAATTCAGGAATGGCCCTCTCCCATCCCCTTCAGCAACAGCTGATATGTCCTGAGAGTAAGAGAACCCAGGTAGGTGCTGGAACCACAGTCCCCATCTTCCAGGACAGGAGAGAGGCAGACATGAAGTAGACAGTCCCCTCTCCAACCCCTGAGCTGAAGGCTGGTGGAGGCCGCTGGTGATTTTCCAGGGAAGTCATCCGGTGGGAATTTTCCAGGATGAGGTTGCACAGGCAGAAGAGAAGTGCAGCAAAGGCTGGCAGAGAAAGGTGTGGCTTCTTCTTAAAGATGGAACTGATAGCTGAATTCAAAACCCTTCACAACGGTGGGGTGGAGGTCAGAGCCCAGGTTACAAAAGACCTTAATCCCACAAGGGAAGTTTTTGCAGGCGGCTTCTGAGAGAGAATTGTGTTGAGCAGAATCGCTTTTTTCGTTTGCTGGAAGCGTGTCTGAAGGATTCATGGTAATTTTTCAAACTCTTTTCATCACAAATACGATATCTTTATTTACCGCAGGCTTACTCAGGTTTTTCTTTCTTCTTGAGTCAGTTCACTAGCTTGTTTCTTCAAATTCGTGCTTTTCATCTGGCTTATGAATTTGTCAGCACGCCACGCTTGGCACTGTTTCCTGGTAAGTCTTTCTGCTGTTGGAAGTTCAGTACCTGATTGAATAACTACAATTTTCTCTTTTCTCCTGGTGGGCTGGATGAAATGTTTCCCAATCGTTGATCCTTTGGTTTTATTTGTTTGTTTGCTTTCTTATTCTTGGGTTCATTTTCTGCATTCTTTGTTCGTTTCTTTCTTCTGCTCAATTTTGGATTTCTTTCCCTTCCTTCAACTTTCTTAATGTGGAATGCTAAGTTATTGGTCTGAGATTTTTTTTTTAAAAAAAGTGTGTGTGTGTGTGTGAGAGAGAGAGAGAGAGAGAGAGAGAGGGATAGTATGTGTATGCATGTAGACAACTTGAAGGTTTCCCTGAAGGTACTAAGTTTGTGTTTTTAGTTCCATTTATTTCAAAGTATGTATCTTGGGGGTTTGTATATTATTGTACTTATTTTATGTTGTAAGAGGTGCGGGCTGCTTTTCATCCCTCCTGGCTAGCTTATACCCTAAAGTAACAACACACAAATTATATTCATTTAAACACTGGCTGGCCATTAGTTCTAGCATCTTTTTGGCTAACTCTCACATCTTGATTCAACCTATTTCTAATAATCTGTATGTCACCACGAGCTCGTGGCTTATGGGGAAAGATTCAGCATGTCTGACCTGGCAGCTTCATGTGGGGCGGCTCTCTGCCTGCCTTCTTCCTCCCAGAATTCAAGTCGTTTTTCACCTGAAAAAAGGCCAAGGCAGTTTCTTTATTTGACCAATGAAAGCAACACATAGAAAGAAGACCCTCCCACACCAATTTTAAAGATGTTAAAACCACGTTTATAAAACCCCAGTGCCTTGTTGAAGGTCACATAGCTAAACTGGGGTCTGAGCTGACTAGTCTCTGTTGTCAGCTTGACATAGCCTCCCGTCATCTGGGGTGAGAACTGCATCTGTCAGGTTAGACTGTCTCTCCATTGGTGACTGATATAGGAGGACTGGCTCACCGTGGGCAGTATCATTCCTAGGAGGGTTTGGGCTATATAAGAAAGGCAGCTGGGCAGGAGCCAGAGAGTCAGAAATCACCAGTCTTCCGCGGTCTCTGCCGTATTCCTGCCCTGACTTTTGATGGACTGTGACCTGGAAGTATAAGCCACACGAACCCTTTCCTTCCTATAGCGGTCTGAATGAAAATGGCCCCCATGGGCTCATAGGGAGTGGCACTATTGGGAGGTGTGAACTTATTGGGGTAGGCGTGGCCTCATTAGAGGAAGTATGCCATTGGGGGTGGGCTTTGAGGTTTCAAATCTCTAGACAGGCCCAGTGCCACTCTCTCTTCCTGCTGCCTTCTGATTCAGATATAAAACTCTTGACCACCTCTCCAGCACAGGGTCTGCCTGTGTGCCACCATGCTTCCTGCCATGATGACAATGAACTGTCGACCGCCTCAGCGGGTTACTCTATCTAGGGATGTAACCCGCCTGGCTGATCAGTTATTCCAGGGTCACAGAGAGGCACTATCTGGAAGATAATGGGCGAGAGAGAGGAAGGAGGCCAAGCGGGGTTCTTGTCAAAGCCTCCATTTATTAGAAACAAGGTTACAGCTTATATAGGATAAGGAATGGGGGGGGGGAGCACAGGGGCCTGGACTCTTGCCGTGTAGTTCACGTTGGTCATGTAGGCCAGGAGGTTACGTTCAGTCAGGTCACGGAGGCCAGGAAGTCACAAGTTGACACACCTAGTTCTCTAGATAATTTGGAATGTGAGGCGGGTTCCGCTAACAGATAGCTCTCTATTAACAGCTAATTGGGTGTGGGGTAGGCTCTGTCAATAGAACTGTTCTCAATACAATTGGGGGTGTGGGGTTCTCTGCAGACTCCCCAGGGTGATGGTTCCTGTAATAATTTCAGGAGGAAAACGGCTCCTGACAATGAACTAGACTTCTGAACTGTAAGTCAGCTTCAATTAAATGTCTTCCTTTGTAAGAGTGGCTGTGGTCATGGGGTCTCTCCACAGCAATAGAAACCCTAACTAAGACTCCCTACGCTGCCTTTGATCAGAATGTGTTAATACATCATCGATGGCACCTTTGTCACCAGCCAGGATCTGATCATGCTCTCACTAGCCCAGGTCCACCCTCCATTGAGAGCTACCCAGTGTTCCCCTAATGCCAACGTACAACTGATTATAAAGTCTATGATCCTACTTGTCCCATGTAATGTTTGATCCTGATTGTCACCCCAACAAGATCTAGAGTCACTCAGGGGACACACTTCCAGGCCTGTCTGCTGGGATGGGGAGTCTCCATTGGAATGGCTGAGGTAGGAAGAACCAGCCTTTAAGGTGGGCAGCACCAGTCTGTGAGGCGAGGTCTCAGACTGAATAAAAAGGGAGGGAGGGAGCTGAGAGGCGGCATTGATGCAGATGTGGTGAGCTGCCTCACGTCCTTGCCGCCATGTCTTCCCTGCCATGAAGAACTGCACTCTCAAACTGCGGACTGTGAACAGAAACCCTCGTTCTCTCCTGAAGTTGCTGGTGTTAGGCGTTTTGTTATGACACCGAGTAATAAATCCAGCCTACAGTTCTAGAAGCCGGCCATGACTGCAGTAAAGGTGCAGTATTCCTTCATGAGGTCTTTATTGTTGACCTCCTAGGTGCCGGCTACTCTTCTAGGGGCTAGAGATCAATAGTGAACAAGACAGAAAATGTCATAGAATGGGTGTGGGTTCAGGCGGGTCCACAGGGAGAAGCCAGGGGTGCTCTAGGGATGAATCTAGCCTTCCAGCTGCAGGGGCTCAACCTCACAGCCACTGAGACACTCTCCCTTAGTCAAGGGCTTTTTGTTGGTATCCATTTTACACCTTTAGCAAGCTCGTTTCTATATCCCCAAACCACTGACCTAAGCTTCTCAAAAGGAGAATGGCAAATACAAAGTCGCCATCCAGGCAGACCGGGGTTTTCCCAAACAAGTCTGGCAAAGGCTTGGACCTTTGGGAAACGCTCAGACATGATTTACGTATGTCAAAGAGAAGGTATTGAAGACAGAGGGCAGATTAAAGCTAGGAGCCAACATTCTAGAATCAAGCCTGCCACAGCTCTGTAGTTCTCCCTGCAAGGAAATTCCCATTTTCACGGAACTGCTGTGCTCACTGGTGAAGACAGAAAAGGACATATGAACAAACTATCATGTTTGGGTAGTGTTTTAAGACAGGGTAAAAACAGAAAGAAGGGGGGGATTGGGTAGGTGGTATGGGGTGCACCCTGGTTGTTAACTTGACTGCTTCTGGAATCAACCAAAAGCCAAGTAGCTAGGTACACCTCAGGCAGGTTTTGTTGACTGAACCGTTTGAGGAGGGAACCCACCCCAAATCTGGTGGCAACTTACATGAAGGACATGGAAGAAGGAATCATTGCTTGTGCCTGCTTGTCCTCCCTCTCCCTGGCAAGGTCATTTGACCTGCTCACGGGGCAGCGGCCTGAGAACCGACTCTTTGGGATGCAAATATAGACAGAACACAGCAGCTGGAGGGCTTCAGCCTCGTGGAGGGAACAACTGTGGGATTCTCGGCCTTTCTTTGGTTTGGTGGGGAGCAGCCACGGTTGGACCCACGCACGCACGCAAGCAAACAAGCAAGCAAGCAAGCAAGCAGGCACGCATGCACAAGGAGCAATGATTCGACCAGGTCTGTTCCTTTAGAGAAGCCCGATACAGGTAGGTAGTGAGGAAGATGCTTAAACAAAGTGCCCAAGAAATTGCTCAGGAGAGAAATGACACCCGAGTGGCACCCGGAGCCCAGGTGGGATCTGGAGCTAATCCAGGTGGGCGCCACTGTAAACAGAGGAAAGGACAATGGCAGAGCCTCTGGGGGCAGAACTACAAGTGGCCCTGAAAGCTGACTGAGATGAGGCCCGAGGAGCAAAGAGCGTCTGGCTACATACAGGATCCTTACAGGTCTGTGCCGGGAGTTTGCAGGGATTTAAGTAGCAGAGAGACAGGAGCCTGGGAAGCCTATGTAGTGTCTGGGAGCTAGTAATAGTTAAACTGGCCTCCGAGTGTATTTTAAAGGTAAGGTTACAGATCACATGGGCAAGAGCTGGAGGAGTGAAAACTCCCAGATGTGAAAAGGAAGGAGTTGCCCTTGCTGGGTTGGGTGCGAAGATTTGGGAGAGGAAGTCTGGCTTGGCAGACTTGGTGCCGAGACTGAGATCTCGTGGTTTGGATCCACTGCCCTTGTGAGGTAGATAAATAAGTCTGTCTCCCATGAAAGGCCTGGGCATATGGATGGTGTTTAAAGCCACAAGCTTAGATGAACACGAGTGGGTAAAAGAAATGACCAGTAGTAACCTCGTGGTAGAGTGGTGAGGACAGAATTCACAGACACGCACAGTGGGCTGGGGGTCCACAGATCTCATGGTGTCTCTCCCTTAGCAATATCTTCACTTACCCAGCGGTAAGCTAACGAGACAACCAGCAGGGGGTGCTGCTGGGCTCCCACGCTGTGCCCCTGTGCTCTGCTCACACAGGGATGGTCTCCTGACAGAAAGGGAGCAGGGAATTATGACATTAAATTGCAAAACCTCTCTCTTACATAAATAAGCTCTAAGTGAATGGCGTTTGCAGTTTGAATGGCCAAGCTTCAGTTTTTGCTCCAATGAATTTATGTGGCTTAGCTCTTCCCCAGGGATGTTGGGCAAGCGAGTTTTCACTGTGTGTTTGTCCAAGCGAAATGAAAGAGGGGACCTGGGAGCAGAACTCACTCAAACCCTTTGTTGAAGGGATCAAGGCCACTCAGCAGTGGTGCAGACCCCAGCCCGACACTGCAGTCTGCCAGACAGAGTTCCCCCACCCACCCCTCATTTCCCATCTGCCCTCCCTCTCCCCAGCCCCACTTGCACTACCCATGGGAGAAGGCTTTGTTCCTTGAGCGCTTTTAGCACACGGGGACCCTGCCCTCCCAGAGAGAGCCAGCTCTTCAAGCAGTTGCCCAACCCAATCACGCTTTCCTGCAATCTGTGGTCACAGATTTGAAAGACTTAATAGACGGCCGGCCATGTTTGTCTCTCCTGAATAAGGAAATGAAGATTTCCACTTGGCCCCCGTTGCCGCCATGGTGTTTTTGTTGTCCTAAAGATGGAGCAGAAAAAATCGCTCCCCTCTTGCCCAACTGCCCGCGCCACTTCCAGTCCTTGGGAAGAAAATCAATTGGATTTTTTTTTTTGCAAATTTTATTCAGACATTTTGGGCTATTATTTGCTGAAACCATTCCCATCCTCCCCCTCCCTGACCAATCATGATTTTGCCATGGAAAAATAAACTATCCCCGATATCAATGAACATCAGTGGCCGTTGTCTTCCTTCCATTATACAAAAGAACCGAGTTATGAATGACGAGGTGCTCGGATGGTTTTCAATGCCTTCACTGTCCCTAGGTTTGTCCATGCACCATGCATGATGCATGCAGATATTGCTGCATCCCATCTGCACAGCAAGCCTGGGAGGAAGCTGTTTCCAATCCCAGTTGACTGATAAGGCCCCATACAAGCCTAGTTCAGGGGCTCATGCTTTCACATAGTGCTGCGGCCCTCCTAAGACCAATGTCTCCTTGTTTCTTAGAGTCTGTGCACAACAATCACAATTTCAATCAAAACACAGCACTTTCGTCAGAGTTGTAACCCAGCGTGCTCACTGTGTGAAGGAAGTGCGGCACATATGTGTGCCATTCGTTACAAGGAGAGACCCGGGCTTCCGGGGGTGGCAAGGCTTAGAACCCCTTTAAAAGGCTGATTTTGCAGACCAGAGGCCCTGACCACTTTGGAAACCCCTTGAGAATTTGGTTCCGTGCAATAACAAGTGATCTTCTTTGCCTTCCTCTTGCTTTGATAGAACACGCTGACCACAAACAGCTCTGGGAGAAGAGGTTCCATCTTACCCTTCTAAGAATCACTCCATCCTTGAGGGAAGTTGGGGCAGGAACTGAAGCAGAGAGCATGGAGGAACACTGCTTACTGACTTGCTTCCTCTGAGTAGCTCAGTGGCCCAAGACATGAGTAGCAGGTTTTAAAAAAAAGTCTCCTTTTCTCTCAAGGACGATTGCATTTCCCGTTTTATTAGCAGTTGACCCAAGCTGATCCAGTTCTGAGCCGTAGGAGCAACGTACATTAGTGGTCTTCCTAGCTGTCCTTCTGTAGTGTCCTTGGGGATAAAATATGAAAAGGAACATGTTTGTCTGTTCTCTGGGCAGATAGTGCAGGGCTCGGACTGAGGTGGAGCTGGCCTGTACCCCAGCTCTGAGTGGACTTAGAGTGACCAGAGGAATGTAGGAGCTGTTGTCATATTGAAGAGGTTCAACTTGTGCATACACGTGTGCACGCATGTACCTGTGCTCATGCGCATGCACACAAACACAAACACCACTAGCACCACCACCTCTACCACCACCACCACCTCCACCACCACCACCACCACCACCTCCACCTCCACCACCACCACCACCACCACCTCCAACACCACCACCTCCAACACCACCGCTGCCACCACCTCCACCACCACCACCACTTACACCACCACCATCTCCACCACCACCTCCACCACCACCACCTCCACCACCACCTCCACCACCTCCACCACCACCTCCACCACCACCACCTCCACCACCACCACCTCCACCACCTCCACCACCTCCAACACCACCGCTGCCATCACCTCCACCACCACCATCTCCACTACCACCTTCATCACCACCATCACCACCATTATTACCCCCACCACTATCACCTCCACCACCACCACCTCCACCACCACCACCTCCACCACCTCCACCACCACTACCAAGAACATCAACAACAAAAACTCCACTGTTTTGACCTCAGCACGGTCACTGATTATCCATGACATGACAGCCGCTGTTCTAGCTTCTTCACTTTGATCCTCACAGCCGCCGTTTCTGTGTCTCTACCTAGAGAGGTAATATCCCTGCTGTCCCACAGACCTGGTAGGCATGTGGGGAAGGTAGAGTTAGAATCTAGGACAGTCTGGTTCAGGGTGACCAAGGTTTCATATCTGGTGTGGGAGGTCCTTCTGTCTGTGTCTTCTTGGAAGGGTTACCTGAGAGAGAGGACTTTCCCCAGAGTGGGTAGCACTTTCTAGGGTGGTCCAGATATGAAGGGATCTGAGGAGAAGCCATTGTTCTGCTTGCTCATCTTTAACCCTCGCTTGTGCACCCATCTACATGTACCTACACACTGGCACATCTTTCACCGCCATTGGGATCCATCTTCTTCAGCCTTGCAAAATCAACTCTATGAATCCTCCGGGGATTAAGGAGGCCTCCAGCTTCATGGCCTGAGCAGCCCCCAGCTTCACAGACTCTCTAGCATACAAAGAACCCCGGTGAGATTCCTCAGCCCACATTGCGTAAACCCATCTAACCCATCTTCTTTGTCATAGGTTTTCATCCCATGGATTTTGTTTAAGGAAACCTGACTAATATCATGAGCCAAAAGGAGCCTCTCTCAGGTGTTGCGAGATATTTGATTACACTGTGTAAAGATATACCACTGTGATTGGTTTAATAAGAAACTAAATGGCCAATAGCTAGGCAGGAGGCATAGCAGGGACTTCTGGACAGAGAGAGCTCTGGGAAGAGGAAAGGCAGAGTCGCCAGCTGGACACAGAGGGAACAAGACATGCGGAGGAGAGGTCAACACCACAAGCCACATGGCAACGGGTAGATGAGTTGAAATGGGTTCATTTAAGTCATAAGAGCTAGGGGACAAGCCTAAGCTGTAAGCGGAGCTTTTATAATTAATAGCAAGTCTCCATATCTTATTTTGTGAGCTGGAGGCCCAAAGGAAAATCTGTCTGCACTCAGGCATACTGCCTTATTGGTAGGAAGCTGACTGGCACAGGGGCTATGTCTCACTCCACTGGGGGTGTGTGATATTTGCCAGCATGGATTTGTCCAACCACAATGTGCCAGAGTTGTTTTGGGGCTCAACATAGGCCTGTTGGGTGTTGACAGGCTTAAGACCTGACAGTACTTGGAGATTAGTATGGGCTTTGACACTTTCCATAGACCTTACCTTGGGCTACTGTGTCAGGATCACCAGTCCATCCTGGAAGATTTGTCCCTTGATGGACAAATGGAGGAGGAGTCAGGTCTCAGCTCTGTCCACCCTCCCTGTTTTAGGAGAGGAGAAACCCTTGGGTGATTTTGATTGGTATCTGAGTGAGCCTGGCTAACCAGGCTTAGCACTCCCTCAAACTCCTCCTTTGGGTTTATTTGACAACAGATAACAGCTTCTTAGCCTGGAACTGAATGCAACCAGACCCTGAAGAATCCTTCTAGACCTCCAACACAGTTATGTCCCTAATAAACCCACCATAAGAGAAACTATCAGAAGTTGAAAATTCACTTAATATGCTTGAGTTACCAAGTGTGATGGTTTGGCCTGCCTTAAATGCCTTCAGATCAGCTCCTTTAGTCAACATGTGGCCAAATGATCGATTACAGAGCCCATTTCCTAATAAAGTGTTGACTATCTTGTGTGATTTCCTGAGTACTGAGAGTGAGGAGTGGAATGGTTGCATGGGTAATCAATCCTCAGACCACTGTGTACGTGGGACCACAGTGTGTGGGGACCCCCCTCCACCCCCCCCCCCCCCCGTGCTGGGCTTTGCTCTTGCAAACCCACTGCCCTAGTTACAGTTTGTTGCTGTGATAGAGATACCATGACCAAAAGCAGCTTAGGGACGAAAAGGTTTGTTTGGCTTACACATCTCAACCACAGTCCTTCATGCTGGGAAGCCTAGGGACCTGGAACTGAAGCAGAGACCAGTAAGCAGCATGCATTACCTGAGGCGGCCAGAAGAGGGCGCTGGATCATATGGAAGTAGAGTTGCAGCAGCTATAAGCCTTCATGTGGGTGCTGGAACCAAACCAGGATCCTCTGTGAGAGCAGGAAGTTTTCCTAACCGCAGAGCCATCTCTGCAGCCGCTTTATTTCTTTTGGGATAGGATCACACTGCAGCTGTCTTAGGGTTCCTTCAGTTGCAATGAAACACCATGACCAAAAAGCAGGCTGGGGAGGACCAGCAATTAGTCCAGACAAAAGCCCACGAATCTGCCCACAGGCCATTAAGATGGAGGCATCTTCTCAACTGAGGCTCCTCTTCTCAGATGACTCTTGTTTGTGTCAAGTTGGCAGAAAACTAACTCACACACTGACCTCTGCTAAGGTTTAATTTATTAAGGCAATAAGAAATTAATAACAATAAGTAATAGGAAAAGATGGAGACATGACAGTTTGTTTGTGTTAGTGAGGGTGCCTGTTGCTGTGAAGAGACACCATGACCACAGCAACTCTTATAAAAGAAAACATTTATTTGGGGTGGCATCTTACAGTTCAGAAGTTCAGTCCATTATCGTCATGCTGGAGCTGAGAGTCCTTACATCTTGATTCACAGGCAACAGGAAGTGGTCTGAGACACTGGGTGTGGCTTGAGCATATATGAGCCCTCAAAGCCCGCCTCCACAGTGACACACTTCCTTCAACAAGGCCATGCCTACTGTAACGAAGTCACGCCTCTAACAGTGTTACTCCCTGTGAGCTTACCGGGAACTGTTGTTCATTTGGTCCCTGCCCTAGCCACGCCCACTCCTTTTAACTCCTGACCCCGCCCTGACATCGCTCTCTTTCTGCTTTTCCTCTCACACGGGGCTTTTGCCTCTCTCTCTCTTCTCTCTCTCTCTCTCCCCCTTCTCTCTCTCTCTCTCCCTCTCTCTCTCTCTCCCTCTCTCTCTCCCTCTCTCTCTCTCTCTTTCCCTTTATTTCTTTCTCTCCTTGTTAATAAATTCTTATATAGCTATTTCCTGTGTTTATATGTCTGACCCGCCGCCACCGCCACCGCCGGGACCCGCCGGAATTTGCTGCCGGGCGGGGGGACCCCAGAGATTTAATTATTTAACAACAGGAACAATTACAACAACACGCGCAACTGGACTGTGGTGTTTGGTTAGAGTCAAGACAACTACACTGATATTTTGGGCCACGCTTAATTAAGCTAATTGAAAACACAGAAAGTGAGATGGTGGAGGGAGTGGGGGGATTATTATAGGAGAAGCTGCCAGGTGAAGTGCTTTGCAGTGGGCGCATCTACGGGAGGCAGTTCTTGGAAGCAGGCCTGCGCGACGACCGTGCTAGCGGCAGTGGCTTCATGTATGGGCTTGGATACCAGGCTCTCGTTTCCTCCACACAATAGCCCCAGAGTGTATGTATTAAAGCTCTCATTTTATGTATGAGAAAATGGGCAGAAAGATTGAACCCGTGTGCCCGTGAGATGATCCCGTTCATGAAGGTTTTGGGGATCATGTGGAGGTGATATGGGCCTGTGGTTTAGTACCTGGCTTAAGGTCTAGAAGGAAACTTAGTTTTCAGGTCCTGCAAGAGGACGCTATCTATAGGTTTCGCAGACAGGGACACACAGGGACAGACAGAACATTACATCATAATTGGCTCCCAACCGTCGAGTTGGCACAAAGCTTGCTAAGTCGCGTGCTAGTCACCCCCAACGTGGGGCTGCTTTCAGCCTTCTTGGAGGCTTTCATGGAAGGTGAAGAAGTATGTCCATATTGGGGGGGGGGCTCCACAAGCAGAGCCCCACCCTACTTGGGGTCTCTGCAGCTGATTTCTTAGGTGAATGACCCGGAAGCACTAGCTAGTAGTTCAAAGAGGCCTTACTCAGCTCCTGGAGAACATCTAATTCCGGGAGCTGGAGGGTGAGCATGTTTGGGGAAAGGAGGAAGCTAGCCCTACAAAAACTTTCATATTGACACTGCCCTGGCCCCAATTTGTTGCACTTTGATTTCAACTTCAGCATTGGTGTTTAAAACAGGGTCTCATGCTAGAAAACAAAACGAAAACCTTTAAAAAACCAACCTTCTAATCTAATGCTCTCATGTGAGAGATGAGAGCGCTCAGGCCCAGGAAGAGCAGCAAGCTTCCGAGGCCACCTATAAAGGCAATGGATGCATGAAGCTGTCCCTGATGTCCCTCTTTGCACTGTCAGCTCCTGCTGATATGGCAGGCAAAGGCCCTCCACAGAGAGCGTGCTCCAATGGCTCTGTAGATGCGCATCCTTTCACCGTAGTGATTAACCAGGGACATGACACCTACCAGGAGAGCAGACGGACTCCCCCCCACCCCCTGCTTACAAGTACTCACAGTGTGGAGAATTAAAGTTCGGTCTCCAGACCAGGAAGTCAGGTGTCCTCTAGCGTGTGTGCGTGTGTGTGTGTGTGTGTGGGGGGGGGGGGTATTCCATTCAGTTCCAAGTAGCAGAAAGACCCTAGACCCCAGGGACTCTGAAGCATAACAGTGCAAATGCCTTTCTGCAAAGATGGGCGCGCCTGTGTAGGAAGCCCTAAAAACCGTTTTGGGGGGGGGGGGACTGACATAGGTTCTTGAAGCCACTGAGGGGTTGAGCATGCGCACTTGTGGCATCAGGTCATAGCGCTCCAAATTCAGGCTCTGCCCTTCACTAGGGTGGTTTGGGACAGGAAGGCTAACCTCTCTTGACCCTAGTTTCCTCAGAGCGGCTGTGGCGGTGTAATAACAGCTGTCTGTTGTCTTCACAGGGTCACTGGGGATCACATGAAGGGTAAGTGGGCTTGGCCCCAGCGACGGAAAGATTTTGTGCAGTTCAGATACGTGGCTTGCTGGCTTGCGCTGTGCTGTGGACGTGTTTGGGAGCCTTTGTTCTTGCAGGGGCTGCTTTTGTGTGGGGAAGGCCCGGCACAAGGGCAGGGGCAGGGGCTGAGCGGGGGTGATGGCACAGAGGCCGGAGAGGGGCTTGTTGTAGGTGGGGTGAGGAAAAGCCACTCTCGGGCTGTGATTTTGGAACTGGGAATGTGGCTTGCCAGGGATCGCACTGAGGTCCTTCCCATAGAGTGTTGCTGTTTCCACAGCTCCTGCCTGTTTCCTGGGACCGTTGATATGAAGGAGAATCCAGTGGCTAGGGGACCATGGAGAGAGGGGAACTTGGAGGGTGTGTCCCTCTTTCCCTCCTCCATACTTGGCCGATAGAACTCTGGTCTACACCACGAACAAACAGACCTCCCCCAAAAGTCTTTCTGAAAAGCCCTTTTCACAAAACCCAGCTTTTCTCCCACGGCCCGTCTCCTCAGGCCAGGTTATGTCTGTGGTCAAGCTCAATTAAGCCTTTGCCTCTCAGGGCAGTGAGGGCTGGAGGCCGCTTTATGGGGTGTAGCCAGCTGACCTTGAGCCCCGCGGTGGGGTAATAGAGCCTTATGTGGGCTTGCCGTGTGTCTAGCTTGGTCAAACACGGTGACTGAGGGGCACCCACGTGGCCACGGCCCTGCCTGAGCTTTTCTGTTGGTTTGCCAAGCTGACAGTGACCGTCACCGTGCGCGGCGACTGGATAGACTCAGCCACGCGCACACAGATCCGAATCCTTCATCTCGCACTTTCATCGGGTCCCAGGGACCCTCTGTCTCTGATCCGGGCGGCTGTACACACCACCTTCATCGTACCACAGGGGCCCTCTGTCCCTCCTCTGGGTGGCTGTACAGCGTGTCCTCTCTTCAGGTTGTCATGACAATCGCTGAGCTGTTTCTGGACAGGGATCAGAAAAAGAAATGGGGAGGACACTTGTTAAAGCCAGGCCACGTGACGCTCAGGACTCCAGTGGCTTTAATGTCTCTCAGGATGACATCTTATAAAAATCACGGCTTTTGTCCACCACTAGCTAGTGGCTCGAAAACATTGTCGAGAAACCACCACACGGATCATAGTCATAATTATAGAGTAATAATAATAAATAGAAGCTTTCAAAGTCAGGCCCTCTGGCACAACCCGGTAGCAGTGGGGTTAATGATTGCGGCCATAGGGGACATCTCTGTCCCAGAGGGTGGTCAGGTGCTCAGTGACTCTCTCCCTGCCTCTGCTTGTGACCTGCCATCCTCTTGATCTTGGCCATTTGTGCAGGGGCGCTCAGCAGTCATTGTAAAGATAGTAAAGACACCACCGCCCCATTTTACAGAGTGGTCGCCACCCCGGGGGAGCAGCAGAAAATGCAGGGCAGGTATTCCTTAAGTGAGTGTGTCCTTCAGAGGAGGTGCCTAGAGCTCTGTCTGGCCAGGAAAAAATGAAAAATCATATCCCTATTTTTCTCTTATCATTTAATTAAAGGCATATCCAATGTAATAAATCCAAAAATACAGAAAATTCTGAAAGCCAAATGAGCCAAACTGCCGAATCACTGAGTTTGGGGCCCCACAGAATCTGTGATGTTAACTGTGTGCCATGACTGCTCTTGGGAGATTTGTCACTTAGCATTGGACAGCAAATGCAGCACCTTTTGTGGCTTTCCTGGGGGGAAGATGCCCACAACAGCTCCATTTGCAGAAGGATTAAATCCTAGTAACAGCCAGATAGTAAGAACCATGAGGCGAGTATCATTGTCTCTTGACCCCATAGATGAAGCTGTAGGAGGAGAAGGTGTTGGTTTGGTGTCAGGGAGACAGAGGATGGCAGTGTGAACTTTTGAGCTTGGTGGAGTTCTCCCCAAAGCTCAGACTCTCAGCTACCATGTTTATTATACTTTCTTATAAATGCACCACGTGGACGTGATCCAGGTCCTGATCGATACACAGTGGTGAATGCGACCAGCCTCACGCTTCAAGGAGGGTAGGCTTCAATGCAGGTTTCAGGCTTCTTTTTATATTCACACCCCTGCTTCAAATCAGGTCCAAGGACCCACCTGCCTCCTGCCCCCTGGAAGGCTGCACTCCCTTTAGGTCTCTCCCACCCACGGGTGTCTGTCTCCACGAGCAGCAAAGACAAAGGGTTTTGAACACACCCAGGGGCCGTTCATATGGAGGGATCGCTGGCTAATCAAGGCCAGGCAGCATGCTGGTAACGTTAAAAACAACATTGGAGAAATTTTTTTTTAATTCACTTATGCTCATAATGCCTTTGGAGTTCTGGTTCTTCATGCACCAATATTAGTTATACACCTACTGTGTGCCTCTCACTGTTCTGGGCGGGTGGGCAGCTCAGTCAACAGACATGCGCAGATCCACTCCTGAAGTGGTTGAGATGGGGACAGAGGGTGAACGTGGAGAGGGACTCCAGATAAAATGGCAACTTAGAAGGCAAAGGGAGACAGCACAAGGGGATTGGGGATTTGTGAGGAGGTTGTAGCAGGCTGCAGCATGGATGGACCAGTCAGAGGAGCCCTCAGTCAGAAAGGGTGGGGGTTGCTTAAAATGAAAGGTCTGTTTCCAAGTTAATTCCTGGAAAATTCCAGGTTGGGTTGCATGAGGTGACTACGTTAGAAGTTGGCTAAATAGATAGGGAAATTTGTTCATACAGACAGCAAGATCACTGGTTCTTGTTTGCAGGTGATTTGGGTCCCAGAGGGACATTTGAATGTCCCAGGGACATTCTAGTTGCCAAACTAGAATTGGGATGTTAGGAATTGGGTGGATTGCTGAAATCTAGCACAGTTTAGGGATTGACCTAACTGGAGATAAGGAATGATGAAAGGCTAGGCAGAAAACCTGGGATTGGGCCAACTGTGCCCAATTGGAAATTTCATTTGCCTTCTGTTGTCTCTCAGGAACCTAAGCAAGGGTCTTCCCCATTGTCCCCGAGGATATTCTTCGTCCCCCCTATGTGCCCTTTCTGAATACCACAGACAAGCAAAGGGCAGCCCAGACAGGCCAGAGGGGCCTCCTTGCTGAGAGCTGTCCCCAAGTTCTGTCCCAACTACCAATGACTTGTGATTTAGTTCCTCCAAGTCTACTCAAAGTCTGTGGGCAGCCACAGCCACAGCTGGATTCTCCACCACCACAGCCTTCCTCATCTGGGCTGCATGACGGAAGGGACGATATGCCTGTGGGCATCAGCTCGGAGGCCAGACCACATGAAAGAGCGCATGCACCTAGTGCTCCATTACATCCGGGATCTGAGAAGTAGCAACACATTCCTAGGACTCACTGGTCCATCACCTGTCGAGTAGCCACAAGGTCCTGGATTCTATCCAAGTACTGCAAAACAAAACATTTCCCCGATTCTTCCTGGCATCGAGCCTTGAGATCACTGCCCTGCCCAGCACCAGCTTCCCATCCCAACAACACGGGCACACATCCTTCTGCCTGCCCCACAGCTGACTGCTGGCTGACTGAGAAGCAGGAGGAGGAGACGTGCTGAACCCCCGCCAGCCTGAGGATTTCATCTCAGAGCAATTTGTGAGGAAGAAGCTGAGTGTTGCCGAACCCTAACTTCATTGCCGCAGCCTGGGGTCAAGAAGGGTAAAAAGGTACCCAGCTTTCAGATTTCAGGGGTCTGAAGGTGAGGCCACCAAGGGCTGAGATCATTACTGTGTTCATCCTGCTGCCCCTGCTTCCTCGACCTGGGCAAATCCAAAGCACAGGGTTGGTAAGAACTTCTGGTAACGAGACAGATATGACAGCCAGCACACAGCTGTGTAAGAGGCAGAGGTAGGAGGATTGTGAGTTCAAGGTCAGCTTGGCTTTGTAGACTATCTCAAAAGAAGATCACTGTGGAAATGAATGTCACGAAGAGGCTGCTCCCCCTCGTAGGATGCTCTGTCCTTACACACATGAAGGGTCAGGAAGCTGACCCCTCTCCTGGCTTCCATGACTGGCTCTTCATCCCATCCAGTGCCCGCTCCCATTCCTTCATATTTTTGTGCCATTGGAGCCAAACACAGCTTCTCACACATAACAGATGCCCAGTAAGTGCCAATTTATTGATTGAAGAAAAGGACGAATGAATAGGCTTTACTCGAACAGTTTGGCTTTCTACCCATGGAGAGAGCCAGTCAGAGCAAGCAGAGGTCATAGTTCCTCCCTCCCTCTCTCCTTCCCTCCTTCCCGACACACACACATACACACACACACACACACACACACACACACAGAGAGAGAGAGAGAGAGAGAGAGAGAGAGAGAGAGAGAGAGAGAGAGGCCAAGGACAGCCTCCGATGTTACCTTCAGGAATGATCTCTGCCTCCTTTGGAGACAGGATCTCTCATTGGCCTGAAGCTCACTAATTAGACTAGGCTGGCTGGCCAGGGATCTCTAGCGACCCCCCAGTCTCTGTGTCCCCACAGCTGGGATTACAAGCCTGTCCCGAGAACCCTGGGTTTGAACTCAGGTCCTCTGGCTTGCAAGACAAGTGCTTCACTACTGCATGGCTCTTTAGGTGAATCTAGAGAGACAGCGGCCGTCGATTCCATCTATTTTTTACCGGTCTTACTGGAATGTGGTTCCCCACCCTTTAGTTTCTTCCATTTGCCAAGCAGGGAATTGCTGCTTCTGACGAACGCTGAACGGCCTGGCTGACAAGCTGGTCTCGTGCACACGAGGCCCTGGCAGTGCTAAGTACCAGACTTTCGCTCCTGTGCCTGAAAAGCTGTGCCTTTGGAGAGGGTCCTCCACTTGTCAGAGCGAGCAGCGGCCACGAGCCAGGCGTGCCTTCCGGCCCAAAGCGTATGGTGCGTGTCCGCGGGCTCTCAAGGCACCTGAAGCTGTGCCAATTTGCAATAATTAAACAGCAAGACCCAAGTGAATGGTTCGCTGTGGCTGTGAGACAGCCAGATGCCTGGAGTGCCGACCAAGCCCGGCTCCCAGCTCACTGCCTAGCCCTGAAAACTGTCTTGAAAAAGATAAAATCCCCAGTGATGCTGAGAGAGTTGGTGATGGTGAAATGATGCCGATGTGAGGGCCAAATCGAGGGCTCCTGTCGTCGGCACCTTCCCTTCTGCCACATCTGCCTTCTGTCACTCAGACCTTAGAGTTTGCACATACAGCCAAGGACTCTTCCGTGTCACACTGCTCAAGTGCTTTGGGGGACCCGTGGATGTCAATCACCGGGGAAGCGCTTCCCAGATAACACGTTTCAACTCTCCTAATGATTTTAGGAAGTTGGGTCTTATCCCTGTTCCTCCACATGACATAGGTAGTGAGAACAGAGAAGGGGCAGATCTCAGCCCCCCCTTCCTTAAACCAGCAAAAGACACTATTAGCTGTGTATTGAAATAGTTTCAGAGGCCGTGCCCTGACAAGGCAACACAGATGAGAAGGCTAGGCAGAGATGACTCTCTCACAGTCCCAGGGTAGACATTCCATATCAAGAGGGCGGCAAAGCCATGTTTCCGTGAAGGTTCTAAATAATTTGTTCTGGGTCTCTTCTGGGCACTTCTGCTAATTTCCTCGATGTGTCTCATCTCATGGCTGCCTCCCCCACCTCCATTTTTATGTGGCTTTTATCGGGGTTAGTCTGTCTTCAAAGGGCTGGTTCTAACCCAGTCATGGCCATTGGGCTATTTTGATGTGATTGGTGACATTTGGGGCAATCTTATTTTCAGAGGAGGACACATCAGAAAGAGCTTAGTCTTCCGTGTGTCTATTTCAGAAGGACACAGTTCACCCTATTACAGATGTTACAGTGGTTTTGGGTTCACACTGAATATTCAAGAATGTAGGAATAACTGAGTATTCACCACCCCGAGGAGAAGGTGCCAGGGAGGCCCAACAGTGCCTCCACATTAACAAGCCAGACAAAGGCAGCCCCGTGCACGGACTTCAAACACCAATATCAGCCTCTTGCTTGTGGCTGCCTGGGGTGTCCTGCCCAGTGCTGATCTCCGGACTAGGGACTTCCAGAAGAACTGTATTCTCTGAGGTCATCTTGGATTGTATTTAATGAATTGGCCGTCAGCTGTCACCCTGGCAGACTTCATCCTGCCCTCAACAAACAAAAAGGCAGCAACAGCAACTGCACATCCAGGCCAGCACTGGACTCAAACCAAACCAATAAAGAACCCGCACTGAAAACCACCTTTGGTGGCTGGGACGCCTTTATCACAATAATTGTCTGAAGGGAATAGCGGATGGCGCCAGAGACCCGTCGGGAGTGGAAGGGAGGCAGAGGCTGGGTGACTCCTTGGCGGTGACACGGATTCATCTTATTAAGGAGCAATGGATGGGTTAGCTGGGCAATTAATCACCAATGCCTTCTCCCAGGAGCCGGAAGACACAGCACGCGTGGAGATGAAGACGGTAGGAAAGCTGTCACAGAGCGTCCTGGTGGAACCACGCGTTGTGGTCACCTGGAGGGGTGTGTGTGTCAGAAACCCTGGAGCTGAGGCCACGCATCCTGACCCATGCCATCAAGTCTTTGAGGTCAGAACCCAGAAATCTGCCTTTTTCTAAAGCCCCTGAGATGATTCATTGTGGTGTATTGTAGGGACACTGAGGTGCAGTGTCTGTCATCTTGTCTTGGGCACCACCGGGAGCCAGCGAGAGTGAGGTTAGAGCACACCCCCACAGCACCCCCCACTGCACCCCACCTCAACCCCCACCTCAGCCCCCACCTCATCCCCCACCTTACCCCCCACTGCACCCCACCTCACCCTCCACCTCGTCCCCCACTTCATCCCCACTGCACCCCCACCTCACCCTCACTGCACCCCCCACCTCATCCCCTACCACACCCCCACCGCACCTCCACAGCACCCCCACCTCACCCCCACTGCACCCCCACCTCACCCCCACCGCACCCTCACCTCATCCCCTACCGCACCCCCACCAACACCAGGGCAACCTGCTCATCCTGGGCAAGCAAGCAACGCACCACACAGAGAGCTTCCATTTCATAACCCTACTGCCTCCTGTCAGGCAGGTAATTCTGAGAAAATACATTTTGATGAGGTCGTTTGGGGTGACTGTTTTCTACAAAGAGACCTTCAACAAAGCATGAGAATGCAGTTTGTGGCTGGGAAATTAGTATGGCAGACTCCCTGAGCCTTCGGCACCCCACTTCCCAGAGACAGAGTGACCTGGGCATGGGCAGAGTGTATTGCTTTCATTTGTGACTTGGGTAGGAAATAGTTGAGAGCTGGGCGGTTTTTTTCCCTGTAATGAAACGTCCTTGGGTCAGAACAAACACAAGCATGTCACACTGTTCCCTGTTTCGGGCAGTAACAGAGTATCTGAGGCTGCGTGATTCATACAGAGCAGATGTTGTTGCATCAGGGAGCCGGGGAAGGCAAGGTCCGGCACTTGTATCAGAGAGGGCCTTCGCTCCGGTCTCCACAGCTGAGGTGTAGGCAGGGCAGCCCAAGACAGCAAATGGGCTGAGCTAAGAGCGGATAGGATATAAGGGTAAATTATTGAAGCTACTCTGCAAAGAAAAAGGGGGCTGGTGAGATGGCTCAGGGTTGAGAGCACTGGCTGTTTTTCCAGAGGTCCTGAGTTCGATCCCCAGCAACCACATGGTTGCTCACAACCCTTTATAATGGGATCTACATATGCAGACAGAACACTTGCATGTTGTGTGTGTGTGTGTGTGTGTGTGTGTGTGTGTGTGTGTGTGTGATGAAGCCATTCCATGAAAACAACGGTGCTCCATTTGGATTTAATTGCTTCCCAAAGATCTCACTTCTGAATATATTTGTACTGGGGTCGGAATTCCCAATATGTGGACTTGGGGGAGGTACCTTCAACCATAGTCCCTTGGCGATAAAGCAGCAGAGCCAAATTACCAAGAACCGTCCAAAGAGAGGAGGTTCTGGACTCTGGGAGTGGAACCTCAAATCTTGCCTGTCTATCGGCTCATGCCCAAGTTCAATCTTGGGACCCCACCCAGTGGTGCTGCATGGGAAAGCATGGCCTATACTTTCCGAGAGTTGGTTCTGCCCCCACATGGCAGCAGAGAAAACTCAATGCAGCCACCAGACTGTCCAGAGTCTGAACAGGGTGAGATTTAGCCCCTCAGGGAAACTCACAGGTGACCAGTTTGTATCCAGAAAAACTCCTGTCGCCATCCGGCAGACATTGTCCCTGTGTTTGCTTTGATGACAAATATTTAATAATTTTTTTGGTATTCCCTTGAGATTAGGTTGTAGATTAAGACAAAATCAAAACAAAACACAAAGGTTGGGTTTAGAGTTCTTGTCTCGCCTTGGGTTTGAATCCTAGCACAATGAATGGATGAATGAATGAAGTAATATATTATTCTAATGTATATAAACTGAAGGAAGGTAGATGTGGTTGCTTTTATCTGTAATCTCAGCACTTGGAAAGCTTGGAATTCCCTCCAAGTTTGAGACGAGCCTGGTCTACATAGTGAGTTCCAAGTCAACCAGAGCTACAGAGTGAGACCCTGTGTTGAAAAACACAGTAACACAAAACAGCAACAACAAAACACCCCAAACAACCACCATCATCATAATAAATCAAAACGAAAAATCTTACACATGTAGCAATTTATAACAAAACATTACATCATTTAAAGCAATGTGTTGCAGGTAGTGATGGCACACGCCTTTAATTTCAGCACTCAGGAGGCAGAGGCAGGTGGATCTCTTGAGTTCAAAGGCAGCCTGGTCTACAAAGAAAATCCCAGGATAGCCAGGGCTACAGAGAAAAACCCAACCAACCAACCAGTGTGAGTTCTCAGCCTTGTCCAACCTAAACAACTTGACAAGAGTTTATGAATCTTGGACATATTTGTGAAGTCAAGGTGAATCTGGCCAGCGCAGCCCGGATGTTTCCGAAGTTTCCGTCAGATACCGTGAGGGAGCTGCCACCGTCACAGGCTTCATAGCTGTCTTCAGGGAACTCCACAATCATCACCGATGCAGAGTGGCCATGGCGACGACCTACACAAGACCTTGGTCCATAGTCATGGCAACAAATTCAGCAGAGCCCTGCGAAGGCTACTTCTGAGGACTGCTGGGAAGGAGGTGTTGTGATATGCAGATTGAGTGGGAGGGAGATGTAGCTGTCACCCATGCTGGGGTGGGACTTCGGGGTGATGCAGCTGTCTTTGGGGCACCCATGCTCCTGTAAACGCATTGATTTGTCAAGCCGCATTTGGGTGGGGTTGCGTCCTTGGTCCTGGGGTCAGAAAGCATTCCTTTACATCCAGGTCACAACTGAAAACCAGGTACTTGCGGTTTAGGACCTTTCCCATGGGCATGCTGCTTCCAGCAGCTGAGGGTCTGAACAGGGCTCCCACTTATCCCAGCAAGTGTGCCTGTGGCTACAGTATCGCCGGGCCCCTTTACATGTTACACATCACAGATTTGGGCAGAGTCTACTCGGGGCCTAAATTATAAACCCAGGCGGCAGGGGGGGAGGGGTGGGCTATGCTGGCTCAGGGTGTGGTGTTATCCCTAACGCACAGGCAGAGTCCAAAGTGGGACTCTGTTAATGGGAAAGGCATTTCCCACCAGGGTCCCCAGGAGGACCCTGTGCCTTGATGCCTAGTTTAGGATTCCAGGCAGCTCCTATCAGACAGGAGCCCTGAGGAGCCATCAGAGGCCAGCAGGCCAGCTCCCGAAAACACTGCAGGCAGGGAAGCAAGAAACATAGCCAAAGTCCCAGGACCGTGGCTTGGAGAATTTAGGCTGTGGGGAGACCTTCCCTGTCGTCTAGGAGACCCTCTACACATAGTGCATCCCCTGTGGAACAGGTTCCCATGGCAGGTCAAGGCTCAGAATATAACTCCCCACCCCCACCCCGTGTGCACAAACTTCTGGCTGGCAGTGGGACCCCGGAGGAACATGACTCACGGAGGCATGCGATTGGAAGGCTTCATGAACGGGGACCTTAGAGCACAGAAGCCTCTGGGGTCACCATCTAGACCTCCAGAAAAGAATCCCAAGGCTGAGTTCAAGTGAAGGTGGAGGAGTCCTGGCTGTGTGGGTCTGGGCTGATGCCTCTGCAGAAGGGTTGAGAGTCGGGAGGTTCTTTGCATAGTTTCAGGAACCACCGAAAGGGTGGGCCTCAAGGCTCCTTGTGCGGCTTTGGCTGAGAGTAACTTGAGCCTGGGTTTATGGGGCAGAATGTTGGTGACCATGTAGCCAAACTGTGCTCGGCTTCCAGACCACAGACATCTCTTTCCACAGCTTGAAATGAAAAAATCTGTTCTAGGTAGGTGGTGGCACATGCCTTTTAATCCCAGCACTCGGGAGGCAGAGGCAGGAGGATCTCAGCCAGCCTGGTCTACAGAGAGAACCAGGGCAGCCAGAGCTACACAGAGAACACCTACCCCCTCCAGTCTTGAAAAACAAACAAGGATCTCTGTTGACTTGAGGCCTCTCCTCCCCTCCCCTTCCCTCCCACTGGCTGTCTTAGAAATGGCCCAGTGAGAACTGCTCTGCCCTTCCTTCCCAAGGCTGAATTACCCAGAAGGGGCCCTCAGGTTGCCTGGGTTACCAAATGGCTTAATTACCTGGCCCAAATGGACATCCTGCTCACAAAGCTGCCTAGCCCAGTCCAGCCCTGCCCAGTCCCAGCCCTTCCCAGCCCTGCCCAGCCCAGCCCAGCCCCACCCATCCCTGCCCTGCCCAGCCCTGCCCAGCCCAGCCCTGCCCAGCCCAGCCCTGCCCAGCCCAGTCCAGCCCTGCCCAGTCCCAGCCCTTCCCAGCCCTGCCCAGCCCAGCCCAGCCCCACCCAGCCCCGCCCAGTCCAGCCCTTCCCAGCCCTGCCCTGCCCAGCCCTGCCCAGCCCTGCTCAGTTCAGTCCTGCCCAGCCCTGCCCTACCCTGCCCAGTCCAGCCCTGCCCTGCTCTGCCCAGCCCAGCCCTGCCCTGCCCAGCCCAGCCTATCCCAGTCTAGTCTTGGGGTCAGCCCAGCCCATTATAGCAGTCTTTTTGCCACTGTCCTGTTTTTCACTCCTCCTCCTCCTCCTCCTCCTCCTCCTCCTCCTCCTCCTCCTCCTCCTCCTCCTCCTCCTCCTCCTCCTCCTTCTCCTCTTCCTCCTCTCTTCCTCTTTCTCCCCCGCATCCCTTCCTCCTTGGAGTGGTCTCTCTTCATAGCCCAGGCTGGCCCCAAATTCCAGGACCCTCTTGCTTCAGCTTCCCTAGTGTGAGAAACAAGATCCCTCACTCCATAATAACAAATTCAAGAGACCAGGAAAGCAAAGCAGTTCTCTATTTCACAATTCTGCAGAAATGAAGGTCAGCTTTGCAAAGAATGGCTAGTGTACCTATTTGGCGAAAAGGGGTGGATTTTTTTTTTTAAAAAAGTCCCTGATTGCAAGAAATTCCTGTCCCCACCCTCAGGCTGGCTCTCCAGGGAGCTGCAACCTTCATCTAGCAAAGCCTTCTTTTCAATCCCGCCATTCTATCAGGACAGGAGGCAAAGCCTCTGAAATGTAGCCTTATTTGCTGTATCCTGAGCCCGAGACATCCTCCTTTCTGACTGTGAGCTTAGCCATGCAGCAAACTGCCTGTAACTTCTCCACTCTGGGATGCACCTAGGGCACCCAGGTGCCCCCTCACGGCCAGGGAAGATGGGTACCCGGTGCCTCTCACATCTCTGTAGTTTTCTGGTGAGCCCTAAATACAACCCAAACTCAGAGAGTCCTAATGATTTATGTCTTGAAAGAGCACTGGATTGCAGCATGCACAACCATACCGGGCTGCCACATTTCCCGCCCACTCCCTTAATCTCGTTCACTTATGGACTGACTCGTTGTGCTGGGCAGTTTTCTGTTACTGACAAAACACGGAGAAAACCAGCTGGATAAAGGCTTCAGGCTTGAGCCTGCGGCCATTTGGCGCTTTGCTGAGATAAACACCAGGACCCAAAGCAACTTGGAGAAGGAAAGTATTTCCTCTTGCAAGTTACAGTCTACCCTCGAGGGAAGCCAACCAAGGAGGAAGCTTGAAGCAGCAACCGTGGATGAATGCTGTGTCCTGGCTTGCTCTCTCTGGTCTGCTCAACCAGAGACCCATCTGCATAAGGGTGCACAGTGGGCTGGCCCCTCCTATATCAATCAAGACAGCTCCCTAGACGCCAATCTAATAGAGGCAGGTCTTCAGGTAAGGTTCCCTCTTCCCTGGGGACTCGGGTTCCCATCAAGTGACAGCAAAGAGTAGCTAGTCCTCTTGCCGTGAGACTGTGGCGTTGCAGTGCCTGAGTGGGTGGTGGATGGTACCAGATAATCCCACAGTGTTTCCTGCATCCCCTAGCTCTGAGGCTTGCTAGGCCCCAGGGGGCTTACCCTTTTAATTGTCTCCTGCTCCTTGAATGTCTCATGAGGAACTTCACAGAGCTGTGACTATGCAATAAGATGATGTTCGCAGAGAATTCGTCACAGGGCCCGCACCGATCGGCGCTGTGTGTGGCAGCCGCTGGCTCCCCACGGGACCACTGGACATTCTCGAATTCTTCCACACATTCTCCTTTGGCCTCTGGCCTGTGCAGTTCCCTGCTAGGGTTGATGAATTCAAGACTTCCCATGAGGTTCCTTCATGCCTCAGAGCTGGTTCCAGGGATCCAGAGCTCCAGAAGGGGTCACAGAGATCAGCCTCCACAGGCTCCAGGACCTCTGTCCCCAGGGAGAGCACTTGATCCCTGGAGTCCTTCAGCCACTGCCTGGTGGCTGTTCCCTTGGCGTTGGCTCCTTCAAGATAGAGAGCTGCCGTCCGTCTCCTGGGCTGAGTGAAAACTAATTTTAGATTTCTGGTTTCATGTCAAGCCTGGAATTTCCTCCTCCCTCCCCTCTCAAGCAAGTCAACATAACCCCCCAGAGACTCCGTACTATAACAGGGCTGGCCAAACCCTACATGTTCATTCTCCGGGGCAAAAATACCTATGTGGTTACGACCCAGAACACCAGCTTCTGCCTTACAGGACCCAGCCCAGGCTTCGGGGGGCTGGAGCTAAGCACTGGGTGACAAGCTGGACGGAACTGGGTCATCTGGGCATGCATAGTTCTGCGGTCACACACAAGTGGGGAGAAATGGGGGGCTCCCCAGTAGGTGTGTACATGGGTACACGGTCCTCATCAGACAGGCATACTGCCATTCCCCAGAGGATGACAAGGGTCGCTTCCTTCACCAGGAGAGGACTGTGGACCCAGAACCATTGGAGCAGTTACCACGCACCAGGGCCTTTTGCTCCCATTCCTGAAAGACAAAATGGCGTGGAGCAAAATCCTCAGTCCTGAAGTCAACAGCCAAACAGCAAAGCTGGGGTCCCTGGGCTGTAGGATGGACGGAGACAACCTCAGGAGACTCCCTGGCTAGTGACGGAGGCAGACTTACAGAAAACATCCTTTTCATGAAGGAAGGCAGAGGCGTGGCCCTACAGGAATGAGGAGAGGGCCAGCATGGCCGGACTCTCAGGCTCCAGGCTCTGCACAGGAGATAGGGGCAGGCTGCAGGAGCAGACCAATGGACGACCATCCAGATGCCAACTGCCTCTTCTTGCTGTTTGTCCTGGTCCCCAATTCTCCCTGTTGGGAGGCCAGGGATGGTTAATTCACCTTTGTGGTGCTGACACCGAGCTCTGTGTTCAGGTCCTGGAGAGAGAGCACCACCAGAACTGAGCAGAGGATCTTGGGAGTGAACTGTAGCTTCTTTACCAGTGCTTTCTACACTGTCAAAGGCTACAAAGAGCATTATTTCCAGCTTGTGGGGGAGGGTCCACTCTCAGTCAAGCTCCTTCAAGTCTGCATTCTCAAAGAAAACAGTAGTGGAGGGTTTTTTGGCTTAAACAGGGAGAAGCTGCCCTCTGCTGGCCACATCTGGAAACACCACGGGTGGTTGGACAGTTGTTCAGAATTTTAGTGTCCCCACCCCCACTCGGTCAGGTCGCTAGCCCTGCTCCCCTAAATTCTATCTCTGAACTCTGTGAGTACCAGGTGAATTCTAATTACCTGTGTTGGGCAGAATTCCACCGCAGAAGAAACAGTTAACTAAGAGAGGAAAGATGTTCATTCAACACTGGCACTCACTGCCAAAACTTACAAAGTTTTAGAACTATTTATTCTCATAATCAGAAATGATGATCTTGGGGGGTAATTATTCTTCTCCCACTCAAAATGAGTGTTTAGGAGCTGGTCCGGTCGCGGAGTGAATTGGATGTCTGAGGGGAGGGCTTGCAGCCATGCTGAACTCTTGGGACAAGGATATGTGTACCCGAGCTCCCACGCTGCACACCGGCTCCCTTGCCACAAACCTCACTCCCCAACCCCCTGGCCTAGTTTATGAAGACCTTCGATCTCGTCGTGGACCGGCCCATGACCCTTGCGAGAGAATTTATTGAGCGACAGCATGCCAAGAACCGAACCTACTACGATCATCGGCAGTACCAAGGTGAGCCAGATATCACGGGGTGCAAAGAAGGTGATGTCCTGTGTATCTTTGAGGCTAAGAGCAATGGAAAAGGGAGTACAAAGTTAACCAGGAAACTGTGAGCATCATCCAGGAGAGACCTGAGGCTTGTCAACAGAGAGAAGGGGAGAGCTCAAAGCAGAATTGTGCCAAGGAACTGGAGCAGTGCACCGAGGTACCGAAAGCCTTCTATGACCACCATTATGACCAGAGAGCCTATTCTTCAGCCAGAGAGTGCTTGGCAAAGCAGAAGCAGAGGGTGCTAGGAGAGAGAAAGGCTGCCAAGCAAAAGGCTGCTGCCTAAGACTCCAAGAACTCGTTACATTGCTGAAAAAAAAGTGAGTGTTTAACACTAATTGAGAGCTGACAAGATTGTGTATTGTGTTTGTGAGTGTGGTCGGTTGAGTCTTCAGACAAAAATCTGCTCTTGGGCTGGAGAGATGGCTCAGTGGCTAAGAGCGTTTACTGCTTTTTCAGAAGATTCAGGTTCTTTCCCCAGCACCCACATGGAGGCTCACCTTCATCTGTTAGCTCTAGGATGCAGGTTACCTGATGCCCTCTTCTGGTCTCAGTGGGTACTACATGCATCTGGCACCCATACATCCCTGTAGTCAAATACTCCCATACACCAAACGAAAATAAATCTTCTTAAAAGCCTGCTCTTGCATCGAGCCATGTAGCTGGCATAGCCATGAGGGATCTGAGGTCTTGGAGAAGCTGAACTGTGCCTCGTGGGTCCTTCCAGAATCAGATCAAGGTTCTCAATGTCTTTTTGTATTCTGTTCGTGCTAATCAGTTTGTGCCACAAACACCACGCTGTCCCTGCAAAGTCACTTCAACAAACAGGGCAGCCTGACCTCTGAGGACAAGTCTCAACGACGTGGGACGGTGGTTCTCAACCTGTGGGTCATGACCCCTTCGGGGATTGAATGACCCTTCCCCAGGGGCCACATATCAGATATCCTGCATATCAGATATTTATATTATGATTCATAACAGTAGCAAAGTTACAGTTATGAAGTAATTTTATGGTTGGGGGTCACCACAACATGAGGAGCTGTATTAAAGGGGTCACAGTGTTAGGAAGGTTGAGAACCACGGTTGTAGGGACAGAAATCCTCTCATCATTCAGCTGTACGGTTATCTGAGCAGCTGTAGAAACTGTGGACGTTGGAGTCTGGCCTCTGTCCAGATCTCAGGTTTGCCATTCTCTGGCTTGGCCTAAAGCCACTGCTTTAGCCCGTGGGAGGCCAGTCACTCTGCTGTCAAATCGAAGCACTTCTGCAAACCTTGCATGGTGTCCTTGGGAATCTGCTGCCAGCTTGCAGAGACAGCGGTCACCCTGGTGGGTGGAAGCTGGACACTGTTATCAGTGGTCAGCCACTGTCATTGCATGGTCAGGGATGTCAATGGTGAAGGGGACGAGGCCTCTTTAGCCTGAAAACTCTACCAAAGTTTGAAGTCCTCAGATTCTTCCATCCTGGCCTACAAACAGTGAGTGTGGATCTGAGGTGTGCCTCGAAACTTCCCCCAGCAAACTGATGTGGCTGCCCCTCCCTAAATGAGGAGTCTTCAAACTGTTCTATACGTCTTTACCATTAAAAGTTTTGAACGTGTATACTGTTCGTAGATGTATATATTTATTTGAAATTGTAGCTGGTCATCCATAACCACAGGACCTCATCTTCAGACTCAATTAAACACAGGTCATATATATATATATATATATATATATATATATATATATATATATATATGGAAATTTGTCTGAAGGGGCTGTGGAGATCGCTCAGTGGGTAAGATTATTTACAGTGTTTCTTAGTCAGTGTTCTCTGGAGGAACGAAGCTCACAGAATGGATCTATAGAAGAAAAGGGGATTTATTAGAGTAGCTTACAGACTGTGGTACAGCTAGCGCAACAACGGCTGTTTCTCATTGGAAAGGCCAAGGATCTGCAGTCATTTGTGGCAGCAGGCTGGATGCCTCAGATGGTCTTCAGGGACATTAGCATCCCAAGGAAGTAGATCCTAAGCCCAGGGAAGGGAAGCCTTGGCAGCAGGACTGATGAGCTTGCCAGCAAGAGTGAGTGAAAGCAGGCAAGGGTGAAACTCCCTTCTTCCTTCCTTTCATGTGGGCTGCCAGCAGGTGTGGCTCAGCCTTAGGGTGGGTCTTTCCACCTCAAACGATCCAGTCAAGAAAAGCCCTCAGTCCACTGCTTGGGCTTTAACAGATTCCGGATGTAGTCGGGCTGACAGCAAGATGAGCCTGTGTAGATAGAAGCTGAGTCTGAGTTAGCAGTGCCTGCTGTAGAAATTAGCCCCATTTGGGAAACATCCAGGTTAGCTAAAGGATAAAACACTTATATTTTTATTTATTATAAGGGGAAAACACACAGAATAGGAATGAGAAGTCCAAGCTCAGCTGTGCCCCGTGGGAATCACACAGAGAGAGCACATCTGGGTTATGCACCCGTTTTTTTCTCTCTTGGTTCGAAAGCCATGCTTTAACTTGAATCCACTTCTTAAAGATAATAGGCTAACAAGACTTTCCCATCATCTCCCCCTTTCGTCTAAACAAGAGCAATTCAAATCCAACACAAAACTATGTACAGTAGGAACAGATATCAAGTATAAAATTACAAAACAACATAAGCAATATTAAACTAGGAACACAAGACAAACATTTTAATAAACATTCTATTTCAGAGAGTCTAAATCTTGCATCAGAAATAAGCTTGGCTAAATTGTGAGAGGAAGGTAACTATGACTATCTAATCTTCAACCCCATCGAAGGCCTGAGAAGGGAGATAATGTCCTATTCTACCACAATTAAAACATTTGGTATTTTGATGTTTCCTCAGACATTGGAAATTGCTTCTCCTACCCAAGCTTCAGTACTATAGTCAAGTGTTTCAACATTCATTGTATGCAAGATCCATTCATCCACTGGTGCTGATCTGACCTTTTAAGGCCCAAGAATATTTTTGCATTCTAAGTTGGCATTCTCAAGAGCCAAAGATTCAATTGGTACACGTCTAACTTCTGGGTCGGTTACCCCTATTTGTACAGCCTTAGTTAATCTGTGTAAAAAGCCACTACAAGGTTCTCTCTGAGCCTCTTTAACCCTAATATATGATTCAACTCTCTTTCTTAGTTTCTGAATCCTGTCCCAAGCATTTAAAGCTATTGTGCTTCATATGGACAAGGTGTATTCATCATAAAGAGATTGATCCTGAGGATCAGAGTAAAGTCCCTCACCCAGAATTTGATCTAGAGAAATCTCAAGTCCTTTTCCTTTTCCCTGTTGCTCTAAAATTTTTGCCTCTTCTCTCCAGTAGCACCACCAAAGCAACTGCGGCCCATTTTCTAGGACTGCTGAGATTAACTAAATCCTGTCTTGTGGTGTTGCTTTGTTGCTTGAAGCCCATGTTTTGACCATTTCCCTAAAGAAGGATGTATGTATTCCATAAGATACAATTGCTTGTTTAATTTCCTTTAGATCAGTCATATATATGGACTCCCATGTATATTCTTTGACTACCTTAGGGTATTTGGTGCCAGAAGCTCTTTCTGATGATATCACTGGAAATGCAGGTAGAACTCTGGGTAAGATATCCTGGAGTTTGGTACATACTGATAAGGCTAAATTTTGTCTTTGCACTTTTTGTCCCTGGTCATCAAATTTGATAACTTCCTTAATCTTTTTTTTAAATTTTTTATTTATTTTATTGAAAAAAAATTTCTGCCTCCTCCCAGCCTCCCATTTCCTTCCCCCTCCTCCCACTCCTCTCCCCCTCCCCCCACTCCTCTCCCCCTCCCCCTACTCCTCTCCCCCTCCCTCTCCAGTCTGAAGAGCAGTCAGGGTTCTCTGCCCTGTGGAAAGTCCAAAGTCCTCCCCCCTCCATCCTGGTCTAGGAAGGTGAACATTCAAACTGGCTAGGCTCCCACAAAGCCAGAACATGAAGTGCCATTGTCCTTGGCTTCTCAGCAGCCCTCATTGTCCGCCATATTCAGAGAGTCCGGTTTTATCCCATGCTTTTTCAGTCCTAGTCCAGCTGGCCTTGGTGAGCTCCCAATAGATCAGCCCCACTTTCCTTAATCTTTTAAAATCTTTTTTACCATTGCCTTTTGTAAAGTCTGGATCTCCTGTTCTGTTCTGATGGCCTCATTAAAGATTTCAAGGTGTGAAGTCTGTCAAGTAGAGATAGTGTTTCATCCTTGGACATAATTTTTATAGCATGCATACTACCTTGCTGGAGAGACACTTTTCAGTCAATCTATTATAACCCTTCAATAGAGTCCGAGTAATACATTCAACAGTATGAATTCTCTCTGACAATGTCTCAGCACCCTCTGGCCATTGAATGGGTTTTGTTTGTCAAATTGGCCGTATTCTTCTCCAGAGTGTAGAATTTTCCTTTTAGTAGATTATTATCAGCATGCAAAGACTATATTATTTCTAAAAGTACCTTATTCAACTGAGTTTTGTTAGTCAAATTGTTTGTATGCTTCTCTAGAGTTTTGAATTTTCCTTTCAGTAGATTATTATCAGCCTGTAAAGACTGTGTCATTTCTAAAAGTGCCTCATTCTTGGCCCTATTGTCACACCATGTTTTTAAGGAGAACCTATGAAGGACAAAGCTGGTCCCCAGAATCAAATAGAAAGATGTAGGAGGGAAATCATATAAACCTTGCATGACATTGTACATAATATAGGTAAATACGCTAGTGAACTCCTGGATTGTTAAGTTGTCCATAATTTTTCCCTTTTAAATTATAAATTTATAATTTATATTTCAAATTATAAATCTTACCGGTGGTTGATTTTGAGCTGGAGTAGGTGCAATAACTGTTACCTGCCAGTAGGTGTCGCGGCACGCTTGGAGCCGCATGGCTGCTTTGAATCTGATTTAGCGTTAAATGATAAAAGATATGCTCAGATTAAAAACAGTTATTTAGTGTAAATCACGGGCTGTGTGCTCCGCGGAAGTCCCTGACTGGTTGGTGGCAACACAGCTCTAGAATAGCAAGGTAGTGATGCAGAACAGAGGCATTCAGGGAAACCCAGGGAAGCCCGCATCTCTCCTGAGTTTCCACAGCGCAGAAAAACTGGACCGAGAGCGGCTCCAAGTCCTCAGACACCTTGGTCCTCCGAGACTGTATGGCTCTGAGGTGTTTAATGAGGAAATACGAAGGACCTCAGCTAGCGGCTACTCAGGGCCAATGCGCGGGAATTCTATACCCAAAATGAACGGCGTGGAGCCTGACCCGTGTCTGGTCAGAGCCGCTGGAGACTCTAGCCCCACAATGTGGGTGCCAGCTGTAGAAATTAGCTTGATTCGGGAAATACCCAGTGTAGCTAAAAGATAAAACAATTATATTTTTGTTTATTATAAGGGGGAAAACTCACAGACCAGGAACGAGAAGTCCAAGCTCAGCTGTGCGCCACGGGAATCACACACAGAGCACACCTGGGTCGGGTGCCCGTTTTTTCTCTCTAGGTCCCAGAAAGCCTCGCCTTAACTTGGATCCACCTCTTTTTTTATTTTTATTTTTTATTTTTTTATTTTTTATTTATTTATTAAAGATTTCTGCCTCCTCCCCGCCACCGCCTCCCATTTCCCCCTCCCCCCATCAAGTCCCCCTCCCTCGTCAGCCCAAAGAGCAATCAGGGTTCCCTGCCCTGTGGGAAGTCCAAGGACCACCCACCTCCATCCAGGTCTAGTAAGGTGAGCATCCAAACTGCCTAGGCTCCCACAAAGCCAGTACGTGCAGTAGGATCAAAAACCCATTGCCATTGTTCTTGAGTTCTCAGTAGTCCTCATTGTCCGCTATGTTCAGCGAGTCCGGTTTTATCCCATGATTTTTCAGACCCGGGCCAGCTGGCCAAAGAAAAACATATAGACATCCTCCTGAATATTAACCTTCATCAGGCGGTGAAAGGAGACAGAGACAGAGACCCACATTGGAGCACCGGACAGAAATCTCAAGGTCCAAATCAGGAGCAGATGGAGAGAGAGCACGAGCAAGGAACTCAGGACCGGGAGGGGTGCACCCACACAATGAGACAATGGGGATGTTCTATTGGATCCACCTCTTAACAAGTTTTTTTCATCAGCCTATGTCAAAAGCCAGGCAGAGCCGAGTACTTAACAGTCCTTGGAGGGCAGAGGCCAGTATAGTTCTACATTCAAAGAGAGATCCTGTCTCAAAGCAGTAATGCAGATTTGTAGAGCCGACATTGGAGTCTTCCTTCGGCCCCTGCTCCTGTGCTCATGGGTACCCACGGACACCACAGGTATGCACTGCTCCCCACTGGGCCTGTACTGAATGAACCTACATGGGCTTTTGGCTTTCTTCTGTTAATATAGCGTAACGATTTTCCTAGCATTCTTATCTTAATGGCTATAAGTCACCTAGAGGGGCTTTAAGTCTCTGGAGAGTATGTGTAGGTGGGGGATGGAGCTCCTGTGTAAATGCCATACAATGCCGTGTAAAGGAGTGGAGCATCTTTGGATTGGGGGTTCGTTAGGGGGTCCTGGAAGCAATCCCGGCAGACACCAAGGGATGAGCTTGCACACACACACCCTCTGCCGTCAGTCTAGAGACAAACGCCACACAACTCGAGATTTGCTTCTTTGAAACAATCACAAGCAGAAAGTGTAGCTACATTTTCACATTTGCGAATCTGCTCGGGTACCTGCCAAAGAGACCGCATCTCCCCAGGGTCTGAGAAGGAGCGACCCATCCAGACGTGTTAACCCCCTTCTCCCTGCCACACCCACTGCAGACCCAAGGACACTGGTCCTCCCACATCCTCTAATCCATGCTGTGAAAGAAACTGTTAGGTCGTATCATTTCAAGACTAATGACAAAGGAGAAAGACTGTACAAACACCAGGTGCTTTCTGAATACCGCAGCCCACTGGCTTGTTGAACAGGTGGATTTAGAACCAGCTGATCCACAGTCACTCCCAGCATCCAGCTTACCTGGCATCCTAGTGGGAACAGTTGGGTCCCCGGTGTCTAAGTTTCTATGCCATGGATGGGCTGTCACTCATTCGCTAATTACTTCAGGTCTGCCCTCTGCTGGGAGGAAAGGGTAGGGAAGAGGAGAAGGGGAACAGACAGCCTCCCTGACTGACCTGGGACGGACTGCTTCCTCAGAGGACCCTTCTGGGGCACATGCTGGATCCACACCACTCCACACCCACATCTGTGCCTTGTTCATCCCCCGAGGACTGCTGAGCAGGGGAGATGTGCCCAGCCTCACCAATGCACATTCAGGGGATTCACAATGACAAAGGCTACACATGGTTAAAGTTCTAATCTTGGGGCTGGAGAGATGGCCCAGCACATGACTGCTTTCTCAGAAGACCCAGGCTCAGTCCCCAGCACTCACCAGGCATCTTACAATGATCTGTAACTCCAGTAACAGGGGATATGGTACCCTCTTCTGACCTCTGGGGCCCCTGCTCTCACGTGTTGCACAGACGCACACCCAGGTGAAACACTCATACACATAAAAGTAAGTAATAAAAACATTAATTTTTTTATCTTTATGACACCTTTTAGTGATTTTTTTTAGCAATCATATACTTTTCTAGGTTTTAGGTAAAACTGAAAGCTTTAAATAATTCGAAGAAGCTGAATTTTGTGGAAGAAGTCATAGAGGGGTAAGAGTGACCATCAGACATTACACGAGAGATCAAAAAAAAAAAACCCGAAGAACAAAATACAACTTCATGAAGATGCACCATCGACATGGAGAAGAGGAGAAAGATCAGGGTCAAGGGTGGAAGAAGCTGGGGAGCAGGCAGGGAGCACAGACCGGATGGGGGTGGGAGCACTGATCTAGAGGCTCTCCATAGTGATGTGGGTTTCACGGACAAGCAAAGCAGGACCCCCGATAGAATCTTTATCTGCTAAGAAAACGTAGGATCTTCGCTAAGCATTGTCTGGGTGGCAGTACCTAGTGGAGTGATACCAGGTACGGCCCGCATCACCGTCATCGGCTGGAGAACCTCAGGTTCCGGGTGGGAAGATGTACCTAAGGAAGTCACGCTGTCTTACGTGCTTTAGCATGGTAGACATTGGATAAGGACTGTGTGATGTGTAACAGCGACATCTCTCGGGGATCAGGGAAGGTTCTGGGGCAGAGGGTCATGTGAGTTGGTCCTTGAGTGCAGGTCAGTCAGTGCCCTGTGGGCGGGGCAGGAGGCAGTTGAGGGACAGTTGGGGATGGAAAGGAGAGAAGGGAGCCCTTGAGGATCAGACGGGAGGGGAGATGAGGGAGACTTATGAGGGAGAGTGTTCTGGCTCTGCAGGATGACGCTGGAGAGTCAAAAGCAGGCCACAGAGGGACACCATGCACAGGCGGCTGAACATGAGGTCTGGAGCTATGGATGCACGGGCCTCACTTTGGGCTCCAGTCTCCGATCACCCGTACTGTGGAGGTGGCCCTAATGCAGTACAGTTTCTCTAGGGCTGCCTGGTTGTGGTTCCTAGTGTCACGTGACTTGCTTGGAGGAGGGTGGCTACAGAGGAACCTTCTGCAGCTCAGTTCCAGGAACTGGGATGGACCCATCGCTGGCGACAGTGAAGGCCTGAAAGCCAGAGGGCCCTGCCTCTGGCTGCATGCTCTGCCAGGTGAAGGGAAATGTCACCCTTGGGGATGCTGCTGAGTAAGATAGTGGTGCCTTCGAGGGTCATGGGAGCAGGAAAATGTCTAGGCCGCTAAATCATGGAGTCCAGCCATGGTGGGCTCTCCTGTTTCTTAATGGCCCAGCATTTGGGCCAGAGACCAGAGTGCATGCACACAGAACTGGGTTCTGGAATTCTCTTGTGTGTGAGATGGCAACAGCCATATACGCTCAAATCTGCTGTGATGATCTCTTCTGTTACTACTCCATTCTCCTTAGAGAGATCTAGCCCTCGGAGGGCTAGGGAGCATCCCAGCCTGCAGGGCTAGTGGGCATCCCAGCCTACAGAGCTAGTGGGCATCCCAGCCTGCAGGGCTAGCGAGCATCCCAGCCTGCAGGGCTAGTGGGCATCCCAGCCTGCAGGGCTAGTGGGCATCCCAGCCTGCAGGGCTAGCGAGTATCCCGGCCTGCAGGGCTAACAAGCATCCCGGCCTGCAGGGCTAACAAGCATCCCAGCCTGCAGGGCTAGTGGGCATCCCAGCCTGCAGGGCTAGTGAGCATCCTAACCATGGAGGGCTAGTGAGCATCCCAGCCTGCAGGGCTAACAAGCATCCCGGCCTGCAGGGCTAACAAGCATCCCGGCCTGCAGGACTAGTGAATATCTCAGCCTGCAGGGCTAACGAGCATCCCAGCCTGCAGGGCTAGTGGGCATCCCAGCCTGCAGGGCTAGTAAGCATCCTAACCATGGAGGGCTAGTGAGCATTCCAGCCTGGAGGACTAGCAAGCATGCCAGCCTGCAGGACTAGCGAGTATCCTGGCCTGCAGGGCTAACAAGCATCCCAGCCTGCAGGGCTAGTGGGCATCCCAGCCTGCAGGGCTAACAAGCACCCCAGCCTGGTGACTTTAGGCACCAAGGATGAATGTGTTAGAAAAGAATGTGGGGGAGTTGGACTGATTTGGTCTTTAAAACCTCTTAGACACTCTGTCTGCCCTGGTACAGGCTTGCCAGCTGCAGGCCCGCTCTCTTCTCTAACAGGTTAGGGTCCGATGGCATGGTTTTTGCAGCGCCTTCCAGCCCCTCTGATCAAGTGGAAAGACTTTGGGGGGGAAATCAGAAACAAACAAACAACAAATGTGTTCTTTTTAAATTAGGGCCTTTTGCATACAAGAAAACGAAAAACGTTGGGTCATAATTTGTTGGAATAGCCAATAAAAACCTCTCGGCTAAGTAATTTGCACATGATTCATGGTCTCTACTCTCCCAACATTTCTTTAAAATCTACAGCTAGAGGGTCTTGTGGCTCAGCTCCTTATAATTCTTGAACACAGCCCACAGACTCTGGGGCGAGATGCTTCCTGGATGTGTTTTTATTGTCCTGCCCATGGCCTTGCTTTGCTACAACTCATCACTACCAAAACTCTGAGAATGCTCCACACTCAGCAAGCATCTTTTATAGAGCTCAGCTTTCTGCCCAAGCTGTGTTTGCACTTATGAATACCTGGGGAGGGACAAGCAGTTGGCAATGGAGAACTATTAGCAGTCTCACAGGAACACACAGGCACGCACACCCAGAGAGACCCAGAGCTAAGGGCAAAATCACCCCCAAAGCAGCTGGCTACCAGCATTAATTTACAGCAAGAAAAAAAAATTTCTCCCGGGAAGTGGCTGAGAGCCGATATTTGCGGAATGTTTCCTCCATGCCAAACCCTGTTGCCACTACCCCATTGGAGGAGGGAGAGGAGGCCAATGCCAGCATATTGAGTAGGTAAAGTAAGGGGCAGGGTTGTGCAGATTAAGGATGTCTAGATGTGGGACCTTAGGAGAGTCCCCTTACTGTCTTCTGCCTCGATTTCTTCTTCTATCAGTGAAGTAGGGATGGTGGAAGTCTCAGTCAGGTGTTGATGCACACCTGAAATGCCAGCCCTTGGAGGGTTGTGGGGGGGGGCAGGAGGGTCTTAAACAAGGGCCAGCTTGGGCTATATAATGAGACGCCATTGCTACCCCCACCTTCCACTAACGAATGTTCTAGAGTTCTTTTCGGAATTGGAAACACATTCAAGGGACTTAGAAGAGCGCATGACTTGGACTACACACTCAGTGCACATTGGCTGGATTTCCTTTGGTTTTCATTTTGGAAACGGGGTCATATTATGTAGTTTTGGCTGGCCTGGACCCTAGAGCTCACTACGAAGACCAGGCTTGGCCTTGGTTCACAGAACTCTGCCCAAGCTGTGTTCTCCACAGCTGATCTCCAACCCTTGCTTCCGGGTCCTCCTCTAAGTGGCTATCAACTGTGTCTTGTTGAGGAGCACATAGCATCTCACACCCTGACCACACGTTCATGCTAGGCGCATTCCATGTTCAAAAGAAGCTATGGATGCCAAAACACTCAGTGTCCCATCCCACTGGCACTGTGACCACAGAGAGTCATGACAACAGCAGAGGTCCCTGACTGGTGTTCGGCCTATAATTGAGCGAGGTGACCCAGTGAGGATGTGGTCCTTGGGCGTGGGTGAGTGGCCTCTTCAGAGTGATGGCGGCACGTGTGAGACCTAGAGGCAGATTGGATGTGGAGTGATATAAGGCGCAGGACATCATCGTGGGCACCAGGGGTCGTGCTGGGGATTCGTTTTACTTAGGGCCCACCACAGAGGGAAGGCAAGGCAGAGACTGAAGTAACCTGGAGGCTTTTCTGCATGATGGATTATGATGTGTAAGCTAAAATCCACCCGCTCCTCCCTCAGTTGCTTTGGTTGTGGTGTTTACCGCAGCAACAGAGACCAGAGTAGAAACAGCCTGGAATGCCAAGGAGGCAGGACCGTTAGAGGCAACCCATGGCTCAGATCCATCCTTTTTCTAAAGAGGAGCAATTGATGAAGTTCAATAGTCCAGGGGAATCTTGTTTCGATGCCTGCCTTCTGCTGTTGACACTTGTGTTGTGGTTGTTTAGGGAGCCGTCCAGTCTGTGAAAAATATGTGTGAAATACAGGGTTGGAGGGAGTAGGGGTGGTATTCAGGAGAAGAGTGAGTCCCTTGAACTCAACTGACCCATCACAAGAATCATAAGTACATAACAACATTTTATTCAAAGTTCCTAAGTCACAGAGCAAAAGGCCATCCGCCCAAATCGTTTCAGTTTTATGGAGAAGGGAGCTCATGCCCAGAGCCCTTTACTGAAATCCCTGCGGTCACATAGCTAGTGACCAAGAGAGCCAGGTCTACTGTGACTGTTCTCTGTGGTGTGAGTAAGATTCTGAGAAGCCTGTGGCTTTGAGCCTCCGGTGTGGCAACACTGGGAGACCAGGGCAGGAATCTGGAGACAGAAACCGAAGCAGAGGTGACCGAAGCATCCTGCTTCCTGGCTTGTTCCTCATGGCATGCTCAGCCTGATTCCTTTTATAACCCAGGACCATCTATCTATGGGTGGCACCACCCACAGTGGGCCTGGCCCTTCTGCACAAACCATCAAGACAGTGTGCCACAGACGAATCTGAGGGAGGCATTTGAGATTCTCTCTTTCCAGGTATGTCAAGTGGACAACTAGGTTGGGCCAACATAGAGAGGCTAGCAGTTTCGGAAGGTCCTCCAGAAAGACAAACATGAAAGCTCCTTGAGGCCCAGCTACAGACAGATGCAGTCAACGAGGCCAATGGCGCCACATGTACTATGTACCTGGGGAGACAGCCCGCGGCCTTTCCTTTGGTCACACACCTTTTCTTATTTCTTAGGAACTGTTCTAATACTTTGCTTGGGGAAAAAATAATTTAACCCAGTGCCTAATGTATACCCTGATCTACTGACTCCGTACCATTTTAACTTTATAACCCATCGGAGGCTCCTCGTGAAACCATTTGCTTTTCGTGAGGCATCCACTTAATATTCAGGTCTTTGGTTGCCTTGGTAAATGATGGAGAGCTTAAGACTCTTGTTTATTTTGCTCTCGGAAGCAGAGGGCTGAGTTGATCATTCGTTCCAGTTCACGGCACTCTTTATCACCGACTCCTGCACAGCCCCAGCTCTCTCCTTCGGTCATTTATTCTTGCATGCCTTAGGTTTGTTTTTTTTTTTACTTCAATTATCTTTAGTTCTCCATTCTCATAGACGACCATCCAAGTCCATTCGGTGTATGTCATTATCAGCCATGCTCTGTCAAAAACACGGTGTTAGGGTGCTGGAGAGATGGCTCAGTGGTTAAGAGCATTGCCTGCTCTTACAAAGGTCCTGAGTTCAATTCCCGGCAACCACATGGTGGCTCACAACCATCTCTAAAGAGGTCTGGTGCCCTCTTCTGGCCTGCAGACATGCACACAGACAGAATATTGTATACATAATAAATAAATAAATATTTTAAAAAAAAACAAAAACACGGTGTTAAATGGACCTGCGATTACCTGAACACAAAAGTCCCATGGATCTGCTTGCATCTTTCCCTTTCTCTTTCCCTCCTTCTTCCTTTATTTCTTTCCCTCTTCCCCTTGCTTTTTCTGTCAGTCTAGGCTGTTCTGGGGTTGGAAGCCAGAGTTGCAGGCAGGCGGAAACCTTTCTCCCAGGACTGCGGTCACAGTCTTGATTCAGTATCTCATTTTAAGAACCGCAGTCAGGTTCCATGTGTATGTGGTGGCTGTGCCTTCTGACGCCTGGTGGGGCTGTCCCTGATCGTGCCAACCCAGCCTCTGCGACAGGACACAGATAAAAAGGCTCCACAAACAGATCCACAGCAAGCCTCTTCATGCACGGTGTCTTGGGACATGCCAAGAGACCTGTGTAGAAATGCATGCCTAGGGGTGGCATTATTGGGTCCTGGAGGTCAGGGACATTTAAGTTGACAAGGCCCGTTCTTCAAAATGGCTATGCTAACCTACGACGAAGCACCAGCAGATTCCAGTAGTCCCACATGCCAGGCACCACTTGGCAATATCCAGCTCCCTCCTTTTGGCCTACTGGACAGGCACACACAGTACCAATGTCACTTAATTGTATTTCTGCAAATCCTGGTGACTGTGGCTGTCTCTCCCCTTTTTCCTGCTAACTGCTTTCCATTTTTTTTGCCCCATTGAGAAGAAAGATGCTGCGACTGTCTGGTTTTGTGAGTGGGGTGCAGGGGATAGAACTCCAGGCTTGTGCATGCTGGGTTCTGCTCAGTTAAGACTCTTACTGATTTGCTGGGTTATTGCTGGTTTAGACGCCATCTCTCGTTAATTTTGTCATTGCGCGTGTGTCTTCCCCAGCCTGCGGACCACACCGCCTCATTCTTCTGTGGATTCTGCTTTTCCCAGGATAAAGTCAAGGCCATCAACTCTGACCACCTACGCTACACCTAGGAGGCTTCGTGTCACATACAATTCCTACCTCAGGGCCACCAAGATTCTCTCTGGAGACGGCCACATCCACATTGCATGTGACCACTGGGAACCTGTCCCCTGTCCCCTTTGTGGTGGTCTGAGGAGCCCACCGGAGTCAGGGTTCCACCAGCTCCCCGGCTTTGCTACCCTTAACTCAACACAATACTGTCCTGCCTGACGTCAGCCTCCGCAGGGTTGGCTGCTCTCCTCTTAGCTGACCCCGGCCACCTTTCCATGCCCCTTTCCTCAAACGCAAGCCAGTGACTCAGATACATCTAAGTCTCTTGGATCTCTTCCGTTCGGCATTTTTATCTGCTTTGAAAAACATGTCCAGGCCATTATCAGAACCTTTTCCTTAATTAGCTCAGTCTTGCCCTGTTCCCTCCCAGGGACTGTTCTCTAGTTGGCATTTCTTTTGCCCAGGGCTCCTGGGCCAGTGCTCTTAGGAGGGACCCAATAAATACTGTGCTCTCTGAATTCAAGTTGCTGCCACAGACTGCTTACATCAGCCCCCAAACCTTTTTAAAAAATGCTTTCCTTCCTTTGCAATCTCTAAAGTCACATCCGTGCCTGGGTTTTTAATCACTGGGAACCAGACTCTACTAGCCTCTTTGGATCTTTGTTCTTTCTGCCTGCCTCTGCCCCAGGGAGAGCAGAGAGCTGATGGGAGCCATGCCTACTCTGGTGTCTGGGTTCAGAGGGACAGTGACCCACATGGAGTCGCAGGGGCAGGGTGACCCTCCAGCACCTTCACCCGTGAGCAGCTGCTCCTCAGCTTGCGCAGTGAGCTCACTACCTCCACTGGTTTGTCCAGAGAGTGTTTGACATGAGTCTGCTTCTTGGGATTTTTTTTAAAACCCTCAAAGCCTCTTTTGGTCACCCCAGAATACATTTCCTGAAAGTGTGGCTCTCAGAGCCAAATACTCCTTGAGGAGGAAAGGAACCAGAGTTCTCCCCTTCGCCCTCTTTCCTGGGACTGCGGTAATAATTTGCCTTGTACTTGTTATCTTAAAACAATAGAAATTCATTCTCTCAAAAATTGGGGAGACCCAAATGCAAGAATGGGTATTATTTGGTTCTATAGTTTTGGGTATTATTGGGCTCTAAGGGTTTGAGTCTGGGGTGTCTCTTAAAGGCCTGTGTGCTGAATGCTTGATTTCAATTTGTTGTTGTCATGAGGTGTTGGGTCCTTTAAATAGAGGGGACTAGAGCCGGGCGGTGGTGGCACACGCCTTTAATCCCAGCACTCGGGAGGCAGAGGCAGGCAGATCTCTGTGAGTTCGAGACCAGCCTGGTCTACAAGAGCTAGTTCCAGGACAGGCTCCAAAACCACAGAGAAACCCTGTCTTGAAAAACCAAAAAAAAAAAAAAAAATAGAGGGGACTAAGGGGGGACTTTTAGGCTACTGGGAGTGTGCCCTGAAAGGGGAGAGTGTGAATCTATCCTTTATTTTCTTGGTTTCATTGGTTGCCATGTGAGCAGGTTGCTTTACCATCCCTGCTATGACATGCTTCTTCATGGCGGGCCCACCAGCCCGTCAAGGACTGTTACCCCCACTCTGGAAGTCAAGAAATTCTTTTTCCCTCTAGGCTGATTATGTCATGTTTGCTATGGTGATGAGAGACAAAATCAAGGTGTCCCCAGGCCTGTGCTGCCTGCAGAGACTCCAAGGGACAAACTGTCCCTGCCTCTTTTCGTTTCTGGCGACAGCTGCATTCTCTGGCTTATGCCAACACCTTCAAATCTCTGTCTTCAGGTCTGTGACTGTGAGCAGCCAAAACCCCATCCACTTCCTGCTTGTGAGAATGGATGAGGTGGTGTTTAGGACCCACTGGCATATTTGAGAATAACCCCCCATCACCAGAGTCTTAAAGCTTAAGCCCGCCCCTTGTCCAAGGGAAGGACCCTGGATGACGGCATCACAGCAAGGAACAGATTGGCAAAAGACAAATTAAGTGACCTCTGCATAACATGAGAGCCTTCAGAAATGGAGTCCTAAGTCCTCAGTCAGAACAAAATCATCACAAGAATGAACAAGAGTGGTGTTGAATATTTGGGGGGAAAGGAACCCGTCCTTATATACTGCTGGTGGTTTGTGTGTCCTGAGATAGCCTCTGTGGAAACCTGTGTGGATATGGACATTCCTCACAAAACTAAAGACCGAACAGACACACGGCTGGCGTGGCGGCCCCAGGCTGGGCACTCAGGACCTAATTTAAGGGAAGCTTTCTCAGACAGCCCCAGTGAGCAGCACGCTTATAGGAAGGCGGGCCATGGTCAGACTGAACTTTCTGAAGCTGCTGTTTTCTTAGAGTCCAAGGCACCATGGTTGGAGGTAGTGCATTCTGAGCCCTGACAGTTCAGAGAATCCTGAGGTGAGGAACTGACTATTTGGGGAGGAGGGACAGCTTTTAATCTAAATCTATCATATTCCCCTCATAGCCTAGAATCTTTTTATTTATTTATTAATTAATGATTTCTGCCTCCTCCCCGCCACCACCTCCCATTTCCTTCCCCCTCCCCCAATCAAGTCCCCCTCCTTTGTCAGCCCGAAGAGCAATCAGGGTTCCCTGCCCTGTGGGAAGTCTAAGGACCACCCACCTCCATCCAGGTCTAGTAAGGTGAGCATCCAAACTGCCTAGGCTCCCACAAAGCCAGTACGTGCAGTAGGATCAAAAACCCCAGTGCCATTTCCTAGGATCTTGTTAGTTTTTCAGGTGGTCTCCCCATACCGTTAGATCCATGTTTAGCACATTGTCTTGTACAGACCCTAATTAATATGTATGAGGGTTCCCTGGTGGCCTGGCCCCTGACTGCAGGATCTGACCCCATGAATGACACACCGTTAGCTTCAAACCACTGCTCCGATCCTGTCAATATCGTCTTAGATCCATCAATCACACATTTGTAGCTCATTGCGCTAATGAGTCAAATCTGTACAATTTTAAACTAGAAAGTTTATTAACAATCAAGATGTAGCAGAGTCCTGTGGATCACCACCAGAAACATCTCTCGGGATTCCAGGGGAGCCGGTCCCTTCCTTTTTCATCTTGCCTGTCTCTCCTCACTGACCGGTGTGTGTGTTTCCCTGGGTGGGAATGGAATTAGTGGCCGAGCCCTATCAACCCTTATTCCCTAGGTTCCAAATCCTATTCCAAGCTCTTGCCTTGGAATCTGTCCTGACATAAACTTAGGGGAACAGCTGATACAACATGAGCCAGGAGGGTGGGTCTTGAACTTGAGGACACATCAGAATCCACGGGTTGGAGGGGCTTGGGGGAGTAGGTTGCCGCCCCTCTCTGCAGAGTTGGAGAGCGTACCTGGAACATAGTGAGAATCTGTGGTTCTCACCTTCTCCTGCCCCACTGATGAGGCTGGCCTAGGAGCCCCATACTGAAAACAACCACTACAAAATCCAACCCCCTTGTGTCCTCAACACACAAAGCTCGGGGGCTCAGCTGCTTCAGCCCTTCATGGTGGTGGTACGGGACCACCCCTATGTTGCTAAGAGGCTGTTCCTCAGGCAGGAGACCTGCTGTGACCATTGGCTGCTCCAAGCTTTCTGCTTTTCCCAAGGTGGAGGACCCGAGTCCCAGAGAAACATACCTCATCCTGTCTGATTTGATCTATAAAAAGATATGTCGGCTGTAGTGATATTTCATTTATATTTTAACAAATAAAACTTGCCTGAAGATCAAAGAGTAAATCAGCCCCCCTGGTCAGCCTTACAGACAGAGCAGTGGCGGCACACACCTTTAATCCCAGTAGCCACACTAGTTTACCATAGAAACCAGGTGGTAGTGGTGCACGCCTATAATCCCAGCATTAGAGAGAAGTATAAACGGGAGGAGACAGCTCTCAGACACAGTCTCATTCTGAGATTCCTGGAGGTAGGGTCACCATTTCAGACCAAGATAGAGGTAAGAGCCAATGGCTGGCTGTTTTGTTTTTCTGACCTTCAGATTGAAACCCAATTTCTGTCTCTGGGTTTTAATTAATCGTGCTACAGTCTGTCAATGGCTGCTCAAGTAACCCAAGGGTAGAGTGGATTTGCTTAGCATGTCCCGGGTTATGGGTTCGATTCTCAGTGAAATCCACCCATTTCCTCTGCAGAGCGAGTGGCTGACACTCATTTTCTCAGACTCCATCTTTGGTCGTGGTGCTTGGAAACATCTACTCCACCTTCTGGAAGATTCCAGTGGACAGCCTGGTCATCCCCGAGAGGAAGCTTTAGGGCAAGCATGTCTGTGTCTTAGGGACTGCCTGCCTGTGACGGGTGAAAGTCTCAGGTATTTCCCACAGTTGCATATTTTATTAAGAAAATAAAACCAGCCTGCTCGATGATAGGTTTGAATAGATGCCACCCCGAATTAATGTTATAATCTGAAGTTATATTTAGCATTAGTCATCAACTTGACACAACCGGGCAGAGGACTCCTTGCTTGGAAACTTGTCTCCGTCGTTTTGGCCCATGGACATGTCTGTGGGGGAATTTTCTTGATTGCTGATTGATGTAGGAGCCTACTGTGAGCGGTGCCGTCCTCGGGCCGGGAATATGGGCTGGTGAGCAAACCTGTAAGCAGTACTCCTCCGCGGTCTCTGCTTCACTTCCTACTTTGGGCCCCTCGGTGATGGACTGTAACCGGGAAACTGAAACAAACCGTTTCCTCTCCAGGTTGCTCTCGGTCATGGTGTTTATGGCAGCAACAGAAAACGAACGAGGACGGCTCTCTTAATTTAACTTGCTTTCTTTGACTGCCAATCCAAAGCTTCTGTGAAGCTCGGAATCACTTACTCAACATGTTTAAGGGCACTGCTCGCATTTGTAGCTCATTCATCTCCTGCCACACAAAGAAGGGTTCAGTTCCAGGATGGAGCCAACCCTGCTCGATTTGCCCCACAAGTAAGTACAAGCTGGTGTCAGCCCTGTCGCTACTCGGCAGCTTGAGTGGCGTGGAATGCTGTCGGCCTGCCCTTTTTAGGGTTTTGTTTTGTTTGCCCCTTCTCTCTTTCCATCTTTACTCTGTGTGAACCTTTACTACCAAGGGCAAAATCCTCAACTCCTGGCTCAAAAACAGGGAAGTACCTAAGAAGCCCTAAAACCCAGGGAAAACGACGGGGAAGCTACGTCCGCCAGGGAGAGCCCTGCCCTTGTTTGGACTCTGCACCTTGGCGTGCCGCGGACTGCAGGTGACCATGGCTCAGAAGGGCCATGATGGACAGGAGATGAGTGGGCCACAGAGTCACTAATGACCCGGCCGCCCGCCGCCCAATGGCGGCGGAGGAAATAACCCTGCCCAGGCATCGATCTTGCAAGCGGCTGAGCTGGCGCTGTGGTTCCAAGGAGGCTGCCTGCTCCAGCGGTTCTCCTGTGTCCAGCCTGAGGCCCTGCGCTTCCTTGCCTCCCTCCCTTGTTTGCTTCCATCCATCCATCCATCCATCCATCCATCCATCCATCCATCCTTCCATCCATCCTTCCATCCATCCATCCATCCATCCATCCATCCATCCTTCCTTCCTTCCTTTCTCAATGCTTCTAATCCCAGTTTACCTGTGTGCACTCTCAATAAAGCCATCTTCCCCAAGGCACTTGCAAGTACAAGCTGGCCTCTGGAAGCAATTCTTGGCTATCCATCGACAGAATGAGGGCGGGAGAGAGATGCGGGCACTTTCTGTCCACCCCCAGTAAATCAGCTTCCCTTCTCTTTACAGAAGGTCCAGAGGGGTTCTGAAGAGGTTCCTTCAGGGACACCTGGGAATCCTGTGCCCACCTTCTTGCTAAAGAGCGGCTGGTCCTCCCTAGTGCACGAAGCAGGCACTGCGAGTGAGATCTTGTGAGTCAGATCCTGTGTTAGGATCCAAAGAATATGAGCACATTTCATTTCTAATCAGCTGGGCCACTTTTACATCATAGAGGCTGAAATCTCTGGCAAAAGCAGAGACTGGCCGCTCCACTCCCTCCGCTGAGAAAAGGTCTCCTTTTTCCTACACCTTCTCCAGGAAGTGGGCTCTAAGGAGAGAATTAAGCCAAAACAGCCCCTTGCCTGGTGAGAGACAGACCAGGAAAGGCTAGCAGCTTTGCTGTTCCAGGTTCATATTCTCTCAAAAACACATCTGAACTTAATCTCTTCCCAGGCCTCCTCTCCGAGTCATGTTCATGTTGAGTTTTGGGGGGAGAATGTGGTACCATTCAGCTCCTAACAGAGGCCTAAGTAGACTTAAGGTATATGAAGCCACACTCTGCAAAATGTGCAGGGTCTCCTTATTTCCTATGCAAATAAGCCAATTTATATGCATGCACATAAACATCTTTCCTAAAAACAGTTGTTTAAAAGAAATGTCCAAACACTGGGCTCATTGCTGTAAGAAATTGTTTTTAAGTCGTGTTGGGGTTTGGTTCAAGAAAATTAATGTGTGAAATCCACCTTAGAAATCAGCCATTTTAGAAAAATATTTGTCTTGGAAGCCAATTTTTCTCTCCCCTTTCAAGTCTCATGATATTTCCGTAAGCCAAACCTTTCCAAGAAAAGGTTTAAGCTGGAGGGTGTAGTAGAGGCTAATGGACACTAGGTGGCGCCCTGGGCAGTGGCTAGGTGCAGGCAGAAAGGCTCAGGCTCCGGATTGGGTTTGAATGAAGAATGTATTCAGTCCTTGTGGATTGAAGCTTTGGGGTTGGAGCTTTGCAGTGTCAGGACATTGCTGAAGAAATGACCTGCTTAGACTCTCACCTACTTGTCCTCTAGGCTGTTGTTTGACCTAGAGATCTGTCTCCTCCACCCAGCTTTCTGGGTGAAGAGAGGGTGTGGGTCACTAGCTGATAGACTTCTCGAAGCGTTCTGAACTGGTCAGCTGGTTCTGGAGTCGAGCTGGGGCTTGCTGTCATCGCCCGCGGCTCCCTCCATGTTCTCTGTCCATTGAGAGAAGTTGCATTCTGCACCGGTGAGCAGCCCGAGCTCCACACGTTACTACATAGGGTGGATTCTCTCCAGGGGTTTCTCCCCTGTCGTTTACGCTCAGCTTCCTTCTCCCTGGCCATTCTCTGAGAACTGGTTCTGTTTCTGTCCTCCAGCTGCCCTGGCATCTTGCTGTCACCTTGACTGTTACCTGAGTGTTTGGTTATTCGTGTGACCCCCCTTTCCTCCTGCAGGCACTAGCGGATCCCTCTGGGCCCCAGCTCCTGATAGTAACACCCCCCCCCCCAGCCCTTCAGGGAGCTCTCGCGGGTTTTCAGCACCACTTTCTTGCACCTGCCCCTTGAGGCTGCTACAGGAAGCCGCTTCCTTGCACGGCCACCGGGGGTTGCTTTGTCTCTGTCTATCCATCCCTGTAAACAATTTCTTCATTAAATTCAACCCTCAGAGGTGCCAGCTCTTCCTGCAAACTTTCGATTGATTCACGGACCCAGCAAACTGGCTTTGTGCCTCCGTTTCTCTTCCTTTAACTGGGGGATTCGTACCCCGCTTGTTAATAAGGATCTAATAGAACAGCTCCTTAAGCCGAGTGACATGCAGAACTACTCATTTCTCTGTTCAAACTTCTGTTACCAGCGGAGTGAATGCCACAGATTAGGCGTTTGGTTCAGTGTCTTCCTTCATGCTTACTAATCCTTTTCATGAATGGGCGTGTTAATGAGAGCATTTAGACTGAAGCACCGCAGGAGGGGGCACAGCGGGACAACAGGAGGGCACTAGCAAACGCTGTGGCCCTGAAAAGAGACCCAGCGGCCAGATTGCTGCAGAGAACCCCGGCCCCTCACCCGTGCCCTGTGGTGTGTTTTCTGAGGTATATCAGCCCTTGCTCCCCTCCTTCCCATCCTGCCAGCTCTTCCCACCTGCAAAACAGAAACTGCCCAAGTCCAGCTTTGTATTCAGGTGCAGCAAGGCCCGGGGAGACCAAATAGCATTTAAGGAGTCCTGTGAGGGGCAAGAAGCAGCCTTCGGATAGCTGGAATCTGAGTCCTCCTTACCCTGCGGCAGCAATTCAGAGGCCCGGTGAGGACGCCTACTCCAAGACACTGGCCATGAGCAGGGAGTAGGCTGGAAGTTTCTGGAAGCTTAGAGTCAGCAGACTGGTCTGGGTTGAACAGATACCAGGAGGCACGGGCCTAGACGGATACATGCTGTTCAGCCTGGAAAGATGCCTAGTGGCAAGGGCGGCTGAGAGCCTTTTCAGCTCTTCCTCCAGTTCTAGGAGGCAGCAAGATCCTGGTACTCTTTGTTGTAAGATGAGGAGGTGTCCCCTCCATCCCCCAAGGCCTCCAGGGTTGAGGGAGTGGCCTTCTCTATAGACTGCGGGTCTATATGTGGAGCTTCCCCCGTGGCCACTCAGATCATGTCACCACCAATGCCCAGGAACTCCAGGCTCCTGTCACTAAGTGGGTCCCATGAATATTTCCCACAAAGCCGAGAGTCTGTCCTGATAGCCCAGACACCCTTTGCTGACTTGTGCCATCCTGGTGCTGATTAACTACCAAGAGCGCGTGAGACAGACTCAGAAAGACTGGCTCAGACAGAAATGGGCACTGCTTGCCTAGAATTCCCAAGGACACGGAACACACTGCCAGAACCCAGTCACGCCCACCTCCCAGCCCCACCCACTTAGAGTGCAGGTCACTTAGGAACCCTTGACCTTTCCTTCGTTTGTTACAGTTGTGCATTGTGTGACCCACCGTGTCAGCTGTGTGTCTTGTTGCGTGACCTGCTGTGTCACTTTCTGCTCACTGGCTGGCACAGCATCTTGTCCTTAAAGGTTCCTGTGAGACAGTGCTGTCATTTGATGATGTGGTAGCTGAGTTAGTTTGTGACATACTTGGAAATGGTCCCATGATGCAATCCTAGGAACAACCTCTGGTGGTTAAGCAATATGGGAGTCCTTTTTCTCCTTGCCGATAGATTCTGAACTTCCTGTGTCTTAGGGCTAGCAGGACCATTTCTTGTAATTTTTGTTGTTGCTTTTTCAAACAGGGTCTCACTATGTAGCCCTGGCTGGCCTGGAACTCAATGTGTAGATGAGGCTGGCCTTGAACTCATAGAGCCCCTCACCTCTGCCTCCTGAGCCCTGGGATTGAGGGCGTGCACCACCATACCACAATCACTCGGCAAGCTCATCCACTTGCAATTTCTTGAATTCTTTGTCCTGTGTTCTCTCGACAGAACTTTATATAGCTTATGATTGCGTTGTCTTGTTCTAGAATGACATTTTATTTGATTTTGCTAGCATCTCGCCTCAAGTTTTGTTACAGTCAACTCACTGTGGCTCTGGGACGATAGCTTTCCCCAGTTTTCTGTGTGGGCCACCTCTCCTGGATACTCCTGAATGTTATCCTTTTTATTATTATTATTTTCTGTGTGAAGGTGTTTTGCTTGCATGTGTGTCTATGCACCACGTGTGGGCGTTACAGTGCCAGTGGAGGGTCTTAGATCTCCCAGAAGTGGAGTTTTAGATGGTTGTGGGCCCCCGCGTGGGTGTTGGGAATCAAACCCAGGTCCTCTGAAGAGCAGTCAATGCTCTTAACTGCTGAACCCTCTTCTTCAGCCCCAAATGTTATCTTGTTTCTGAGCAGTCCCTTCTGTCATCTCAGGAGGTCTGACTTCTTAGTGAGAGGTCCGTGTCCCTGTCCCTGCCCCTTATCCTCTGTATTTCAGTGTGACACTGGTTTTTATTATTCCCACAGAGGACAGAGTGTGAGGTAGTTCACTTCAGGGTGGCTTCCTAGTCGTGGAAGGTGGAATTAGCTCTCACGGGTCTTCCCGGACTTCCGCTGGGTTCATTTTCCTTCCAGGCAAAACGGGGGGGGGGGGGGGTGTAGCAATTGATCTCTGTTTGCCTGCCTGCCGTGCTGAGGTAAGCTTGATTCCCCAGGGCATCACTACCAGATGAAACCTGAGGGAGGAAGCAAGGCCAGGTATTTCCCTCACGTCACGGAACACGAGGCCCTAGTGACTCAGTGAGGCCAGAGACTGCTGTGGCAGTGGTAGCAGCCGCACTTGGCAGGCGGCAGCCTGATGGGAGGTGGGGACATTAATGATTGCCACCCTCCTCCCAGCCTGCCTCATCTTGGCTCTGTGAGGCCTGTGATTTCATCATGCACACCTTTGTAAACAATCCATTTAGCAACCAAATTATACACCGGGTAATTACAGCTTCTACCCTCGTGTCAGGGGTTCCCGGCTCACAATCTGCTTGTGGTACTATCACAGCCTGTGGAGTGGAGGGGTTTGCTGAAGTTCTAAGGAGACGCGAGGGACAGCTGGGGGCGTGGGGGTGCACTCTCTTGGCCCATGCTAATCGTGTCAGGTCTGTCGGTCTTATTTTGACACGTCCGAAATTGTGTTTGGATTGTTGATTAGTCCCATATGGAAATGGCAGGTCAGAGGAACTCAGGGCTCTGAGGAAAAGGCCGTCTGGGGTGAAGGACATAGCCCCTTGTCATCTTCCTCTCCCTGGAGGCTGCTTTGCTCTGCACCCAGGAAACCAGCCAACAGAGGAGCTGTGGAGCAGGCAAAGAGACAGGACTGGCTGGGTGGAAGGTCAACCCGTGCACTTGGAACTGTGGAGATGTGGGTGAGGGTGTGGAGGGGCAGCTGTGCTGAGAGTGTACACATGGCTCTGGCTCTACGCCCAGCACCCGCAGTGGCAATACATGAAGTGAACGGAAATAAAGAGTCATCCACAGATTTGCCCATACACGGTGGCCCCAGTGAAACTTGTCTGAACTGGGGCAGGAGAGGGAAGGTTGCAAAGGTGGTAGCCTTAGATAATGGAAGTTGGGTGAGCCCCTTGCGCCAGGGTGAGGGTATATTTTCCAGATTTGTTCAGTGTTTCTGATGGTGCTAGGGTTTGTGGCCTTGCGTTAACAGAAAGATTTCATCACTGAAGTTGGGTGTACTGGAAACCCACCGCCATTCTCACCTGCTGATTTCCCACGTGAAGCACATGTGCGTAGCCTGGGGTTGAAGCTGGGATTCCCTGTGCAGATACAGCGTCTCTCTGAGGCAGCGTCCTAAGGGCTAGCATGTGTGTCGAGTGTATCAGTGCTGATGATGGAGGGAAGAGAGCCTGGTCTGAGTTGCCTCAGGTTCTTCCTGCCTGTCCCAGGAGCCTTTGCATCTTGCCCTCTGGTCAGGCGCTTCTGGGCTCAACCAGCTGCGCATTTTGAGGACAGAGAGGCGGGGCTATCATGGTGCCACATGAGAAAGGACAGGAGACTTAAGGAAGCATCACTTTGGGCCACATGTCTGCGTCACGGTGTTAAAAATTACGTCTAAGAGTTGCAATTGTCGTCAGTGACCCTGTGGTCCCTGGGCAGTGTTCGTTGAGAGCAGCCCTCATCTGAGAGTGGACCGCACTGACCGTGGCTTCCACAGGATCAGGGAGTGAGAGGGTGTAGGAGTCTATGGCTCTAAACAGTGCCAGTCAGCCATGCTTCCTGTCTCTCCGAGCCCTAACAACAATCTCCATCTGGCTTAGGCTACAGCCCTGAGAAGCTAAACACACAAGCAAAACCAGGCTCTGCTACGAGTCCAGAAGGCTCAGTAGAAATCAAGGGAAGAGCCTTGCTTACCTGTAGAGCTGGTCAGTGCATGAGCTATCCAGGGGGCTCTGCCCGCCCTTTCCAGAACTCTTGATGTTTTAAGATCCATCCAAGTGTTTCCTCAAATACAGTGGATCATTTGCATAAACTATTAGCATACATTTGCATATCCGTTTCATAATTAAACTATGAGTAAGAAGTAAAGGCTAATTACACGCAAACGGTGTGTGATACTTCCACTCCCTGCTTTGGAAGTCCTAGGTGAACTTTTACTCATGATTATACCTCTATGTGTACCATGCTTTAACCATGTGCTTAGTGTGGGGTGGGATGCTGGACTAAGGGCTGGGATGGGGGGGACATTCTTAGACCGCAGAATGATTAAAATCTGATGGAGAAAGAAAGTCAGAACTGAGACCAGAGCCAAAGATTTATCCTCAGGCACCATGGGCAGCAGGGTCACTTTCAGGATCCAGGAGCTGTGCAGAGACCCAACTGCAGGCTTGAGTTCCTCGTTTAATACGCTGGAGTGCAGCATTTGCGCATAGTCTGTGTGCAACCTTCTGAGTACTTTTTTGTGCTTACTGATTTATCGTGGGATGGGCTGGGATGGAGGTGGGGCAGGCATGTGTATAGCAAGCATGTGGTGGTCAGAGAAGAACATGCTAAAATTAGTTCTTTCCTTCCTCCCTGTGGATCCTGAGGAACCAAACTCAAGGCATCAAATGGGCAGCAAGCAGTTTTACCTCATCAGCCGTCTTGCTGTCTGTGGAGGGACGGCAAAGACTCCCAGCGTTTTTGATATGTGGGGTTTTGTTGGTTGGTTTGTTTTAATCAGTGAATGTATAGGGCTTTAAGATTCGTGATCTTAGAGGTGTGTAATAGGTTTGTTATTACGCTACATAATCAAATAATATTATTAATGGACTCTTGTTGTTGGTTGTTTTTATACTTTTGACTCTTACTCTTAAGCGGGGGTCACCACCCAGCTTCCAGATAAATCCACGCATGGAGACTTAGCACTACTTATTAATGCCTGGCCTTAGATTGGCTTGTTTCTTGTCCGCTTTTCTTAAATTATTCCGTTTCTCTTTTGCCTCTGGACTTTTACCTTTCTCTATTTCTGTATACCTTTCTTTCCTTCTTATTCCATGTCTGGCCATGTCACTGGGTGGCTGACCCCTTCTTTTCTCTCTCCTTGATCCTCTCCTCCCAAATCTCCTCCTATTTATTCTCTCTCTGCCCGACAGCCCCGCTTATCCTTTCTCCTGCCTTGCTATTGGCTGTTCAACTCTTTATTAGACCAATCAGGTGTTTAAGGCAGGCAAAGTAACACAGCTTTACAAAGTTAAACAAACGCAACATCAAAGAATGCAACACGTCTTTGCATCACGAATGTTCCACAGCATAAGCGAATGTAACACATCTTAATAATCCCCAACAGACTTATTACCACTCTAGTTGGCGGTGTGAACCTGGGAGAATGGAGCCTAAAAAATGAGGCAGACTGAAGTGTCATGCCATCTTTATTCAGGGCAATTTATATTCTGAGGGTATTCTGAGGTTACTCAAGGTCATGTGAGTTCATGTTGTAAACAGTCACAAGGTCCAGGTCACGTGAGTTTAGGCTGTGAGCAGTCCTGAGGACAGCTCGTGCCTGAAAACATCGTTCTGAGTAATAATAGCCAAGACTACCGGTGCCCTGAAGCAAATACACACCTGTGAGAATAAAGAATTCTGTCACATTATCTTCGGAACCCTGGAAAGCAGAGAATCACAACAGAGCCCCATTTTCTTCCGGGCTTGGAGGGGATCCATGAGCTCAGGTGACTGTGTAAGGTGTGGAAGCTGGGCCCTGTTTCCTCTCAGCCCGCGAAGACCACCTGAACAGAAGTGATATGGACGTGACAGCTGAGGTGCTCTTCTTGGCACAGGCCCCAGACTTGAGCCATTGCCACCTTACCTAGGCCTCCAATGAATGAAATCTTAACTCTTGGGGCTTCTAAAGGAAGAGAATCCTTGTGGTGTGTGCCCATAGCTCTTCTCCTTGGCCAGGTGTAAGACACGCTGAGATGCAGAGAGGAAGATAGACCCACAAGAAGAACCTCTTTGCCTCTGGTCTTCTCATGCTATCCAGCATCCTTAGGCATCAAGAGTGGCTAAGTGCCTTGGAGCCGACTCAGATCCCTCCTGCTTCTTCATCTGATGCAGACAGCAAACCTGGCTCCCTCTCTCCCCCAAGCATGTCTTTCCCGCTGATACCATCTTGGTCTCAGTCCTAGTCAGCTCCATTCCTGACAGTCAATGACTTCTCTCCCGGAATGACGTCTCTAGCTCCCCTCCCTCACCCACAGGATGCCCAGAGGGAGACCGATTCCGTCCTCCTCTTCAGAGGACTCCAGACTCTGTCCATTTTGTGTAGAAAGTAGTTCTCCATTTAACTGGTATTTGAAGCTCGTTAGGATATGGCTCTTCTGCAACGAGCGGAATGCCCCTCCCTGGTGACAGCTCAGTGTCCTGCCCCCAGTGGTGTCTCTTGGTCTATTTATCTTATCGCCTTTCCCTCGTGATATTCTAGATAAAGTTTCCTAAACAATCTATGAGGTCATGAGAAATTTGAAAACGGTAGAAAGTTTCTGGGTGTGCAGCGACTATCATATCTCCCGTGGTGCGGGTCCTGGAACCCCGACTAGGGGCAGCAAGGAAATGAAGTAAGGACAGGCACACGCAAAAGCAAGCTGGGATCAGGTGGGGGTCCGCTGTCTCTGATGGGGGGAACCTACCACAGCCGGCGAACCTCAGCAAGCTTAGCTGTGCAGCACAGGGTGAGGGGTGATGAGCCGTCTCAGGCTGTGAAGGCCTGGAGGAGGAAGGTGCAGTTGCCAGCATCTGGTCACCCAGACTCCCAGGGACAGCTTTGCCATCCTCCTTGAGTTCCAGCCAGGGAAGGCTTTGCAGTTCTCATGGGGCTAACACACTGGAGCCCCGGACATGGCCATGCCGGAGTAACTCCAGTCACCCAGGACGTCTCTGCAATCTACAAACCATCAAAATTAACTCCGAGTAAACTGCTAACGAATCCGGGGTGCCCCTGACAGTACTAACCTGTGTGACTCATGTGGTTTTACCACAACTCTGGGTGTGAACACGCAATGCTCACACTTCAGTCCGTGCAAGCAGTCATGACGACCTTTGAAATCAGCTAAGGCTTCCTGAAGCACCCTGGCTTGAGTTCGAGACTACTCTGTTTGGAATTAAACTGTTTTTGCAGTACATTTGAGATGCTCTGCTCCTATAAAGTCGTCATGGTTTAACTATAGAAAGCAATTGCTCCTGTCAGTCTTCAGCATGAAAGTATAGAATCAGCACATCACTGGCTTGCGTTGTGTAAGAATGTTGTTTATTTGTTTTGTTTTGCTTTTAATGCTATGTGAGTTGCAGGCTTGATTTTCCTTAAAAATCAGGAAATGAATTTTGCCTTTGGACTAGGACAGAATTTCCAACAATTTCTGAAATGAACTAACCATATATCTGCCGCTTTATATTTCATATTTATGAGGAGCAGTATTCAAGGTATTGATGCTTACAAATTTTTTTTTTAAAGACCAGTTCTGAAAAAATGTTGAAGATGTCCTCTGTCAACTGTTCAGCTAAGGTTTAATTCTCTACATAGAAATCAGTAAGCAGCCGGGCGGTGGTGGCGCACGCCTTTAATCCCAGCACTTGGGAGGCAGAGGCAGGCAGATCTCTGTGAGTTCGAGACCAGCCTGGTCTACAAGAGCTAGTTCCAGGACAGGCTCCAAAACCACAAAGAAACCCTGTCTCAAAAAACCGAAAAAAAAAAAAATAGTAAGAATACCTCAGTAAGCAGAGCAGGGAATGGGGTCAGTTGGTAGGAATGCTTGCCCAGCATGCAGAGCTTTGATTTCCATGCCCAGCACCACATAAATTGGGGACGAAGGCCCAGGCCCGAGCCCTAACCTTTGAGATAGGGGTCAGGAGTTCAAGGTCATTGTAGCTAGGGAGCCTTAGCCCTGGCTACAAAAGATTGCCTCAAAATAACAAAGAGTCATCTTGTTAGTATGCAAATTTATATTTAAGCACTAAAATAATATATATATAAAATAATATATAGTATATGTACATATATGCCCAAGAATAGTTTTAAAACAAAATTCTTTATGATTTGAATCAACATTTGATTTTTGTATTTTATATATTTTGGGTTTCAGTAAACATTTCTTGGACAAAAAGGAGCTGTGGGCGGGGGGAGTTTAAGCGGCTTGTGCCTAGATGGACGGGCAGAGACAGCGGACTTGAAAGGGTTGGAAAGCCTACTATGCTCTGTGGGGGGAGTCTCTCAGCAGGACAGTGGGTGCTTCGCATTCTCAAGGCTCTGCGTTCACATTGGCGCACAGTGGCTCTTATCCTTCCTAGTGCTGCGACCCTTGAACACAGCTTCTCATGGTCATTGCTGCTACATAACTGTAATCTTGCTCCTGTTAGGAATCGTAATGTAAATGTCTGACACGCAGGATGCCTGAAAGGGCATCTGGGGGCTGCGAACCGCAGGTTGAGAACCACTGACCTATGTGTGTTTGTGTACAGGTGCACTCATGTCTGTGTGTTTGTGCATGCGTGCAAGCACACGAGGGAGCCCACAGAAGCCAGAGGAGGGCATCAGATTCCCCGGAACTGGAGGTACTGCAGCTGTGAACTGCTTGCTGGGTGTGGGTTCTGAACTGTACCCAGGTCTTCTAAAGAGCAGCCAGTGCTTTGCTGCCGAGCTGGCTCCTCAAGCCTTCTAGTCAGTCTGCTCTTTAGTTGTTTCCTGTAAGGGCAGAATAAGCTTGGGAAATTAAAAACAATAAAAACTAGGGGCTGGAGAGATGGCTCAGAGGCTAAGAGCATTGCCTGCTCTTCCAAAGGTCCTGAGTTCAATTCCCAGTAACCACATGGTGGCTTACAACCATCTGTAATGGGGTCTGGTGCCCTCTTCTGCCTTGCAGGCATACACACAGACAGACTATTGTATACTAAATAAATAAATAAATATTTATGGGGCTGGTGAGATGGCTCAGTGGTTAAGAGCACTGACTGCTCCTCCAGAGGACCCGGGTTCAATTCCCAGCACCCACATGGCACCTCACAGCTCCAGTTCTGTAGCTCCAGTTCAAGAGAATGTGACATCATTATACCAAGGTGCATGAAATAAAGTTGTTGTTTAAAAATAAACAACTAGATTCCTCCAAAAACCATAAGGGCCAAGAATTTATATTTTTCCCCTTAAAATAGAACAAAGCAAAAACCAGGGCCAATAAATGCACCCATAGACTGGTCTGAAAAAAAATCATAGGTAAGGGGACTATCCGAAACCCCGGTGAGCATTTACTAATGCAGTGTAAAGAGCACCTATTACTAGAAACCCAAACATCCCAGTAGATTCCGGGCAGACATCTGAAATGGCAGAACAGGAGAAAGAAATGCCAGGGAGCAGGAGAATGCAGAGCCGCTGAGCCTTCCTCCCAGCAAAGCAGAATGCCACGCTCGTCAGTCACACTGGCAGAGCCATGAAGTTCCATGGCACTCACCGCAGGGTAGCGTGAGGGCAGCCGAGGATGCTCGTGAGTTGGGTGGCTTTTGGTCTCTGTGGGTAAGCTGGAGTGGGACCTTCTCCACCTGCTGAGCTTAGGAAACAGATCTGGGGTGTTCCCTGCTCCCGCACTACCACCATGACACTAACAGTAGAATTCAGGACAGCATTTGGAGGCTGGAAAGGGCAGTGGCTACTGGACCAGTGACTCACAACTGCCCCAGCTTGGCTACTGGCTGTGCTGGGTGTGAAGGGAAATGTCCTGCAGAGGCTCCTGTGTTTGGACGTTTGGTCCCAGATGGTGGAGCTATGTGGTTATGTTAGGAGGCTTGTGGACTCCTACATAGCTACAGTGGACCACTGGGGGTGGACCTTGAAGGCAACTTTGGATTCTGATGCTAGCCCAGTCTCTCTACGTCTTGACTGCCTCAGCCATGAAGCTGCTGGGCTGACTCCTCTCCAGGGGACACTGAATTGGTACCTTCCAGAACTTACGCCTGTAAGCTGCTGCCAGCTGCCTTCTCACAGAGGTAAAACATAATGAATACCACAGTGTGTATCAGTATTTTAAAAATCCCCCGACCGAGCAATTCCACTGCCAAGAACGATCCTGGAATCTTCCATGAGAGGATACCAAGAAGGATTGTCTGTGACAGCATTGCTGGTACAGCACATGTCCCAGCCCTCCACCAACAGACACCACGTGAAATAAGCCACCACATTTTCCTTAGATTTATTTATTATGTATAGAACATTCCTTTCCATATATGCCTGCACACCAGAAGAGGGCACCAGATCTCATTATAGATGGCTGTGAGCCACCATGTGGTTGCTGGGAATTGAACTCAGGACCTCTGGAAGAGGTCCTCTTAACCACTGAGCCATCTCTCCAGCCTGCCATCCTATTTTTACATGTGTTTTTGCATGTGTGCATGCACTGTGTCTGTGTGTTTGCACGTGTGTGTGGCTGAACAGAAAAGTACCTGATACGTGTGTCTTTTCTATAACAATTTAAAGTAAGTTTTGGTAAGTGTAGAAATTATTTTTCATGGGAAATATACAGTAAGCTGTAAACAAAGAAATTCTAAGGAAAAGAGGAAGGGAAGAGAAGCTCTTGAGTCGTCGGGAGCTGGGGAACTGGGGCAAGACACTGGGAATCGGTCTATCTGTGGTTTTACTAGTCAGTTAGGATGAAGAAACACTATGGAAATGTCCAGAAGACAGGCCCTCTTTTCTCCAGCTCAGCCTGTGAGATGGGATGCCTGGGGGGCTCGATTTGTTTTGCAGGCATGAAACGAGAAGCATAGCCATGCTGATCAGTGATGGAGAGGAAGAGGGGCCCTGGTGACATCACTGGTCTACAGAAGGCTGCCTAACCCAGAGGATAACTGCTTTCTGAACTCTTTGGTTATGAAGCCAATAAAGCATCCTTGTTGTTTAAGGCAGCCGGGGCTGCATCCATCACATACGACATCCACTTGACCGATGGACCTCCATCAGTCCAGACAAGCCAAGGACACCTTTATCACTCACGGCCCCAGCTTACCTAATTTATAAAACACCTAATGATGCTTCTGCGACAAACCCTGCCTGCCGCCTGGGGCTGTATCTGATTGCCCCTATACTTCTGCCTCTAGAAATGAACTGTCAACTGAAGAAGTGTGTCCTTGAGGGAGATTCTCGCTGTCAGCAAAAGAACAATGCTCTGCTCAGACTGCATCCTGGCACCTGTTTGGTTTTGCCACACTAGGGATGGACTTTACTGCCCTGCATGTGCCAAGTGGGCACTCTACCATTGAGCTCGATCCTCAGCTCTGTCATGCCACCGTTGAATAAGCGCGATTTCACCAGATGGAGGGCCCATCGGGAAATATTTCTTGCCATGTAATGGATATCCGGGCTTGTTCCATGAACCACTGATTTGACAAGTATGTGTTGAGGGTGCAGCATGAGCCAGGGCCTCATCGGACACTGGACATGCCCACAACAGCCAAGGCTGCGGTCGTGTTCTTGCCTTCAGTGAGGTGAGCAGCTAAGGAGGGACATAAGCAATAAGGCGACAACCAATAACCACATACTTACATACTGAGGTAAGTGTGTGGAGAAAAGGACTAAGTGCTGAAAGGGCTTTTCATCTACACAAAGAGGTCATATTCACCTGAAGATCTTTAGTGTATCCCAGGGGGTGATCGACAGGGGTGGTACAGGGGGAAGAGCTAGGGAGATAGACAAGGGTAGGTTTGGGGAGTCTAGGAGTCCCTCTTAGGAGTCCAGAAATTACGCCAAGAGAAACAGCACCTCTGAAGGTGGTGACACCGAGCCATGGGGGTGGCTTCCATGTAGAAAAGATCCAAGAGGCTGAGGGCAGAAGCTGTCAGAGGGGGTGTGGTGGCAATGTAGGTGGAAGGTCCTGGGGCTGCAGCGGGAGATAGTGGGGAAAGTCTGAGACATGAATTTTTAAGTGATCTCTATGAAACATAGAGACAATGTGTGTGTGTGTGTGTGTGTGTGTGTGTGTGTGTGTGTGTGTGTGTGTGTGTATGTTGCTCAGAGGGAATTTCATGGAAGCCTATAAAGCTGCTGACTGATAGGAGGAGGACCCCTGGGTGTTGAGAATTCATGATAGGATATAGTATTTTACCAGGACATATAGCGATTTCGGCTTCCTATCTCTGCTGAATGTACCAGACCCTTCATCATGGCAGGCTTTTAAAACCTTGTCTCAGTGTGTGGGTGCACCCCTTGCGGTCCTGAGTTCCTTGCTCGTGCTCTCTCTCCTTCTGCTCCTGATTTGGACCTTGAGATCTATGTCCAGTGCTCCAATGTGGGTCTCTGTCTCTGTCTCCTTTCATCGCCTGATGAAGGTTAATATTCAGGAGGATGCCTATATGCTTTTCTTTGGGTTCTCCTTATTTAGCTTCTCTAGGATCACTAATTATAGGCTCAATGTCCTTTGTTTATGGCTAGAAACCAAATATGAGTGAGTACATCCCATGCTCCTCTTTTTGGGTCTGGCTTACCTCACTCAGGATAGTGTTTTCTATTTCCATCCCTGGTTGCTCTTCAGGCTGAGGGGGGGGGGGACTTAATTGGGGGAGGGGGAGGGAAATGGGAGGCGGTGGCGGGGAAGAGACAGAAATCTTTAATAAATAAATAAATAAATAAATAACCTTGTCTGATGGAGCTGGAGAGGTGGCCCAGTGGTTAAGAACACTGACAACTCTTGCAGAGGACTCGGGCTAGATTGCCAGCACCCACATGACAACTAACAACCACCTGTAACTCCTGTTCCAGGAGATCTGATGCCCTTTTCTGGCCTCCTTGGGCCATGTGCGCCTGTGGTATACATGCAGGAAAAAATGCCCAAACATAGGAAATAAAAGCAATGCAATCATCAGCAACAACAACTTGTCTGAAGTCAAGGAAGTGTGAGAAATTGCTTCCTAATCCTTCCTTGGAAGAGCAAGTGGGAAAGAAGCCAGATCGAGTACAGAATGTGGCAGTGGAGTGGAATGGTGGGGTGCAGAGGGGTCCCCATCACCCATCGCTTCTCAGAGGCACCACTGCAGTAACATCCCCAGGGTCTAGCAGCTCCAGTACTAGCCAGGAAGGGTTGTGGTCCAGATAAAGTGATCAGGACCAGACAGTCTCTCTGCCCGAGCGATAACCTACAGTTCTAGCCTTGAAAAGTCTCCTTAAGATCTTCATTCTCTGCCCTACGCACACTTGCCACCCGAGGACTCTCTCACTCAATCTGTGAACTTATATTCAACAAACCATCTCCGCAGCCGTATACACACAAACATTTTTAGAAGAAAGAAAGCACAGTCTCAATCCCGCCACCCAAACCAGTGGTTCTCAACCTGGGGGTTACGATCAGATATCCTGCATATCAGATATTTGCATTAAGATTCATGACAGTAGCAGAGTTGCTGTTATGACATAGCAACAAAATAATTTCAGAGTGTGGGGGTCACCCCACCATGAAGAACTGTATTAAAGGGTCGTAGTGTTCGCAACGCTGAGAGCCACTGGCCTACACCCAGCAGCAGGTGTTCCCGAATCTTATTTTGCACATGACCTTCTAGTTGTCATTGCATTAATTTCACTCCACACATTCTGCTGAGCAATTTCAGTATTCCAGGCATTACTCGAAGCTCTAGAGGCACAGACATGAACTAAGCAGATGAAAGTCAGCAAACACGAATAGCTCACACAGGTAGAGTATGACATTTTCAGTCCTTTGGAATTTTAAGTGGTATTTACAGTTTTCCTAAATTCCATTTAATGCCCACATGGCATACGGCTGATATATTAAGCATATTATTTATTAAAACGCCCATCAATTGGGACTGCGGTCTTTATCAGCTGGAAAGAAGACTGTCACGTATCCTCTCAGGGCCCCAGGCATTGAACTAACTGGGAGTGAGGGAATGAAGAGATGCCAGACACACAGACACAGAAAATCTGGGTTCAGATGGGCTGGGATCTCAGATGGAGAAGTGTGCTAAGTATATAGAGTTGAACATAGAGGTAGGTTATCACATACAGATAAGCAAGCAGGTAGGGCTACAGGGCTGTATACAGATGAATAAGAAGGCAGGGTTATTGGCTAAAGATGGACAAGAAGACAACATTATATATAGGTGAATAAGGAGGTGGGGTTAGTGTATGAAGAATGACAAGGGGGTGGGTTTAGCTAATCTTGGTAGGAGTTGATTCTGTTGGGAGCAGACTTCAGGCAGTAAACATGAGAGGGAGGGGAGGAGAGAGGGGGGAAGGAAGAAGGGAGAGAGAAGGCTATGGTGGGCATTTTCTGCATACCATCAACTGTCACGCTTGGACCAGAGGAAGGCTTTGTCACCCCCACGGGTGTGAGGCACTGGGTCCCTGCCATGGCTGTGCCCATGTCAACAGCATACATCCACTCAGGACTTCATTTGCTCAGGGATCCTCTTCCCCACAAGCCATAATTTCCCCACCACATCCCTAGCCCCCAGCACAGTGACCCAGACTGAAGAAGCTGTTCAGTTATTAAGTCGAACTAGGTCTTTGTCTCTGGTTTGGGAATAGCAATAGTGCAGCAATGATTGCCCGTGTATCTAGAGGCATCTTCTGAGCTGTTTCCTGAAGATGGATCTTTTCAAACTTTCCCATCAAAACTGTCCCAACAGCAGCAGGAAATAAACACTTGCGGGACTGAGGGCTAGGAGTGGCAGTTCGGAAATACTTATTTTTAAATACTGTTAAAATGACAAAATGCTTTCAGAGTATTGAGTCCTTTTGATTTGCTTCTGGTTTGAACTCCACGGCAAGTCTTGGACTTGTTGCTGGGATCGGTCGACCAAAGCATATTCCTCTTGAAAGGGTTATGGTTGCATATTAGTTTTCTTTTTTTTTAATTTATTTATTTATTAAAGATTTCTGTCTCTTCCCCGCCACCGCCTCCCATTTCCCTCCCCCTCCCCCAATTAAGTCCCCCCCCAGCCCGAAAAGCAATCAGGGTTCCCTGTCCTGTGGGAAGTCCAAGAAACCCCCACCTCCATCCAGGTCTAGTAAGCTGAGCATCCAAACTGCCTAGGCTCCCACAAAGCCAGCGCGTGCAGCAGGATCAGAAACCCATTGCCATTGTTCTTGAGCTGATAGCCAGAACCTGGAAACAACCTAGATGCCCTTCAATGGAAGAATGGATGAAGAAAGTATGGAATTTATACATATTAGAGTACTACTCAGCAATAAAAAACAAGGACTTCTTGAGTTTTGCATGCAAATGGATGGAAATAGAAAACACTATCCTGAGTGAGGTAAGCCAGACCCAAAAAGAGGGACATGGGATGTACTCACTCATATTTGGTTTCTAGCCATAAACCAAGGACATTGAGCCTATAATTAGTGATCCTAGAGAAGCTAAATAAGGAGAACCCAAAGAAAAGCATATAGGCATCCTCCTGAATATTAACCTTCAGCAAGCGATGAAAGGAGACAGAGACAGAGACCCACATTGGAGCACAGGACTAAAATCTCAAGGTCCAAATCAGGAGCAGAAGGAGAGAGAGCATGAGCAAGGAACTCAGGACCGCGAGGGGTGCACCCACACACTGAGACAATGGGGATGTTCTACTGGGAACTCACCAAGACCAGCTGGCCTGGGTCTGGAAAAGCCTGGGATAAAACTGGACTCTCTGAACATAGTGGACAATGCATATTAGTTTTCTAAGGTAATTTTCCTAATGTTTTATAAAGGGTACTTTGGGGAGGTACTGGGAACAGAATTCAAGGCCTTGAACATGCTTGGCTTGTAGTTCAACAACAGAGCTCTACCCAGAATCCCTCACAGCTATTTATAAACAAACCAGTTTCACACAAACTTCCTCTAGGAAGATCCCACCTCCTGGGTTTCCTGAACCTTTCCAAATGTCTTCACCAGCTAGAGACAAAGTCTCAATCCAGAACCCCTTGACAAAGTGTTGTGTTCAGAATGAGAATGACCCCCATAAGCTCATATATTTGAATGTTTGGTCCCCTGTTGATGGAACTGTTTGGAAAGGATTAGGAGGTGTGGCCTCATTGGAGGAGGCATGTCATTAGGGGGCAGTCTTCGAGGTTTCCCAGTGAGTGCTCTGTCTCCCACATCCTTTTGTATTAGATGTAAACCCTCAGCTAGGGCCCCAGCACCACGCCTGCCTCCCCGCCGGCTGCCATGCTCCCTACCGTGATGGTCATGGACTTGCCCTCTGAAACTGTAAACCAGCCCCACATTAAATGTTTCCTTGTATTAGTTCCTTTGGTCATTGTGTTTCTTTACAGCGGTAGAAAGTAACAAAGAAAGAGGGACACTCTATATACCAACCTATAAAAAGTAGGTGTTATCATGAGTTAAATCTGCCTTCTCCAAGCAAGCCTGGGCACAGGACCTATCTAGAGATGGGGCAGATGACCAAGACAAGGCCATTAGGTGCCAGTCCAGTGTGGTGGAAGCTGATATATTTGTAAAGACTGCCAGCAATACCTCTCAACCCCCTCGAGGCTGGGATAGTTTTTCTTTCTTACAGACCTCAGAAGAAACCAACCCTGCCTACACCTTGGTCTTGGACCTCTGGCTTCCAAAAACACAAGACAAAATTTCTCCATTCCAGGCCTCAGGTCAATGCTATGGCCCGTGCTTACCAAGTGCAAGGCTCTGGGTTCCTTACTCAGTAGCGTGAAGTAAACAAACAAACCATACAGTTTGGGGGGCCTTGCTCTGGCTGTCCCAGCCACCAACAGGGGTGTTTTATAGAAAATAACAACCTCAAGGAAATAAATGACCTCTCGAGCCTGCTTTGATTAAAAAAAAAAAACTTTGAAAACCCAAGAGAATTCACACTTGCCTGGTTTTGTTTGTGTGTTTCTTCTGTGATTTCTGGAGGTAGGGTGGGATGTGCTGGGGACAGCCTCTGCTCATTAGATGAAGTAAAGCATCAACTAACGGCCTAATCGAATTTGATTTAGTAAAATATCTGTCCAATTAAGTTGGACCAAAAAAATAGAACCTGTGATATATGTTTTCCCAGTCAGCACCCAGGCCTCTGCTGGATTTGCTGAAGCAAGTGTTTCTAGACAATTCCTCAGCGATAATTATCGTTCTCATGTCACCTGGGCCGATCTACCATGTGTCCTGGTTGATTACCTGTCCTGTCTGTCTTACCCTAACAGACTGTCAGGGGAGGTGGAGGCAATGTTTAACTTGGCTTTGTACTTCCAGCTCCTCCCCGCCCCATCCCTCATCAGGCCCTGGCACACCGTAGGGCTCCATACAAGCTGGAGAATCAAGCATGGGATGAGAAACTGCTAAGACCTTCTTAGCATTTGAACAGCACAGTCTGAAAATGGGCCCCATAGAGTAGGTAGAAACGCAGGCAAGAGAGCAATAGTTTGCTATTGACGTGCTGGAGATCTTGAAGGTAGGGCAGGGCAGGGCAGGGGTGTGGTGGGGGCAACAGAGGAGTGTGGTGGGGTAGGGCAGGCAGGGGCAGGGCAAGGGCATGGTGGGGCAGGAGTGTAGTGGGGGCAGGGCAGGGGTGTGGTGGGACAGGGGCAAGGGAGGCATAGAACCTGGGAGTTTCTAATCATTTCCAACTCCAGCTCTGTCCCGGCTGTCTTTTTCTCACTCACTTTATGGGAAAGTTCCTCTGGTTTGGCTGCACCCGACTCTAGGTCAAGTTCATCCCTGATTTGCTTTGCCAGCCTCCTTGGACACAGTTTGAAAAGCGGTGGAATTGTCTCGTTTCACCACTTTACTCCAAAACTAAGACTCCTAAAACTAGACACGGTAAGAATTTCCACTACTTAAGTACTGACTGGAGCTAGCTCTCGTGTTTCATGTGTGCTATTGTCTAAGTCATAAGAGGTCAGCAGCAGCATCAAAGGGCAAGAAACAAGAAGCAGTCAGTACTCAGGAGGGGCGTGTCCTGCACGGCTGCGCTCTCCCAATTCCTACGTTGAGTTCTAATATCCGGCTATGATGGTAGGAGACCAGGCCTTTGAGAAACGGCTATGCCACGATGGTGCAGCTGTCATGGGTGGCATTACTGCCCTCATGAGAAGGCCTCCGGAAAGCTCTCTCTCCCTCCTTCTTATACGGAAGGTCTCAAGAAACCTGCAGCCGAAAACCTGGAATATCCCCTTCACTAGACCCCCAGCCATGCTGGTGGCTTGGACTCAGACTTCTGGCCTCTGGGACCATGAGAAACAGATTTCTGTGGTTCTTAAATCCCCTCTAGCCGGGCGGTGGTGACGCACGCCTTTAATCCCAGCACTTGGGAGGCAGAGGCAGGCGGATCTCTGTGAGTTCGAGGCCAGCCTGGTCTACAAAGGGAGTTCCAGGACAGGCTCCAAAGCTACAGAGAAACACTGTCTCGAAAAACCAAAAAAAAAAAAAAAATCCCCTCTATCCATGGGAATCTGTGATAGGAGCCTAAACTATAGGAATCCTCCCATCAGGCACAATCCTTGCGCAGCTCTCCACAGGGTCGCCATGACGATGGAACAATAAATCATGTTGTCAGAAATATGTAAACGCCACCCAAAGAGTTAGGCTGTGTAGTCTTGCTTCTCTCCACAGCCAGTGGCGATGCTCCTCCTCTTCCTCACACAGCTGTTGGGTAACCTTGGAGATGGACGTGGTGGTTCCGACTGCTTGGTGGTTGGCATGAGTAAATTCATCCAGTCTTCATCACAGTCCTCGGATGTACAACAGAATTCCTAAAAAGCACCCAGGAGATGGTCCTGGGGCATCCTGGTGGGGTTCTCCTGATTATGTAATTTTTATGGAAGAGTCATCTTTTTTTTTTTTTTTAAGACAGGTGTCTTAGTTAGGGTTTCTATTGTTGTGAAGAGACACCATGATCACAGCAACTCTTATAAAGGAAAACATTCCATTGGGGCTGACTTACAGCTCAGAGGTTTAGTCCATTGTCATCATGGTGGGACACAGCAGCATGGAGGCAGACATGGTGCTAGAGAAGGAGCTGAGAGTTTTACATCTTGATCCACAGGCAACAGGAAGTGAACTAGAACACTGGGTGTGGCTTGAGCATATACGAGACCTCGAAGCCCACCTCCACAGTGACACACTTCCTCCAACAAGGCCATGCCTATTGCAACAAGCCACACTTCTTAATAGTGTCATTCCCTACGAGTTTATGGGCCTAATCACATTCAAACTACCACAACAAGGTTTCTCTGTAGTCCTTGCTGTCCTGTGTAGACCAGGCTGGCCTTGAACCCACAGAGATCCATCTGCCTCTGCCCCCCCAAGTGCTGGGATTAAAGGTGAGTGCTACCACGCCTGGCAGGGAAGACCCATCTTAAGTGTGGCTGGCACCATTCCCTGGCTGTATAAGAATGAGACAGTGAGGCCGGGTGATGGTGGCACACGCCTTTAATCCCAGCACTAGGGAGGCAGAGGCAGGAGGATCTCTGTGAGTTCGAGACCAGCCTGGTCTACAAGAGCTAGTTCCAGGATAGGCTCCAAAGCCACAGAGAAACCCTGTCTCGAAAAACCAAAAAAAAAAAAAAAAAAAAAAAAAGAATGAGACAGTGACTCAGCCCTTGCTCGTATTTGTCCCTCCTCTCTGCTTCTTGCCTGCAGATGAAGGTGACCACCTCTCGCTGCTGTGACTCCTGCCGTGCTGGACTCCAATGTGCAAGGGCAAACCAAGAATAGACCACTTCTTCCTTAAATTGCTTTTGCCAAAGTGTCTTATCACAGCGATGGAGGGGAGATTTCAATGGGCCTTTGGCATCTCTGAGAATCTTCACGTCCTTCACTGTGGCACGAGGACCGTGGCATCACCGAGCCTCTCGCCCTCACAGACAGACCAGATGCTTCTCTCTTATCCAGCAGGAAAGCATCTCCTTCCGACTCAGCCAAACTGGGTCACAAGAAACCCTGGACTGATACCTGGCAGAGGCAGCGATCCAAGCAGACACACAGGAGCCATTGGGGTGCTGGTTCTCTGAGCAGGAGAAGGCGTGGCTTCCCCAGGATCTGCAACACATCCTGGTGTTGAAATGGACACTGGTCAGAGGGGACCCAGGGAGTATGCGTGGCCTCTGGCTCTCTCTGAGATGCTGCCTAAAAGACACTGGCTTTCCCAACTGAAGAATGAGCCAAGTCGTTTCTGACCTTGTGGACAGGCAGTAGGAGAGCTGCGGAGGAGGGAAGCGATCCGTGAGGGAGGTGCTGAGGACCAGGGCTGCCTTGGTACACACTATTTTAAGGTCCGCAGATGCCTTCCTCTGGGCATCTCACTCAAATGAGTTAAGCAGTGCGTGGCTATGCCTGAGCTACATTCCCAAGGCAAGAGAAAGACAGGAGATTTAATTAAGAGACATGTGATGCAGTTGAGCCCCTGAATTGATTTTTTTTTTGACCTATCATCAAATAAGATGCAGATAAGCAAGGGCTGGGCTTTTCTGTAGGCAGAGGGTTCCACCTAGAGTGAGCAGAGAGAGGTTCGGGAAGCCTCTGGAATGAAGCAGAGCCAGCAAGGCATAGGAAGCCCACGGCCAGGGAGGGGCAGGATGAGAGACAGCCCTGAAGGTCCCTGCCTTCCTTGCTGCCTTCCATCTCCATCTGCCTGGTAGCTTTGGGTGGCTGGAGCATTTCTGCTCTTTTCTCTAAGGGAGGAAGCTGCAGGTGTATTGTGTCCCTTGGGTATCTGGCAGACACAGGCTAAAGGGGAGCAAAGGGAGGGACGTGCCTGCTGGTCCAGTGAACTTGCCATTTCTAATAATTCCTAGGTAACACCAATGGCTTATTGAAATATAATTTGCACAGTCAATTTTAGAAGAAATATATATATATGGTTATTTGTTTTAAAATTGGGTCTTACATTTTGCCTAGGCCTTGAATTTCTGGGCTCAAATGATCCTCCTGCTTCAGCCTCCTCAATGATGAGACTTTAGGTACATATTGCTTCCAGCCCTGATGAATTTTGATCAATGTAAACAGCTTTTATAATGAGCATCATTACAAGGGGAAAATTTGTACCTCATTAAAATGCCCCTTTCCCCTCAGCAAGTTTTCCCCAAACCCTCATCCCTGGCAAGTTTCCCAACTTCATTTTTTCTATAATTTGACATAGATACTCACAGCAGTTCCTTTGTTATTGTTTTAATTTTTTATGTGTATGGATATTTTGTCTATGTGAATGTCATATTACCACACCTTGTACCTGTGGAGACAAGAGAGGGGGTCAGGTCTCCTGGAACTGCAGATACAGATGGCTGTGAGCCATCATGTAGGTGCTGGGAATCAAACCCAGGTCCTCTGGATGAGGGGCCAGCGCTCTAACCACCCAGCCATGGATCTAGTCCTTCCCAGCAGTTCTCATAAAGGGACTCGCATAGTGTATGGCCTTTGCTGTCTAGCATCTTCCCCTCAAAGAATGCTCTTAAGGTTCTTACTATTTTTTTAACCACTCCTTTCTTTTGGCCCCCACATTGGAGGGAAACACTCAAATTTACCACTGTCACCATTTTATTTTTCAGTTTTTCAAGACATGGTTTCTCTGTGTATCTCTGACTGTCCTGGAACTCACTCTGTAGACCAGGCTGGCCTAGAATTCACAGAGATCCAGCTGTCTCTGCCTCCCAAGTCTGAGATTAAAGGCGTGCGCCACCACCACCTAGCTGTTGGCACGATTTTTCAAGTACACAGTTCAGTGGCACCAATAATGTTCTCACTACGGTGGAACCAGCACTACTATCCCTCGCTGGGGGTGGTCTACCTTCCCAAACCCAAACTCTGCTTCCATTAACCTCTGCCCCATCCCCTTCTGCTTTGACCCCTCCTCGGTAAGTCGTAAGTACTTAGCAGGTAGATGTGATGCTTGTTGGGCATAAGATCCTAGAGATAGTGTCATGGGAGCTAGAGTGAGGCAACTTGAGAAGGCAGTTGTTGTTCCTTCTATCCCTTCATCACAGACCTAAAGTGTGGCTCTATCAATGTGTAGGCACTTAAAAAGTAGGTCCTGTGAGTGACTGCATGGATGGATGGATGGATGGATGGATGGATGGATGGATGGATGGGAGGATGGGAGGATGGATGGATAGGAAGGTGATGGGTGAATAGATAAATGTATGTATGTATGGATGTATAGATGGGCAAACCAGGAGCTTGTAGCAGAAATACAGGGATCAACATTACACAAAGCCCACATCTCACTGTTTAGGCTGTGGGTTGTTTATATACAAAGATCTCCATTGACGATGCAAATGAGAAAACACTCTGTGTTGCTCTACAAGAAAGTCTCCCAAGGGCACACAACATGCCATAGCACCAGGGGTGCCGAGCTGTTTTATGATAACAAATCTTGGGCAGGAATGGCTTTATCATGTCTGAGGTCAGGGGTTTCCTAGACAGACCTATGTCCTGGCCGGAGAAAGCGTGACACCAAAACAGAGGGAGGCAACTCTCCTCAAGGGACTCTTCATAGAAAGTATGGGTACCGTCACATCTGTGAGCGTAGGAAGGTCCCTATGCTGGCAACTGTGGAACAGATGACACTGGAGGCCTAAAGAGATGAGGACAGAACTCAAAGACAATAGTTCTAGGCTGTGTTCATTGGCAGGTACCATGGACCACCATAGCCCCATGGTTTTGCAGGGAGGGAAGCACCTCTCAAAATGACAACAAACCCACAGTGAGTCATATCAACTGAGAGATCTCACACTTGGTGTGTAGTCATCAAAGGCTTTTTAGTAACTTCCCCGGGGGGGAAACAGAAACACTCAGTCCTGTATCCCTCATGTAGGATGACACATGTATTTACATCCCAAAAGGGAGCCGGAGTGCCGAGAGCCTGGCGTGGTGAACCCAGGATCTCTCTGTGGCGGTGACACACACAAATGAGTCACTTCATAGATACCGAGTGGGATGATCCCACATGAACAATCATAGACCCATCCAGGACTTAAATGCAGAATGGAACTCAACAAGAATAAGAACATAAGCCACCTCAGTCCCCTAATACTTGAGAAGGCGAGTTCGCTAGCCCCATTCATGTCCTAGCCTAGAGTTCTAGCCGATGTGATGTTCATGACCTCAGGAGAGCCCCCAGAGTCCCTATTATAACACCTGTATTGGGCTCTTCCTCCTGTTCTCCCTCCCTCCCTCCCTCCCTCCTTCTTTTCCTTCCTTTTTCTTTGACTGTTTAAATGTTGAGGCCCCTTTTAGGGTTTGTAGAATTCTTTTCCCAGATGGGTCTGGGTGGGTGTAAAGCCTGTTTTGCCCCACCAGGTGGTGGCACATGGCTTTTAATTCCAGTGAGGCAGAGGCAAGCAGACCTCTGTGAGTTTGAAGCCAGCCTGGTCTACAAGAGCTAGTTCCAGGAAAGGTCCCAAAGCTACAGAGAAATCCAGTCTCAAATAACAGAAAACAAGCAAAAACAAAACCAAAACAAAACAAAAGCCTGTTTTCCCAACTCTGGTAGCTGAAAGTCCTGCTTTCACTGCCAGGGACATGGTGAACCATTAATCCATTTCCCAGCTTCCCTTGCAGCTGGGCTGTATATGACTGAGTTCTAGCTAATGGTATGGAACCACTCACAGACCTGGCCAGTAAAACCCCTCATGTGTGACTCCCTCTCCCTTTTCATTTTCTTCCCCACTTTCCAGCTGTTGTTGCCCAAGAAGCCTCTCAGGCCATATTCTGAAGATGAGGACGTTTTTATAGCGTGGAGTGGATTGAAGGACCCAATGTCACCTTATTGGACATTCTGTGAGGCCCGGAGCCAAGATCGATTTCTATAGCTTACAACGAAGGATCCAGACGTACACACCATCCATAAAAATGATCGGCCAATAAAGAATTGACTTTATGGGCAAATTGAATTGTTAGACTAGAATACGGTGATCACCGTAGCCTGCCATCATCCAAACAGCACATGTGGGGGCTGTTAACGCCACACCATGGGCTGTTAGCCATGACTTGTGGCCTAGACTTTCTTCTGACGCGGAGAAGCCTGTCTGTGAGGATAATGGGTCATATATCAAGTACTTCCGCCTGCTTTCCTAGAGCAGGAATAGCAAGGAGAGGCCAGGGGAGAAGGGGAAATGCAACACAAACAACCACAAACAGTTCTGGAGCTCTCGCGCCGCGGAGGAGCCCTGAGTGGGTTTTTTTGTTTTGTTTTCTTATTTTATTTATTTATTTATTTAATTTTCGGGGGGCACAACTCATTTTGCTCCCATGATAAGCTCACAGTGGGAGGCATCACTGTTCATCCTGGCTAACATGGCTTGAACTTAGTGCCATGCCAGCCCCCAGGGTTTGACCCTGGCAGCCCTGAGCCACAGCTACTGAGAGCAACTGAAGCTAGAGGAGCCAGGCTTGGCAACACACACCTGTGATTCCAGCACCTGGGAAGTCGAGGCAGGAGGATTGAGCCCATTCTTAGCTGCAGAGGGAGTTCGAGGTCAGCCAGGGCTACACCAGGCCCATTGTCAAATACATAACCAACAAAAGAACTCAGAGGAATCTCAGTTTTCTCTGCCCTCTGTGTACACTCAGAAAGATTAAAAACAACCCAAGAAAAGGAAATGAAGGCTAGTAATTCTTAGCCAGGCACTTGACAGAATTTTCCTGAGGCATTTAACTAGCCCCTCCCCTCCCCACCCAACATCACCAAGAATCTTTACTTGGTAGGGCATTTCAGAACAAGCATCTAATCATGGGATATCCTTCACAAAGTCTGGAACTCTCTGGAACACTCTCCAATCTGGCTACAGCCAGTGCAAATAACCTCAGTGATTCGCCACACCCAGGGTATCAGAGCCAGGCTTTGCAAACTGTCCTGTTTACTGGGTTGAGCTGACCATAGGAAGTCTACCCAAAGACTCATCACTTCCCAACACAGGCTGGAGGAGAAAGGTGAGCATCAGGGTGGGGAACTCAATTAGACGGTGGGAAGAAAGACAGAATTATTGACAGTTCCTAGCAGCCCCTGAGGGGTGCTAGCTCTTTGTGTCTGAGGGGGTGCTTGCCCTCTGTGGCTGACAGCATGCACACAGCTGGCTAAGGCTTATCTTGGGGTTAGAGACGGAAGCCTCTTGAAAGAGGCTCATTTTCAAAGCACCTAGGAAGCTTTGTTTCCAGGGTCCAGGCCCCAGCACTGATGTTTGTTCTTTCTACAGTCAATGGCTCCCTAGAGAATTTCAATGGGACTGCCTGGAGTGGATGTGGTTGCCAGGCATCCTGAGGGTGTCACGGACAGATCTCAGGGACCTTCACTCTTCGCCTGGGCTGGAAAGGGGGAGAATCTGGTGGTTTACACAGGGTCAGCTTCTAGAAAGCAAACACCTTTATGTGTTGAAGATCTGGGAGCCAGAGGAGAGGATTTGGTTGTCTGTGCTGGGGGCTCAGATTTTGTGAACTCATCAGAACTCTAGTGCACAGCATCTGGCCAGGGTCCCTCCATGCGGATCTTGGGTAGGATCATCTCTGCTGGCTGCACCCTTGCCTAGGCACCCCATTTTCTGTCCACAGCTGCTACCCTCCAGAAACGCTCAACTTTCTCAAGATACACAGCCATACTGTGTATCTCAAGATTCACCGCCATACTGCCGCGTGCTCTGCCGGGTGGGTATCTACCACTCATCTACACCTGGCTCCAGGTGCGAGGAGCTCGGCAAATTTCCTACAAAACAGGGCTCTGAAATTAGTCTACAGAGCGGGAGCATCCCAGCTTCACCACTTCGAGTCACATCCTCTCCATCTTCAGCCCCCTCTGCCTCAGTTCCCGTCTCTCAGGATGGTTGTCATTCAAAAGGTGTTTATAAGCATTGGAGGTCTTGATGCGTGGGATACTCAAGGAGAAGGCTGAATGGTGACATCATAATGACAGTGCCCTCTCCCGGTGGTGTGAGATCAGGATTTCATTAATGACAACACAGAAGCAAATAGGCAGCAGCCACCAACATATCGCCATTGTGTGTCTCACGCCTCTCTGTGCCCAGAAAGCTGCCTTGGCAGCACCAGCCCTTCTCCCTGATAGATTGTTCTCGGTGGTCAAATTCCACCCACATATTCTTTCAGAGGCTGGCCTGCTCCTCCTCTGCAGCCTTAATACTCATACATAATTATAATGCGACCCCACAGACTGGGTGATGGTGGCAGCTGGTGGCCTTTGCCATTATCAGCAGTTTCCTGGAGTGTGGTTACCTCCCCTACTACATAGGAGCGTGGGAGCTGTGAAGGACTCTCCTAAGATGAGCGGCTGTCACCTTTAAGAGCTCAGCAGGGTGTGCTAGCCAAAGTCATCACAGCAGGTTGACCTTGGGGATCCCTCTAGGAAGGGGTGGGGAAGATCATGGGACCTTCACCTGAGTTCCTGGCCACCCTTTCCAGCCAGTAGTAACCGCACATTACCTCGGGGTCTCAAGCCGCTCTCAACTGGGGTCATGGTCTCTTCCTTGGGCTGCAGATCAGATATTTACCTGACACTTCATAACACTAGCAAAATTACAGTGATGACGTAGCCATGAAACTAATTTTACGGTTGGGAGGGCACCACAGCGTGAGGAACTGTATTAGAGGGCTGCTGTGTGGGGGAAGTTGAGAACCACTGGGCTGGAGGATACAAGATGGGGGAAGGGTTTGGGGAGGGTGCTCCATGACTCAGCTATAAGGGAGTCATCCCGATTTAGGGATGTATGCCTTCCGGTTTAGCTGCTTTAAGGTCACCCACGCCCCTGCCTGTAACCCCTCACCCACTGCTCGCAATGAAGCCTCATAAACTCATCCTCAGGGTGAACTTTGGTGGAATCACACCTTCGTTTGTCACTGGGACTGAGGGAGAGGGTAAATGATGCTTTTATCTCCCACAGGGGAAGGATTTTAGCAACAATGGTAATTACTGAAGGAGGGACTGTCTAGTCCAGTTGCAAGAAATATCCCCGTCACTTCTTCCTAGGGGGAGCTTAGCAGCTAGGCTAAGCCTGTCCATCTAGGGGGGCCTCCTGCTCAAGGCCACAGCCTCACAGCAGTAGAAGGCCTTGTAGACAGATTCTCACTCCAGGAGGGCCTTGTCCACACACTCACCTGAGAGCCTTTCCAGCTCTAACCTCATTTAGAGCAAGCGCCCACAGGCGCTCCTCAATAGAAGGTTCATTATTCTGCTGTGCTTCTGATGTAATTGGGGTTGGCGAGGGGGCAGCTGGGCCTGTTAATAAAAACACCTGTTTGGTCTCATTAAAGCTCTCCCTGTAAGCCCCGGTCTCTCTCAGACCAGATGCCTCCGCAGCTTAGCTCCGAGTGGCTCCTGTCTTAAAGATGCGCTTCACGCAAACCAATTCGTTGATGCAAGAGGCAAGCCACGTACCCTGGAAATAACTCCAGTCCTGCCGCCAGCAAGACGTCTGGCATAGGAAACACTGCCAGGTGATCTGGGCTTGGAGTGAAGCAGCGATATTAGGCATTGCCTTCCGTGGGACAGACCCACCCAGGGAAGGGAACTCTCCAATTTGGCGGCGATAGGAGGAAAGGCACCAGCCTCTTCCCTATGACACCCTAGTTCTTTTCCCAGGAACTTAAAAGTACAGTGGTTTACATGACCAAAGAGATTTTGCAAATGTGCTTAAATCAAAGATCTTGATGGCGGGCTGCGGGGGGTGGGGGTGGGGGTGGAGATTACATGGGGCCAGCTGAGTGGCTTTGCTGTAATCTCAAGAGAAAAGCAGGGGACAGATGTGAGGCTGGAAACAGATGTGGAAGGGAGGAGGGAGTTGAAGACGCTATGCTGCTAGCTTTGAAGATAGAGGGGTCACTGGCCATCGGGAGCTCATGGAGAAGGCTCTTGCATTCTTCAGCACTCCTGGATCCGAACCTTTTGCGAGCACACCCATTTCTCATAGGAGTGTGAGGAGAGCACCCTCTGGGACTTGCCAGCTACCCACCCACCTGCTGAGTCATGTTCCTGATGGGCCAAACTTGACACAGCAATCCTTGTCTACTAACTTGTTTTTTGTTGATTGAGGGAGAGGCCTCATTTTTCCACTTAAAAACACCCCTAGCTGACTGTTCACCGCCAGCCCCCCAGTGTTGGCTTCTGTCCCCACACCGAGAATCCAGTTCCACGGGGACCTCGTCTAACACCTGGGCTACAGAGTTTTCCAATTGTTGTGGGTAAGGCAGCATCTGTAAGGTGGCATTCTGGACAGGGTCATAAGATGCCCTGGCAGAGCCAATGGGTCGGGTGTTCTGCCCCCCCCCCAGTCCCCCCATGTCCAGTAGCCTCTCTGGAGCAAAGAGGTGTGGACTTTAACATCGCCAGCACATACGCCAGACGGTCTGCGTACGTGCAGATTCAATGCAGAGAGACCAGGCTGCAGACGAAGTTCCTGGGCATGTCCACCATGGGGGATCTGGACCACACTCTTGAGTAGGAAGGACACGGAGGGCAAAGCTTTGTTATCCGCAGCCTGCCACGAGCACACGACTTTAAGGCCATCTTGTGGTTCTACTGAGTCTTCCCTGAAGAAACAACCCTGGCACGTCTGGAAAGTTGGTTGGGAAAAGAAACCTCCCAGCCTCCAGGACCAGCGTGACTGCATCAGAACCCGCGGTCTAACAAGGTCCTTGGGGATTTCTCTCTGTGCTTCGAACTTGGAGATGTGCTGCCTTAGGCTCCGGCTCTCAATTTAGCATGCCTCAGGAGCACCTGGAGAGCTTGTTAACCAGCGCTGGCAGGGCTCGCTCTCAGAACGTGGGCTTCACCCGTTATGGATGGTGCCCAAGAGTTTGTGTTTCTAACAAGTCCCCGGGTGACCCCGGTGCAGGTCCCCAAGGAGCATAAGGTAACAATGGCTGCTTTAGAGTAGGCCCTTGACTCAAGACAGGGTAGCGCACCCACCTGAAGTTCTAGAACGCCTGAACCTTGGGGAAATTGCTTGCTCCTGCATTTGGGTGCTGGGATCTACCCATTTTCTCTAGCTGAATTTTGGTAGTTTTGTTTAAATAGCGTATGCATTTTCATTTTCATAAAAGGAAACAACAGGTGTTGGCTGGTAGCTTCATGTCTGACCTTCAGAAGGGAATTTGTGACCCTAAATCTCCATGTTTCCCCAGGAAAGGGTAACCAAGATCAGAAAACCGCTTCAGAGCCCTTCCCTACCTCCCATCGTGTCTCACGTGAGGGCAAAAGTGTCAAATGACCGACTTTGGGATTTTCTTCCATGTTTTGGTTATATCTGTATTTACTTATGCACCCCTCAACTAAGACGGCATAAGGAGACCATAAAATGTCCTTCCTTCTCCAGTTTATCAATCGTAAAAACAATATTCTGAAGAGAATTTAGGAGATTAAAAACTTTTTTTTTTCGAGACAGGGTTTCTTAATTCCATTCCAACCCAAAAACGGTTTACCATCTACCTGTGAGAGAGAGAGAGAGAGAGAGAGAGAGAGAGAGAGAGAGAGAGAGAGAGCGAGAGAGAGAGAGAGAGAGAGACTGTATGTGTGGGTTTTGGAGTGGGGTTCATTTGTATTCTGCATCTTCATCTTCGGGTCATAAACATGTTGCCAGCAGTACAGAAATAAATTAGCTCACTCGGCCACTGCCCTGCGCTCAGTGCCATGTGGACGGTTTAAAATACGACTTTTACTTTCTGACATCTCGACCTTCTCCCCTGCGTGTCTTTATAAAGTACGGACTCACTGAACCGCTTCACCCGTGTACAAATCCACTGGACAGTGCCTGCTCCGCAGCCTAGAGTCCTTGATAATAAGTATAAACTCAAGTTTGTTGCATGAGTCTCGGGACATTCTAGTGTAAGTGGTGTAGCATGAATAATAAAATCCCAGAGTCAGATATTGGGGTTCAACCTGAAAACCAGAAAAGCAAAGCAGTCTAGCCACTGGAGAAGTCTTAACCTCTACCAAGGCTGGGCGACCACAGACTAAGCAGGTAAAGCCTCCCTGTCCTCCCATTTTATATCCCCTCTAAGGCTGGGATTAAAGGCATGTGACTCCCCAGTGCTGGGATTAAAGGTGAGGCACCACCACCTGGGTTTGTTTCTGCATTGATCTTGTGTGGCCCAGGGTAACCTTGAACCCACAGAAATCCATCTGCCTCTACCTCCCAAATCCTGGGATTGAAGGTGTGTGCCACCACTGCCTGACCTCTGGTGGCTTAGTGACCCTTCTGATGACCCTCTGGTGACCCTTCTGATATTCAGGCAAATTCTATTGATTAAAACATAAATAAACTATCACTATAAATGAGAAGTCTGGATGATAGTTTGGGACCAGGTGTGGTCCAGGTGTGCCTGCTCAACAGTAAAGTTGGTGCTTCTGGAATTCTCTATTGGTCAGGGCTCAGTGTAGTTTGAATCTAATACACATTTCAACAGTGACTTGCTGAAACCCCTTTGACGGGGGAGGGGGAGCGACACGTAAACACCGTTTACCCCTCTTTTGGAGGTCCCCACAACAAATGGGGGATGATGCCGACAAAGTTCACTCCGGGGGAATCAACTGGGCTTCCTTACAGAGCATTGGTGAGGGGTTACCTACTGGGATGTGGGTGTCCTCCCCCTGCACCCAAGGCTGCACTGGAAAATCTTTACCCAGCTGGATGGTGGCAGTTCCATATCCACACAGCTGGAGTTTTCTACTCTTCTCCGTGCCCTCTCCCGCCCTCCCCTGCACCCACCCCAGCCTGTTTACTGTAGGCCCTCCTGGAGGCCAGGTGACTTCATGGCGGAACTACTTACAACCGGTGGGATGGAAATGAAACTGAAGGCCCCGTTACTCTTGCCACCCCTCCTTCTATGAGGGAATGTCAACAGTGAACATGCCCAGCAGAGATGGTTTTTGCAGGTGGGTATGGCTGACTTCCCGCTGGAGGCTGATGTTTGGCCTGGAGGATCGACCTATACAACAGTTCTGTGACCACATCCGAGGAAAGGGACGCTGGCTACGTGCAGTGGCTCGGCTCCCCTCGTTTGCAAAATGGAGTTAATAATAATTCGATGAGATGCTGTGTCTGCCTTGTGACAGGCACACGGCCAACATTCAAGGAACACAAGCCTTCTTCAATGCTTTGTCATGTTTTAGACCCCCGAAGACGATTATTTGTAATTTTAATAATCTCGGACAGATTGCCTTCCGAAAATTTAAAGTGGCTCTCATTTAAATTTAGAAGAATATTCTGAACTTTAAGTCACAAGAATGATTTGCATTTTGAAAGTCTGAAGCAACACTTTGTGCCGAGCCTTGTTCTCAAGACTCCCGTTTAGGAAACACTAGAGCTGCAGGACGCTAGCACAGCACCCAGCCGAAATAACCGTGGCCAGAGAGAATGCTGCCTTGAACATGGCTTATTTGTTGGTGGCAAACACCACCCCCATCCCCCATCTCTACCGACAGCAACAGAATTTACTGAGAGAATTGCATTCAATTTTATACAAGATTTCCAGCGAACTTGGATCAACCATGAAAGATTTCCAGTTGCGGGTTTATTATATGAGTGTGTGGATATATATTATTTTATACATGCTTGAACACAGAGGACCCCGAGGAGAACCTCTCATTTCCTAAGACATAACAAATCAATCCGAGTGCCTCCTGTGTCCTGAGTGTTTTATGAGGTCCACAAAGCAGCTCCTCATAAATTTTCTAGTTTGATTCTCATAAAAGATCCATGCAGCGAAACAGTCTGTATAGGTCTTCTGTGAGAAAGGGGGTACCAACCCTCAGAGAGGTCCTGGTTCGCTCGAGCACCCACAGTGAGCAGCAGGGCTGGGCCCATGTCTTGCATGGGCTCTGGACTTAGGGACCAGACTCCCCACGTGACAACTGGAGCTACGGGAAACCCACAGGCCATAGTCAAACACACCAGTTCAAAGGATGTTTCTGAGTCTCTAAAGCCACCCAGCTTCAAAAGCCATGCTTCGCAGGGCTGGAGAGATGGCTCAGTGGTTAAGAGCACTGGCTGCCCTTGCAGAGGACCTGGGTTTGGTTCTCAGCACCCACATGGCATCAGCTCACAACCATGTGTAATAACTCCCATGCCAGAGGTTCTAACGCCCCCTTCTGGCTGCCACAGACACTGCATGCACATGATATACAGCCATCTATGCAGACAGACAGACTCATGGACATTAGATGGGGGTAGGGGAGGGCAGGCTTTTCCAGGAAATACAAGCATACATGATTGAAAAGTTGGTGGCAATAAGCCTGATGCCACTCAGAGCTACAGCTGTGAGCCATTTGACCACGCCACAGCACACGCTCCTTGATTCCCAGAGACTCGAAGATCTCTGAAATAAGTGTAAGGTGTGTCCATCAGAGATATCGATATGGCCAAGGGGTGACACACAGGTAGACTCGCAAGCTCTCCAGCCTGGTGCCCTTGCTATCAAGGAAGGGCACATTGGTGAGGCAGAGGAAGGATGCTGTAAACACCACGCCCTCCCTGCAGCCAGCAGCAGATGGTGTTTATGGATGTTCCTTTGACTACATGACCAGGTAACCCCGTGGCGCTCCCACTGAAGGCCCCAGGTAACACAATGGGATTACTGGCAGATACTGGCTGTTTCAGGCATGGTTAAGCAATGGGCTTCCTGACTGTATATGCTGATAATGGTTATTGTATGTATGTTCATCTGTGTTTCACGTCATGGGCAGAGTTCACTCTTAGATGGGTAGTTGTCTCTGCTAGGGATATCATTTAGCCACACCGCATTGGCCTACTTTGTACAACTATAACGCAACATCAGAGGCAGGCTCACTCTGAAGAGGCTTTTGAGCTACAGTTCTGAAAAGGACTTACAAAAGTTCAAAGTACAAGCAGTTGGGCTTACGCTCCGGTGCGGACCCCTCCGGGCTGTGCTACGTTACAATGTGAGGAGAATGCACAAAGAAGAGAAGATACTCAGAGCCGGAGAGGGGGAGCAAGAAGGAGAGAGAAAGAGGGAGGGAGAGAGGGAAGGAGACAGGGAGGAAGGAAAAGAGAGAGGCATAGAGAGAAGGAAAGGGAAGAGAAGAAAGAGAGGAGGGGGAGGGAGGAAGAATGGGAGGTGCTTATAATCCTTTGTATGGATGAGTCAAGTCCCACTGGGCTCTCCTTCCTTCAGGGCCCACCGCCTTCGGGCACCACCAGACTGTTATCTGAGGAAGGGCCAATAGCATCCAGCCACAGCAGCTGGTCTCAGCACTGCGGCTGTCCCCTCCAGCACTGTCGTCTGGACTTCCTGCTGGGACCCTGACCTGTGGGCCACAAGGGGTGCATAGGTGAAGCGGTTTCCTCCCCTGTGTGTCTGAACTCCACTTCCTTAACAGCCACTGGCAATAACAATGCTTATTCTTTCACAGGTAAGGGGGGCAAAGGTGAAACATATGTGAAAGAGATCTTTTTTCTAGTATTTTGATTGTTGGATGCCTTTCAAACTATGAAAGCATGACAAATTGGGTATAACAGCAGAAAAACTCAGTCTACACAAGCAAAAGCCTGGCTCTGACTGCCTTTGAGCTCTGCCTTCTGGGTTCTCCAGCCCTCCCACCACATAAACAGTCCAGCCATCACGCTGTTCATTGCAGACTGCAGGGCAGCCTGTATGTGTATGGCGTTTGAGGTCACGTCGTTCATGCCAAGCACGTGGTTCTGGACTTTGAGTTTTCATCTGATGGTATTGGAGTAAGCATGCCTACAAATTCACGTGTACAAACTTAACTTAGTTCCTTGGTTTCCTTGTAAACGCTTACACCACTGTATAAAAGTGACACACGAATCATTGCTGAGGAGTATTTGCTTACCCTGTGAAGACGTGTCTTTGCCAAGGTGCCTTCTGATCGGTTTAATAAAGAGCTGAGTGTGGCCAATAGCTAGGCAGGAAGAGGTTAGGCCGGACTTCTGGGGACAGAGAGGACTCTGGGAAGAAGAAAGGAAGAGCTGGCAGGAGACATAGAGAGGAAATGGGAGGTGCAAGGTGGAAGAGAGATAGCCACGTGATAGAACATAGATGAATATAGATGGGTTAATTTAAGTTCTAAGAGCTAGTTAGGGACAAGCCTGAGCTATAGGCCGAGTTTTCAGAATTAATAAGAAGTTTCCATGCCATTATTTAGAAACTGGCTGGCGGGACAGAAAAAGACTTATTACAAACTATTTTGTCCAGCTCTTCTTTTCTCTCCCACGAGCCCTAGTCCATCACCTGTGTCCTGTACACCCTGCCTACTTACCTTGATGTTCATATAATCATTAAACAAGTTGGAGGTCAGACTGAATTGCCCAATAAGACTTAGGCCCCCAAACTGAAAATCGACCAAACAAGAAGCCACCCGAGTGTTCAGATTCGCCTAAAAATTCTCTCCATACCTGTGCTTTGTGTCCAGACTCCTAGATTCCTCTTGAAAGTATTTATTATTTTATTTCGTGCATCTCAGTCATTCATAAACATGGGACTTACGTGTGTTTGAGGTCTGATATTAGAAGTCCCAGTGGCCTCTCTGGTGAACAGGATTTTGGTCATTTTGTTTACCGTTTGCCTATTGCATCTGCTTTCGCCTTGGTGCTGGATTCCTTCCACTTGGGGTCAACACTTGGGGTCTTCTGTTCTACTGGCCCATACCATGCTGTGCGAATGTGCTGTATTCATTTAGTTATGGTGATTCCCTAAGTGTGTCCCAGTACCTAGTAAAATGAATGAATGAACACCAGGCCTTTTGCCTTTGTGGGGGCTATTCGCTGGTATTTATTCTTCCAAATAAAATTAGGATTACTTAATAAAATTCACACACCTTAATTATCCCAATTTGAGTCTCGTGGAGTATATGTAGTAATATCAGGAGACACTGACCTTTTATATTTTATTTTCCCACTCAAGAATATAGTATAACCAGGCGCAGCCACACGTGCCTTTAACCCTAGCAACTAAGGACACAGAGGTTGGAGGATCTCTGTGAGTTCGAGGCCAATCTGGCCTACACAGCAAGTTTCAGAATAGCCAGGGCTACCCAATGAGGCTGTGTGTGTGTGTGTGTGTGTGTGTGTGTGTGTGTATGTGTGTGTGTGATGTTTTCCCTTTTCTCCAGATCTTTTCTTTTTGTGAGCTCCTCAGCACCCACACACCAGCTCACAGCCATCAGTAGCTCCAGTCCCAGAGGATCTGACGCCCTTTCCTGGACTCCATGGGCATCACGTGCACATGCAGGCAAAACACTCATACGCATGAAACAAATTTTTTGAAATTAAAGAAGATCAGATCTATATCCACAGACCTTTTTTTTGTCATTATTCCCTGAGCGAAACAGCATACCAAATATTTACGTTCCATTATGTATAATAAGCAACCTAGGGATGATTTAAGGCTTACAGTTAGATGTATATTTTGATGCCATTCATATAAGGATTTCGAGTGTCTGTGGATTTTAGTATCCAAGGGGCCAATTTCTCGAGGACACCGAGTAACAACTGAATATATGTAACACTGGACTTTCTTGCCAGTCAGTGTTCTGCTGTCAGGGCGCCACATTATATTCAACCCTATCACCAATGTTTTCATTTAGCAGTGGTCTTCCTTTATCCTTCCCCTGGAAACAGGGGAGGATCTGTGCAGAGGCAGTGTGGTCAAGGGTGAGTTGACTGAGTCCTCCACCTCAATGGGCTGTCAGCATCATCTGGGAGTGTACGCACAGACAACATTATTGCGGTTATGGAGCAGGAGAGCTGGGACATTCAAACCACATCATCGTTTCTAACATCCCGGCCAGGGAGGGAATCTACCCACCCGTCTCTTACCTTTCCACGAAGGCCCCCAAAGGAAAGAGAGAATAAAATCTGGTTCTAAGAGTCTCATCTAGCCTGGGGGCAGCCACCTGCCACAGCCTGGGGGCAGCCACCTGCCACACCCTGGAGGCTTCCAAGGCCATATCACGCTTTTAAACTTCACACGGGTTTTGCGGCCTGTTCTGTCAGTCTTTTATTGAACAAACAATAATTTGGAGACTTTTAAAAGAAGGCTTCTATTTTTTGTTTTTGTTTGTTTGTGACAGGACCTCTCTCTGAATAGCTTGGGTAGGCTTTAAACATGCCATCCCCCTGCCTCAGGCCACGAGTGTTGGAATTACAAGTGCGATCTACCAGGCAAACATTACAGACCTTGAAGATGTTAATGAGAAAGTTCCAGAACCCTGAAAGCAATTTCAGGAAATGGAAGCCAAATGTGATTAATTTTGCTACTGTGCTTAACATTCAATTTATCAGTTATAAATTTTTTAAGTATCTCATTCTTTTGTTTGGAGTTATCAATTTTGTTCTGTTTCAGAAGTGTGTGTGTGTGTGTGTGTGTGTGTGTGAGAGAGAGTGAGTGAGAGAGAGAGAGAGAGAGAGAGAGAGAGAGAGAGAGAGAGAGAGAGAGAGAATAGACTCAGTACCTTGTATACTAGGTGCTTACCCAGTAAACTCCATCACTGGCTACAAACTGATACATTTTAATAATTACTATCAAAAGGCTTTTGTAGTTTAGTGAATGTTATTTTCTTGTCTGTGGATGAGTGTTTTGCTTGCATGTGTGTCTGTGTATCACATTCATTCAGTGACCATGGAGGCCTGTTGGGGACTGCGGACCCCCAGACCCTGAGTTTCCTATGGCCCCCTTCCTGCCAGAGTGAACAATGCTTGCAGCTGCTCTGAGCAAACTGTTTGTTTTCCTGTGCTTGCAGCTGCTCTGAGCACAGGACCCTCTGGGGTTCCTGATGGGGGGGGGTTCTGGTGGGCTTGCAGTTGAGAATTAGGGTGTGGCTGTTGGTTGGGGAGACCCTGTGTGGGCTGCCCTGGAACACAATGAAGTTGGCATTCTTGTTTCAAGGATGACCCTTGTCTGTCTGTCTGTCTGTCTGTCTCTCTCTCTCTCTCTCTCTCTCTCTCTCTCTCTCTCTCTCTCTCTCTCTCTCGGTGTGTGTGTGTGTGTGTGTGTGTGTGTGTGTGTGTGTGTGTGTGTATCTCCAGGCCCTTGTTGACTTGCAAACTGTTCTGTAGGGGCAGTACCATACAGAGGCCAGAACAGGGTGTTGGATCCCCTGGAACTGGAGTTGCGAGTGGCTTGGAGCCTCCATGTGGGTGCTGGGAATTGAACCCTCCACAAGAGCAGTCAGTGCTCTAGCCTCTGAGCCACTGCTCTAGCCCTGTTAATGCCCTTTTCATGACAAGCGAGGCTCAGGACAGATGGCCCCAAACTACTGCATCTTGACACACTGAAGGGACGGTAGGTCAGGAGGGTGCCTGGGAGCATCTCCTGAAAATGTCACGATGCTTCTAAGAGAGTCACCCTTGCCCTGGAAAGGAATGTCCTCTTCCCTGTAGATATGTCACTGAGAGGAACTGGAACAGGTTCATCTGAGGCCCCCCACCTATTCAGCACCCTCTTGTCTTAGCCAGTTTCTCCCTAACTCTCCGTGCTCCATCCTGCCATCCTGCCAAGCATTAGAACATCTTGTTTCGTTATTTCTTCAGGTCTTTATTTCCTTCTGAAAGAGCCCGCGTCACAGCAAACCCTTATTAAAGAGATTCGTGTGATGGCCTCTTCTCCCTGGGAAGTTCTCTGTGTCCTGCAGACAGCTTGACCTCGGCTGAGTCAGACGTCGTGACGGTGGAGAGATGGAACATTGCCGGTCAAGAGCCCCAATTACTTCAGGTTATCTTAGTCCTTTAGCATCCATAGACTCCCAGCTTCTCCCTACTTCCCCTTCCCCATGACCATTAGGTAAATCCAGCGGAATGCACGACTGGCTCAGCAGACCTCTGGCCTTCACCAGCTCTGACACCAAGCTGTATGAGGATCTGAAACCCACAGGGAACATTTTTCTGCTCTGCTGTGGCTGGCCTGCACTATTTATCAAATGTATTGATTTATTAGTCTCTTTGTTCTGTGGTTCGGGAAGATTTTGTAACCTGCTATGTAAGGTTTGTATCCTACTATGTAAGCAGACTATGGCATTCAGGGTGACATGAATCCGTGTTCCCAGGCCATGGCCACTCACTCATATTAGGCTCAGAATAAACATGAGTTAGTGAGCACATGAGCCAGTTAGCAGTGCTCTTCCATGATCTGCTTCAGTTCCAGCCTTGAACTTGTTAAACCTCTGGCTCCTTTGATGATCGACGGTAGACAGTAGACAGTATAAATCCTTTCTCCCCCCCCCCCCCCCTTGCTTTTGGTCAGTGTTTTATCACAGGGGCAGAAAGCTAGCTAGAACAACACTAAAAAAAACAACACAACAAACCTTTCTCCAACACACAGTGCTGCAGGAGGAACTCAGTCCTGCTACCCAGGCCAGAACCCTAACCCTGAGCTCCACCCTCAGTCCTGCCTGTAGCTCAGGCTGGCCTTGCATTTGTGATCCTCCTGCCTCTGCCTCCTGAGGGCTAGGACTGTGGGTACGCAGAGCCATACCCATTTAAGTTTTCGTCAGGACTATTTATGAGTTCTTAGACAGTCCAGCATTGTTTACCAGCTTTATTCGCTCTTATTTTTCAGCTTAAAATCTTGTCTAAATCTCTTATTCAGTTACGAATCAAGCCAGAGGAAGAAGCCTGAGTTTCCCGTACTGACATTAGACATGACTAGGCACAAGTCACATTTCCTTCATCTTCTCAGTTCTTAATTCCATCCTTCTCAGAGTGAATGGCCCTTCCCGACCAAGCAGGACATTGACTCTAGTACAGGAGCCCTCAACCTGTGGGTCATGACCCCTCTGGGGTTGCATATCAGAGATCCTGTATATCAGACATTACTCTGCGATTCATAACAATAGCAAGATCACAGTTACAAAGTAGCAACAAAATCATTTTGTGGTTGGGGTCGTCACAACATGAGGAACTGTGTTAAAGGGTTGCAGCATTAGGAAGGTTGAGAACCACTGTTCCCTCTAATAGGCTGAGGTCTCCATCTCAGCAGGGGTCAGGTAGATAGGTACTTGGAGTCTTTTGGCCAGAAAACAAACTTAGTTTGTATTCCCCGTGCTGTATGTGACAGAAGGAAACATAACTAAGACTCTGGGCCATAGGGAAGCTCTCAGCTATTTCTGCCTTCTTAGGTAGGCCTTCCTCCACTGATGGGGTGATGTTACATTTTTTTGGAAAAAAAAATTGCCTTCTTTGGCTCTCTCCCTATATTTCACTCCTGTCTCTCTCGAGGAAGGGATTGCAGTTGAGAGATTACATGAATCTCAGAAGAGACTTTCAACTTTGGACTTTTAAACATTGTTGAGACTGTGATAGACTATGGGGACTTTTGAAGTTGGATGAAATACATTTTGCATTATGACATGGCTACAAGTCTATATGGGCCAGGAGTGGAATGTGGTGGTTTGAATGAAAATGGCCCCCATAGGCCCATAGGAAGTAGCGCTGTTAAGAGATGTGACTTTGTTGGAGTAGGTAGGAGGAAATGTGTCGCTGGAGGTGATGGGCTTTGGGGGCTCAGATGTTCAAGCCATGCCCAGTGTCTGTCTCTTCCTACTGTCTGCAGATCAAAATGTGGAACTCTCAGCTCCTTCTTCAATGCCATGTCTGCCTGCATGCTGTCATGCTTCCTGCCACGACGACAATGGATTAAACCCCTGAAACTGTAAGCCAGTCCCAATTAAATGTTTTCCTTTATCAGAGTAGCCATGGTCATGGTGTCCCTGCACGGCAATAGAACCGCTGACTAAAGCAGCTAGTGTATGCCACATGAGGACAGCTAAAGCCACAGCATACACCCCACTTAGATCAGCACACACATGGTGGCAAACTACAATGTTACTCTGGTCTGCCTGTTAACTTTCCCGGGGATGCTGGACTCTTCATGGAGCCCCTGCTTCTGTTCCTTCTATCAAATCAGCTCCATTTCTGGGGGGTGGCCATTTGCAGCTTCCCTTGTGCATAGGGTGGCCACTTACCTAGCTATGGTCGGTGGGATGTAAGCGGGGATATACCAAATGGGACTTCTGGGAAAGCTGTTTCCTCAGGGAAAAAGAGGAGGGCAGTTTTCCCTATCCTTCCTCCTCTTGCTTCTTCCTTCCTGGAATGCAGATGCAGCATCCGAGAGCTCTGCAGCCGCGCCATGGGTGTGAGGAAGAAAGGTCTTGAGCAAGGCAGCGAAGCAAGAGTCGGAAGGCAGGAAAATCCATCATATCCCCTCTGGGTCATCTCCCTTTGGACTTACTCCTGGTGATAAATATTCCTGCTTTGTAAAAGCCCAAACAGCCAGATTTCTACTAAAGCCAGAAAATCGATTCTAAAGGACATGAGACTATTTCTTTATCTGTATGGATCATGCTTATTTAACTAATCCTCTAGAGTGGAAAACGCTGTACGTTTTTATAAAGAAAGTGTATCCTAGGCTTTTACGTGCATATGAGAATATTATTTGCAGGATATAGTCCTGCAATTTTGAACCCTTGGGTCAAAGGGTAGATGTATTTTTTCCTTTTTTGTTTGTTTTGTTTTGTTTTGTTTTCTGAGACAGAATTTCTCTGTGTATCTTTGGTTGTCCTGGAACTCACTCTGTAGACCAGGCTGGCCTTGAACTCTCAGAGATCCACCTGTCTCTTTCTCCCAAGTGCTGGGCTTAAAGGTGTGTGCCACCACACCCAGCTGTCTGTGTGTGTGTGTGTGTGTGTGTGTGTGTGTGTGTGTGTGTGTGCGCGCGCGCATGCATGTGTGTGTGCATGTGTGTGGACGCATGTGCGCATGAGTTCAGGTGCCAGCAGAACCCTTTGGACCCCTGGAGCTGGGTCAGACAGTCGTAAGTCCAGTGTGGCTCTTGGGAACTCAACTCAGGATCTCGGCAAGAATATAGTATGTGATCTTAACTGCTGAGCCAACCCTCCATCCATATTTTAAAATTTGATCAACATTTCTCAATTTCTTTCCATGGTGTTTACACAAGGTTTTTGGAGAATTCTTAATGTGCATGGGAAAGGATCACTCAAATGAGGGCTTCAGGGCAGGCAGAATCCAAAGCTCACCTCTTTCTGATTCTATCATGGGAAGCCCTTTTTCTTTCTTCGTTAGGAATAGAGAGGCTTCAATGAACCAAGAACAAGATCCAGTAAGACTGAAAGGGGATGCAGTGAAGAGCCATGTGCAACCCTAAACTGTGAATGAAACCCTTTTCCAGGATTCGCCTCAGGGCGCACAGCAGGTGGGAATCACAACTGCTTTCTCAGACTGTCAATCACAGTTCCCTTAGACAGCCCTCTTCTCTCCTTTTCCCACCCAGCAAGCTGCTAACTGTTTAACACGTCTGGGCTCACAGATACCAAGTATGGTACAGGAAAGAGTTGAACCCTGAACCACATAGAATACATTCCTTATAAAGAGGCAGGTGGGTCTCAGTGAATTTGAAGCCAGCTTGGTCTAAAGAGCAAGTTCCAGGACAGCCAGTGCTACACACAGAGACCCTGTATTGAAAACACACACACACACACACACACACACACACACACACACACACACACACACACACGGGAGAGGAGAGAGAAAGAGGCCTAAGGACCTGGAGAGTGGTTATGTGCAATGACTGCTCTTCCAGAGGATCTAGGATCTAGGATCCATCCTCAGTACCTACTTGGTGGGGCTCACAACCATCTGTAACTACAGTTCTGGAAATCTCACTCCCCCTTCTGGTCACTGTGAGCACTGCATGCATGTGATGCACAGCTACTCAGGCAGGCAAACACTCACACTCATAAAATAAAAATAAATCTTTGAAAGAAGAGAAAGAGAGAGACGCTCAAGTCCTAGCCCCGTTACCTGTAAATAGTACTGCATTTTTTGATACTGGCTCTTTGCACAAAAAGTCCTTTTGGATCCCCATGGGATTGGACCACTGACTAGTATCTCCATAAGAAACATAAAAAGTAGATCTGAAGACAGCATTAAGACATAGAAACTTTGCTGATATCAACCAAGAGATGCTGTGGATTTTGAGAGAACCAGGAAGCAGAAAGAACTATGGGGGAGATTTTCTCCAGAGCCTTGGGAAAATGTGTAACCTGGCCAACATCTGGATTTGGGGCCATTTCTTGACTGATGATCGATGTGGGAGGGTCCCTGAGGGTAGTGCCACCCCTGGTCAGGTGGTCCTGGATTGTTCAAGAAGGCAGGCTGAGCAAGCCATGAGGAGCGAGCCACTGAGTCATGTTCCTCTGTGGTCTGTGCTTCGGTTCCTGCCTTCAGGTTCCTGTCTGTCATCCTTCAGCAATGGACTGTGACCTGAAAGCTCTAGTCCTCTTCTCCCTTGTTGTTTTTGGTCATGGCATTTAGCATAGCAATAGAAATCCAACTTGCATATGCACACGATGAGGTAGCACTCATGAGACTCCAGTCCTTCCCTTCAGCCAGAGATACTGCATTCTTACTGCATCCCAGGACATATTCACTCCCCTGCTTCCTCCTCCCCCTGTAGCCAGTCAGACACTCGTTTCTATCCAGTCTTCATTGGCTCATTGCTATCACCCTTTCTCACCGCACCCTTCCTTGTGGCCCTATCCCGTCTGGTGACCTCAGCTTTCTGTTTAGTCTCTAGCTGCTTATCATGAGCTCAGTGGCCCAGACCCCCTGCCACACCTTTGCTTGCTGATGCGTGGTGGCTATGTGGGGTTCACCCTGTCCACACTGACCTCACCCTTTTCCTGCCTGGACCATCCTTTCCTCATGGCTCTTACCTCAGCTTGTGACTCTACGCTTTCTCCTGCTCACCAAGAGGCCGGGGTAGTCACCCTTCCCACCTGGCCTGCCTATTCAGGACAGGTGGTCCCTTCCAGCATCACCACAGCTGTCTTTTCTCCAGTGTCCTGTCTGGTTCCGTGTGCTCACAGGGTTCCCCTGTCGGCCTCTTCCCACACTGCCTGCTCCCACCTCTCCCCTGCCCATCCCTCACGCCTCAGACTCATGGAACCGGACTGGAAATGAAAAGCAAGGTTATGTCATCATCTAGCTACGCCATTAAAACCACACAGTCTCAGGTCCTAGCACAGAGCCCTGGTTCAGTGGTTATGGAGTCCTTCAGTTGCTAATGGCTCCTGATTCTTCCAGAGAGTTCTTCTCCAACCAAACTACAGTTCCCTTCAGCTCCTCAAACTCACTCACTGTTTTTGCTTCTTACGGTCCTTCAGCCTGGGGCACTATCGTCTCCCCCACTGGGCTTTCCTCAACTCAGTCGGTTTATAAAATAAACTTGTCCTTGGGGTGGCTTTTCTAGCCCCCCACACCCAGAAGTCTCCTGTGGCACCACCCCATTTCCCTTGGGCTCCTTGATCTCACACACCTCTCCTTGACATGTGTGTTCCTTTCTGGACGGCAGAATGGTCAAAGGATGGGGGCCACTGTGCCTGCAGAGCCTGGCGACCTGCTGCACACAGTAGGTGCTCAATACTGCAGGCATAGTTCTTCAGGGTGCATAGGAAACACTTGGCGAGAGTTGGCTGCATCAGCGAATGTCCATTTCCGTCAGAGCTGCTCTAAGCCTTTATCAGCCCCAAACAGGATTTTTTTTTTGTGCAATGTCACCCTTTCTGCCCTCTGTTTGGCCATCACTGCGTAACACATTCAGACTAACTGTCACAAAGTGTCACATTCAAGAAGAAAATTTATGCACAGCTTCCCAATAAACTCTGAGTAAAAAGTCCCACCCTCCATAGCTGGGTCAGGGTCTACAGAATTGCTGGCTGGGATCCTTGAGCTGTGCCCTGGGGTTGTAAGGTCAGCCTCCAGGGTTTCTGGGGGCTAGTGAGGTGTCTGACTGGCACTGTTTGAGAACTGTCCCCACCTCCCAAGCGTTTGCAAATGAGTATTTGCAGCCAGCTGCAGCCTGTGATTAAATGGAGAGAGAGTAGCTTAGTGTTTGAACGTGGTCATTCCTGAAGGTCATCGGTGGGTTGTCTCCAGAAGTGTGCGGTGCCCTGCACGAGGGCTTTCAAGGTCCCTAATCCACCCCTGTGCTCAGGAGGGCAAAAAAGAACAAGAGATTGTGTCTGCCACGTGTCTGGGTGACTGAGTTATACACGACACTTTCAAACTTTAAATGCTTATTTGTATGATGATGATTTTTTTTTTTAAATGAGAAAGCCTGCTGTCTTGGGCTTAGAAATATCCGGGTCTGGCTTTCCTAGACTTGCCAGGTGCTGTCTTGGAAGCCTTTGTGGCTGCAGCTTGTGCAGGTGGGAGGTGACAAGCCAAAGGCTTCTTGGCTACCTTGGATGTAATTGTTGGTGCAGGTGTTGACTGCAGTCCCCTTTTACAAGCTGCCAGCAGTCCCTGGCATTAACCGCCCCTCCGCACTTCCTCTGCCAGGATGTGCCCAAGTGGAAGCAGGCGGGGGAAGTACACACTCGCAGTGAGGTGGAGAACCTCGGGCATCGGACACGGCCCCCTCCGCTCCCCTCCCCCACAGCTCCTGCCATCCTTTCCTGCACCCAGCACCCACGATATTTATATCTCTTTCTTCAACCGAGAAGGATGTCAGGTGACGGCACGGACCGGACAATGCCCTTGAAAGGAGACCTTTTGACACCAACCGAGCCTGGAGCTCGCGCCAGCTCTTCGTCTGCACTCAACGGCAACGCTGGGCAATTTACTTAGCTTCTCCAGTCTCTGCTTCTTCGTCAGCCCACTGCAGATGATACTCATTTCTAGAGCTATTTTTGGGGAAAAAGTGCAATAATTTGGGCTAGTGTTTGCCTGGGCCATGGGAAAAGCTGTCATCAGAGATAGAGCCGGACTGTAATTGGGTTTCAAGTCTGATTGCTGGTTTGGGGCAGGGAGGGCATGCATCGCTCTGCCTAGAGCTTGTAGCTTGTAGCTACGTCAGGTGTGTTAGCATCCAGCCAATAGCAACGACTCATTCCCGGGGCACCCCAGGAGGCAGACACATGTGTTTCACTTAAATATGGAGCCAGCCCACCGCACCCCATTCTTGGAGGGGCTTCCTGGCTCATTAACTCAGCGAAGAGACTGCTGCCTCTTCCCCAGCCCCTTTCCCTATACACTCAAGTGTGTGAGGTTTAAAATGCTGAATTAATTTCTGAACTATGCCTTTTGTTCTTATGCTAGCTGTCTACAACCTAAGTACCACTCTGACTATGTCAGGAGCCCCATCCCATGCGACACACACAGAGCCTGTGATCAAGGTTGCATTACTGCTTGGTTGGGGAGACTGTTGGGAAAGCATGCAGTCCTCAGGAACTCGCAGGCCTTTGACCCTGCAGGCCTCCTTACAAGGGTAAGCAATGCCGGCTGTATTGCGTGAACGACCTAATTGACTCTGCTTTGTGAAGAACTTGTAGGGCTTGTAAGAGGCTCCCACCCACAGCCTCTAAAAGGCCACACATGACATTTGGCAGGAGATGCTCAACTAGGCTTCCCCTACCCCAGAGCTGGACCAGGGTTGGAAACCACATTTGGGTTTATTGGTGGTGGTGACAGCATCCGTGGTTTCTGTGGACCAAGTACGCCCTATGTGCCGGGAACACGTCATTCGCCACAAATCTCCTCTTCATCTCCACAACAAACCATTTAGCTACGCCTATTACCCTCTTTCTCAGATGAGGAGGCTGGGGCTCTGAGCGCTTAACTAGCCTGGGATTAGCATGGCCTGACCTAGACAGAAAGCCGCCCAGGTCTGGTGCCTGCAGATAGCCCAAGCTTAGAGTTGCTCCAGGACCACACCCTGATGTTCCCACTGGCTGCTGGGGTCGTGAAAGGTAACCGAGAGGCAGCAGCTAAGAGGCCCATGCTATGGAGCCTTCGGGCACTCTCCATGCGCAACTTGCTCTGTCCACATCTCTGCTCCCAGTGACATGGATCCTGTGGCTGGAGTCACCCTTGTCATAGAGTCTGTTCTTCCAGTGTCACCTTCCCCACCCACCCCGCTGTGCGCATCCCACATCTAGACCCCACACCTCTGCCAAACCAGCACTGGTCCAGCTGATTTCTAAGATGTGCCTCCTTCAGGCCTCCTTCTCAGAGCTCCCAGTCTGCCCTCTTCTCTTCCTCATCGCCAAGGTCCTGGATATTGACAATCCTCCATTCTTACTACAGCAATGGCTGTTTCTGAGCCCTGGTCCTTAAACGTAGTATATGCTTCTGTCATAGGAAGTATTCTACAGCCAGTTATGGAGAGAGGAGGGGTGCAAGGGATCCAGCTCCATCAGGTCAAACTACACCTTTGGTTTTCCTTGATGATGAGAGTATATGGTGTTGTAGGAAAGATGGGGGCCACCATGTTTGATAACAAAGAAGAAAAACCCAAGCCCTTCTAGCCAATCATCTAGCAGTCAATACGGCTGTCGAATATGTACATTGCATTTCTGTATAACTATCACATAGTATGAATGACTTATTCTTTTACCCACGCATTAGTGCCTCCCTCAACCCTCACCAGATAAGTGTGTCTTTGTTGTAGATGATGGTTAACACAGAGGCCCACATCTGTCAGGGTGCAGAGGACCAGAGACTATGGAATGCTCAGCCCTAAATGGGACAACTGCATCACGACCCCATCTCCCAAAGCTCAGATCAAGTGGAAGAGGACACAGAAAGATGAGCTAGAGGCAGTGGGTGGCTACAAGGAAACAGTATCTTCTGGATGGACCCAGAGGAGGGCAGCTTCACTTATGCACTCACGGTGGTTGTGCCAGCATTCACAAGACCCGTGTGGGCTCAAGCCAGGCAAAGCCCAGCAAGGAGGGGGGAGGTGGGCAGGAAGTCCCGTCCCTAGCTGAAGGGCTATTTATAACTGATAGCTGCCAAGAGAAGGAGAGAGTTCTCTTTAAGGGTTTGGCCCCTGATAGGTTGCTTGTGTTCCAATGAACCACATGTCCAAGAGTATATATACCACAACACAGATTGGGCTTGATGAATTAAAAACTGAGAATACAAAATTGAAGGGGGGAAAGGCTGGACCTGGGAGTAGTTTGGGCAAGGCCATGAATATACTCAAAATGGCAATGTTTATATTTATATATACACATGTGTATGTATGTATTTATATATGTATATATACATATGATGGTGAGATGGTTCAGTGATTAGGTGTGTTAGTCCTTTCTTTCCTTTTTTGTTTTGTTTTTTGAGACAAGGTTTCTCTGTGTACCTTTTGGAGCCTGTTCTGGAACTTGCTCTGTAACTCGGCTGTCCTTGAACTCACAGAGATCCGCCTGCCTTTGCCTTCCGAGTGCTGGGATTAAAGGTGTGCGCCACCACCACTTGGCTGTGTAAATTCTGTTATATTAATTGCAATTTTAATTAATTTATTTATATTTATATATTCCCTTATATAACCTCATGCTTCTTGGACAGATATTAGTAACTGTATTGATTTGGCCACAGCTGGATAAAACAAACCTGCTGTGGGCCATGCAGCTCTGTGCCAGCTGTGGGCCGTGCTGCTCTGCGCCAGCTGTGGGCCATGAAGCTCTGCACCAGCTGTGGGATGTGCTGCTCTGCACCAGCTGTGGGCCATGCAGCTCTGCGCCAGCTGTGGGATGTGCTGCTCTGCACCAGCTGTGGGCCATGAAGCTCTGCACCAGCTGTGGGATGTGCTCCTCTGCGCCAGCTGTGGGCCATGAAGCTCTTCGCCAGCTGTGGGCCATGCAGCTCTGCGCCAGCTGTGGGCCATGAAGCTCTGCACCAGCTGTGGGATGTGCTGCTCTGCACCAGCTGTGGGCCATGAAGCTCTGCACCAGCTGTGGGATGTGCTCCTCTGCGCCAGCTGTGGGCCATGAAGCTCTTCGCCAGCTGTGGGCCATGCAGCTCTGCGCCAGCTGTGGGCCATGAAGCTCTGCACCAGCTGTGGGATGTGCTCCTCTGCACCAGCTGTGGACTGTGCAGCTCTGCACCAGCTGTGGACTGTGCAGCTCTGTACCAGCTGTGGACCGTGCAGCTCTGCACCAGCTGTGGACTGTGCAGCTCTGCACCAGCTGTGGACTGTGCAGCTCTGTACCAGCTGTGGACCGTGCAGCTCTGCACCAGCTGTGGACCGTGCAGCTCTGCACCAGCTGTGGACTGTGCAGCTCTGTACCAGCTGTGGGCCGTGCTCCTCTGCACCAGCTGTGGACCGTGCAGCTCTGCACCAGCTGTGGACTGTGCAGCTCTGTGCCAGTTGTGGGCCGTGTGCTCTGCACTAGCCTATCTATGGCTTCCTAGGAAGTCTCTAGAGAGAGTTTATGCTCCTGGGAGTGAATCAGAGAGATAAGGCTTTCTCCACTGTCCCTTCAACTAAGAAGGACCTTGTGGAATTAAAGATGAGGTAGCAATACTAGGTGGGCCAGGCAAATGTTCAGGGGACATATTGATTTTCAGGGTGACTCTGGCCCGTGTTTCTTCTGTTGTAAATGACCCTCTTTTTTGGTCTGCACTGTAGCTTTTGTTGACTAGACAGGTTTCAATGCCTTCATGTCACTTGATAGTATTGATCTCCTTTTCTTAAGAAACAACAGAAAGGGCTGCAGAGATGGCTTGGCAAGTAAGAGCACTTGGCTGCTCTTGCAGAGGACCAGGATTCAACTCCCAGCACCCAGATGGCAGCTCACAACTATTTGTAAACTCTAATTCCAGGAGATTTGATGCCCTCTTCTGGTATCCTTAGGTATTGCACACATATGGTATACATACATATAGACAGACAATACACTTATACACACCAAATAGAATAAACAAATCTAGAAATAATAATACAAAAATCAATAGAAACACGTTGCTCCTGAACAAAGAGCCAGCTTGTGGAGATATCTCTGTTTGGCATACCTGGAACCTTCTGAGACACATCGACCACTGAGGAGGGGCTGTTGATGCAGTGAACCCTCAGAAGGAGACAGGAGCATGAAATCTCCAGGGCAATATGCACCCTGCAGAGTGAGAGGAGAGAAACACAATCTAGTGGCAGAACCTCAAGAAATCAAGATGCCTTGCTACCACTTTAGTGTCTTACTAGGCTTTGACATGCAATCTGTAGGACTGGCATGTGATGTGCAGGACTGGCATGCGGTGTGCAGGACTGACATGTGATGTTCAAGACTGGCATGCAATCTGCAGGACTTATATGCGGTGTGCAGGACTAGCATGCAATCTGCAGAACTAGCATGCAATCTGCAAGACCAGCATGTGGTGTGAAGGGCTGGCATGCAATGTTCAGGACTGCCATGCAACATGCAGGACTAGCATACATGTCTCATGTCTCCCTCCCCACCATGGTAGGTATCATAGTTATGGTTCCTATTGCTGTGAAGAGACACTGTGACCACTGCAGCACTTATAAAGGAAAACATTTAACTGAGGTTTTAGTCCATTGTCATCATGGCGTGCATGGTGGTGTGCAGGCAAACAGGGTGCTGGCTACATCTTGATGTGCAGGCAACAAGAAGTGCACTGTCTCACTGGGTGTGGCTTGAGCTCATAATGGTACCACAAAGCCTGCCTCCACAGTGGCACACTTCCTTCAACGAGACCACACCCACTCCAACAAGGCCACACCTCCTAATAGTGCCGCTCCCTTAGGGGGCCATTTTTTTTTCCAAGCCACTACAGTGGTCATGGCTAATCAATAACGAACTGACCTTTTAGCTTCCTTACCCAGGGAGAGTCTTTTCGACAGAATAAGGGATTAAAATTTCAGGACAGAAATTAGCCTGATTTTATCACTTTCCAGTGCTTTCCCAGTTCTGGTCCAGTTTCTGAAATAGAGAGGAGGCAAAGGTAGGGTTTTTATTTGTTTTGCTTTGTTTTTGTCTTTTGTAGCACTAGAGATGGAACCTAGGGCTTTATGCGTGCTAGGCAGTCTATGGCTGAGTTGTAGCCTCAACCCTTAAAGAAGACAAGAAGACGACATTCCTGAATGTCTGCAATGTCAGAGCAAAGCAGAGAAGGAGCAGAGAGAGAAAGAATGCAAGTGAGAAGGAGGACACCGAATTTTATCTGATCTAAGACTGTCACCTTTATCTCTTTTACTGTACGGTATTTGTGAGACAAAATGACTGGGCCCAGCCTACCCACAAAAGGAGGAAACTTCAGAAGGCTGTGAGCACCTGGAGGACCTCACGATCTGGGCCATTACCAGTAGCCACTGAAGGACGACAGATCTGCAAGGCACCCGTGATTATTTTCCATAGTACAGTGGTCCTCGACCTGTGGGTCATGGCTCCTTCAGGGAGTTGCATATGGGATATCCTGCATATCAGATATTTACATTATGGTTCATAACAGGAGTAAAATTAGTTATAAAGTTGTAACAGAATAACTGTATAGTTGGGGGTCCACCCCAATATGAGAAACTATATGAAGGGGTCGCAGCGTTAGGAAGAAGCCTTGAGGCTGTTTTATATGCAGTGCAAAGTCTTGACAAATGAAAAATAAAATCAACAGCGAACAATTTAAAATATGTAGGTGAGCATGCAGATGAAATATATGGCCATATTTTATCTTTACAGTAAAAACATAAAGGAATTTCCCAGAACGGACTGCTTCTCACTGAGCAAAGACTGTGGAACCCAGATGAGTGAGCAAAGAACGGAGCGGCCGCGTCCTTCTGTGTCACTTGGCACCCTTTTCAAAGCGTAATGATTACCCCTGACACGCTACCAATTGTCTTCGGAGGGCAACTCGGGATTCACCGGCACATCATTTTATTAAAGATGTCATCATAAGCTCACGGGACATAAGCATACATTTTCTTTTATTAATGTGGACTGAAGAGAATCCTGCCTCGAGAGATGTATTCCGGGCACTAAAACCCGAAGTGGCGCCTTCCCTTAAGGGTTTTAACACAGAGAGGATGTCTTGCGCGGGACGTGGGGAGATGCGCTCTGGCGAGAGGGAAATAAGGATTGTGGAGCAAGCTCTGATTTGAGGTAATAGAGTGAGACAGAGAGTGACAGTTCTGTGAACTACCTGCGTGTCTTCAGAGCAGACGACAGTGCCTGTCTGCCTCCTGTGACCCTCCTACTCACTTGAGTTCAGTTGAGGCTATAGAGACTCCCAAGAGGTTGTTAGTTTCCTGCCCTGAGCATGCTCTCTGGTGGGTTCTGTTTCCAAGCTTCTTGGTAGGGAGGCGAGGCCCCAGGAAGCAGGTTAGAGCCTGGGAGGAAGCATCCATCTTGTGGGGGTACAATTTTATTAAATGAGTGCCTAGATTTGCCTCTTCTCTAGTGAGGGACAACCACCACACCCTCTGGTTCTGATCCCCATGGGCATGAGCCCCACCTGCCCACAGGAACACGGGAATCTTTTCAGTTTTCTTCATGACTTGCCTAATTCCAGCCTCCTGGGATCTTGGGGTCTCTGTTTGCGTGTGGGGACTGTGAGCAGGACACAGCTGGCCCTTGGTGACAGGAAGTTGCCCTGTTCCTTGACTCTGGCAAGGCGCTCAGCAAACATGGCTCAACTGTTGTCAGCACCTTCAATATAAGAATCTCCTGATCTAACAGTATGGCTACAAAGGGCACCCAGTGACTGGAGTAAGTCAGAATATAGACCGCGGGTGGACAGCATCATTCAACTTCCTGACGGTGACAACTGTGTTTAGGTCTAGAAGAGAATGCCCGTGCGTGGTATTATTGGTGGTGTGTTTTGTTCTATGCCACTGAAGAAGGGTGAAATGTCACCCGCTTTCACGGCTCTACCACAGAGCTACACCCCAGCCTGCAGGGTTTTTCCAGCTCACTCTTAAACTGTCCACACGTACACAGAGACATCGGTGAGACCGTGAGTAACAAGATGAATCCGATTCATGGGGCACGAGGGATTTCCATGGAATAATCTTCAAAGTGTTCACTAATTTGGGGGCTGGGATGTGGCTCAGTGGTAGAACGCTTGCCTAGAAAGCACAAGACCCTGAGTTCAGTTCCCAGCATGGCAAACAAGGGGGTGAGGGTCCATTATTTAAAACAAGTCTCCAAAGAGGAAAAACCGAAAAGTTAAAGGTTGCGTGTGTGTCCCTTAGGTGAAATGCTCAGAACCAGAATGCCCTGTGTTTGGGTTCATTAGGGCACGCATGGGACATCTTAGGGATGGAACCTGTGCTTAAACATACAGTCCATTCATAGTTCAGTACCCTTCGTAGACAATAACAAGCGTGAGCCAGAGGTGGTTGTAGGTGCCTTTCGTGCTGACCCTTGTAAAGCTGAAGCAGGTGGATTGCTTGGAGCGAGGAGTTTGAGACCAGCCTGGGTGACATAGCAAGACCCTTGATACGAAACCCAAGTTTCATCATGTGACTTTCTCACTAATGCCTGTAGCACGAGTTCTAATCGGTCTTCATAATAAAAGCCTGGAGTCAGATAGTGGGGAAAAAGCTGAGAAATCGGAGAGATGATGGGGCCAAACCACAGCCACCTTACCTACTTAGCTTCCCAGCTGAAAAGAGAGTGAGTTCCTGTCTGCTCCCACCTTATCACTTCCTCTCTCTGCCCAGCCATACCACTTCCAGCCTGTCTACAGACCTCCAGAACTCTATGGCTAGCTAGTGGCTAGCCAGACCTCCAGAACTCTATGGCTAGCTAGTGGCTAGCTCTGCCCTCTAGTCATCAGACAAGCTTTATTTGTACACACAAGATATTACCACAAGTGCCACCATTTAGTGTTCAAAAGTTTCCGGTTCTGTAGCATTTCTGACTTTGGATTTTGAGATCGAGGGTGGTCAGCCTGTGTCTATGGCACTGGTCATCCTTCTCTTTGGGCACTAGTGTTTCCCACGTGGGATAGTTGTTAAGGTTGTGAGGCTGACATTTCCCGAGACTTTATAAAGCATAGCTGTTTCTTCACAGATTTTTATAAATAATTTTTTTCTCTTGGACGTAGTTGGGGGGTGCAGTTGCTGGCACTTAAACCAAGTCCTAAAGGGGAAGTAAACTGGGTAGTTCTTAGGGGGCGTAGAATAGGGAAAATACCCCAGGCAGAATAACAAATTAGACTCCAGTGGTGGGAAATATTCTAGAATGTCATAGGGAAATGGAGTTGGCTAGCAAGGGATGGGAAGCGGGACAATTGTGAGCACTGCCATAGGATAGAAGACAGGGGAGACCCAGACAGACCTGCTCCTCTCTCCCAGTGTTCAAAATGGATGAGAAGAAAGCAGCCAGGTCTTCCACCAGTCAACCCCGGGGGGTCTTGTGGAGAGGTGAGGTCACCATCTCTACATCCCCAGCCAATTAAGTTGTGGCTGCCTCCCTGCTGAGTGGGCACCTGCCGCTGGAGGTACCCAACGGGTAAGAGGGCTTGAGTGCAGAACAGGAAAATAGAGGAACCCTACCCTCTGTCCCGGTCTCCCTCTGAAAGCTGCCTGAGGAGCAGATGCTTGAGAGTGAGGACCAGGGCAGCCTTTGTCCCCCATAACTCTCTCGTAGCAGGTGGGGTGTGTGTCTGAATTTCTGTCTGTCTGAAAGGGGACACAATGATCAACGCCCTGGGATGCAGAGGCCACATTATCTTCACTTTCCAGTTACAGTAACCGGGCCATCACCCCCTCGCTATTCATCTCCTCGGTCCCAGGCGCTGTGAGTTAGGCAGTGAGGGCTCAGGCTCAGCATTGTTCCCAGGTGCCTGAAAAGGTCAGTACTTTATACTCACAGCTCACAAAGGCCACTTAGCAGCCTGATGGCATCATTATTTTCGATGGTCTCCTTTGGGGACCATTTTAGTTTGATCTGGGATGACCTCCAAAAGCCTGATTGTTAAGGTCTTAGTCCCCAGCCTGCTATTACTGAAGGGGGACAGCAACTAAAAGTTGGGCCCTAGTGGGAGAGCTTTAGGACATAGGGGCATGCTCTTGAAAGGGGCAGTGGGTCCCATCCTTTCCTCTTCTTCCTAGATACCCATAAGTGGATAGTTGTATTCTAGCATGTTCTTCTACCAGGATCTGGACCCTGAGCTCAAGGCAACCATGAAAATGGAGCCAGAAGAAAGACTTTTTCTTTCCATATTGACTATCTCAGATATTGGTTATAATATCGAAAGACGGTAATGTGATGCTCTCCTTGTTTGTGGATGAGGAAGTTGGGGCTTGAGGGGTATTAGACAGGGATTTTAGAAGAACGGGTCCAGTGTATTACGTAAGGGGATTTATTGGGCTGGTTAACAAGGTAGGGCCTGGGTAGTCCAACAGTGGCCATTGCAGCAAGAGGAAGAGAACCAGCTGACTGTTAAGTCTAGGGAGCTGGGTGCCTGAAGTCCCAACCTATCCCCACGGCCCAGCACTCCCTGCGCTCTCTGGGGTTGAGTCTAAACCAAAAGACCAAAGCTGGAGTTTTGTGTCAGTGAACAATGGCAGTCGGGAGACCCCTCATTCAGGACGTGGGGGCTGGCAGGGTCAAACATGTTCTATTTCTCTGGCTTCTTTATCAGTACAGTGATAGAGGAAGGTCATTTGTCTATCTGTTACTTTCATTGGTTAATTAATAAAGAAACTGCTTGGCCTTTGATAGGACAGCAACTTAGATAGGCGGAGTAGACAGAACAGGATTCTGGGAGAAAGGAAGCTGAGTCTTGGGATGAATGGTGCAGAGCCAGGACTAGGGGTAGAAATGGCTTTCTTGAGCAAACAGGTTTAGGCCACCTTTCTGTCCTCTGCATGGGGTGGTCCTTCCCCCTTCCATTATCTATCCTCATGGTCAGCTTGGTCATCATTTAAAGTGACAATGTAGAGACTCCTTCAATGAGCCCTGCCACCCAGGCTCAGGCATTTCAGAGAAAGATCTGTTGTCTGGCCATGGAAGCAACTGAGCTGCATGACTTGACAGGAAAGGAAATGGGAAGAAGGGAGAGGTAGGGTGTCTTCTTGGGGCTGCACAATGCCTCGCTGACTCCTAAGAAATACCCAGTAGAAAACCCGCAGCTGGCCTTTCCTCTAATGCTGAAGTGTGGAGAAAATCTAGAGGCTTGGAGGTATAAAATTTTGCTAACTAGGATGTACCCACAGAGCACGTTTGATTAGCTTCAGCTTCCAGTGGTGTTTTTAATTTTTAAAATAGTTGCTTTAAAAAGCCTCTGAGATGGTATTGCTGACAATCTCAACTAATCTCATAATCATCAGAAACAGCCAGTAAAATGCTGGCATACCAATAGTGACAGACACAGTGGCTTCAAGACTGTTCCTGAGGAGACGCTCCGTGTGTGTGTGTGTGTGTGTGTGTGTGTGTGTGTGTGTGTGTGTGTGTGTGTGGGCAGGGAGCACTGGGGATTCACTTTGCCTACCTCTCCTTCCTTAGCAAGCAGAACTAGCCCCATGCTTCTTGCTGGGCATTGCTGAGCTTGCCTGGAGGCAAAGATAGATGATATTATCTCTCAGCATCTTTTCTCATCCTTGGTGGCCTGTCCCAGCAGGAACTGCCTTTTGCATTCCAGGTTAACTGAATGAAAATCCAACTCCTTCAACAAATGTTCGTGACACAGAATGGAAGGCTTACAGCCTTTTGGGGAAGGATGGTGGACATGGCGACCCTCTACTTTGTTGGGGAAGGGCCTCTTGTTGGTTCCCGGCCTCTGAGCCCCAAAATAACCACACAGAAACTGTATTTATTAAATCACTGCTTGGTCCATTAACTCTAGCTTCTTATTAGCTAACTCTTACATCTTAATTTAACCCATCTACATTAATCTGTGTATTGCCACATATCTGTGGCTTACCAGGTAAAGTTCTAACCTGCATCTGTCTCCTGCAGCTCCATGGTATCCCTTTGACTCTGCCATCCACCTTCCATGCTATAGGCCAAGCAAGTTCTTTATTCATTAACCAGTAACAGCAACACATAGATAAAAGGTCCTCCCATACCATTTCCCCTTTTTTTGTTTAAACAAAAAGGAAGGCTTTAAGTTTAACATAGTAAAATTACATACAACAAAACAGTTATCAAGCAAAAATTACAGTTATATCTATTTTATCTTCTATCGTAACTAAGGAAAACTATAATAATAACTATCTATTCTTCAACTCTATCAAAGACTCCAGAAGGGTATATTATCTAAGTAAACAGGAAGTGCATTGCAAGCAACTCCCAAAACTCTAGAATTGACAGAAACATCTCGATGCCTGGACAGTCACCCAAAGTTCTTCTGTATCATTGGGGCATCCATCTTTAGCCTACAGGCCTATATTATCCAGCAGACTTTTCCATTAAGCAGGAATTTTCAAAGACAGTTCCACCTATATTGGCAGTTTGTCAATAACTTTCTTCTGTGTTCTGCAGAATGTCTGGCAGACTCTTTCATGAACCCCAAAGGACAATCTCACCTTTAGACAAGTTTAGCAGTCATTTCTCTTTGGGTCCTGCATGTCCAGTTAAGCAGTCCAGGCAAGAGCAGTTTTTGCCTAAATGGCTAACCAACTCTATAAGGAGCCTCTTTGATGCTCATTTTCCTCTTGAAATAATTGGTGCTGCTAGGAGCAGATGTGTCTCACTGTCATAAAAAGTCTTAAGTTTTTAAACATTTTAAATGTCATATTCTGAAGGTCTCTGAAAGATTTGAAGAGTACCTATCTACCTGAAATACATCTCTGCACATCTAGAAAATCTAACTAACATGACTACAAGCTTGACTATTATAGATGATTATCTATTAACCTATATTTCTTAATTATACATTACATTTTTAAATGAGCTGGACAAACATAATACCTTAATCAAGAGAAAAATATATATACAACAAAATTGACCTTAAATTTGTATCAATAAAGCAAGATCCATACCAATGCAAATCTCTATAGCATATCCCCTTTAAATGTAAAGAAACATTTATAAACAATATTTGGGAATATGGTATAGTTTTGTTCATATTGCTTCCTGCTGTTTGGGGGTGCTGTTAATCAAGTCTTTCATGGTGTATCCTGTGTGCTAGGTTCATCTCAGTCAGCAGTTGAGTGAAGTAATTTTCTGAAGATGTTCATGATGACCTTTCAGGGGTTCATGCTCTATCAAACCATATTAACCTGGAATGAACCCACGGGTTCTCATCCTCTGTGGAGACAAAAGAAAAACCTCTTTTCCAAAGCAACATATCCTTAGACTCAAATTTTGGACTCAAGATACTTTATGTTGGTTTAACTTAGCAGCCCATACAATGAAATGTCTCTCTGTACTTAACTCATTCATAGTCAAAAAATCCAAAGATAACACAATAATACATATAATCCAGAGTCTCTGTGAATTTTCCATTTTTATGTGGCTTATTTTTCTTTACTCCTTTAGTCTATGACTGTCTGTACTCTGTCTCTTTAAAAACTTTATATTTTTTTAACCATTTACTTCTTTCTATAACTGTCTATATTCTTTTTCTTCTCTCTCCCAAGCCTACATACATTTATCCAACACTGTGACCCATTTAGAGTTTTTTTATGTCTGAATCTGTTCTATTGTGTATTTGTAATTCTTTACTGTCCAGGAGTGCTTCATAAAATGCCAAGTGCTTCTTAAAAACTTCAGCTGTGCCATTGCTAGGGGTAATATGGTACTTTCTGCTTGCCTGCCCAGTTTAAAACTTAAGCTGTACCATTACTATGATATATATGGTACTGCCATTCATAGTGCTCCAGTTCCAGGCACAAAGCTGGTCCATGTTGCCATCAAGCAAGTTGCAGCACACTGCTCACAAACCCCATCCAAATGCTCTGTCTCACAAAAGAGCCAGAGTTTGCATTGGCAGCAAGACCCAGAAAGCCAGCATTTCAAAATGGTGTGGCTTTTTTTTTCTTCTTTTGCCACCACTGAATCAGGAAAACCTCTCTTACAGGAGCCGCAGTGTGCTGCCAGCAAAATGCTGTCTACCAAGAAGCCAGGCTTAACTCGGCTCTTTTGTGTCCAGGATTCCTTTCCAAGCTTTCTCAGGTTTGTAGGTAAATTTAGTTGGCCACCAATTTGTTGGGGAAGGGCCTCTTGTTGGTTCCTGATCTCTCAGTCCTGAAATAATCACACAAAAACTATATTAATTAAATCACTGCTTGGTTAATCCCAGCACTCTGGAGGCAGAGGCAGGCGGATCTCTGTGAGTTTGAGACCAGCCTGGTCTACAAGAGCTAGTTCCAGGACAGGCTCCAAAACCACAGAGAAACCCTGTCTCAAAAAACCAAATAAATAAATAAATCACTGCTTGGCCCATTAGCTCAAGCTTCTTATTGGTTAACTCTTACATCTTAATTTAAGCCATCTCCATTCATCTGTGTATTGCCACATATCTGTGGCTTACCAGGTATAGTTCTGACCTGCATCTGTTACCTGTGGCTCCATGGCATCCCTCTGACTCTACCTTCTTCCTCCCATGCTATAGGCCAAGCCAGTTCTTTATTCATTAATCAATAAAAGCAACATATAAAAAAATAACTAAAAAATAAAAGCAACATATGGACAAAGGACCTCCCACACCACTACTCCAAGGTGGGACAAAATTGGAAATGTGGGAAAAAAACTGCCCAGTGTGGATGGAGTTTGTAGGAAGGCATTACAGTGGCTCAGGGAAGGGTATTATCCTTCAGATGAGTTGGCCACGGTGTGAATGAAGATGGGGGATGTCACCCCTTGAATGCGGTACCAGTAAGCATGACTCGGCAATGAAGGAGTGGCTAGAGTTGTGTTGCTTGGCAATAAGGAAGGGAACTCAGCAGAAATGGGCATTAAAAGCTGCCTTTGCTACAATGTGTCGGCTCCTCATTTGGGCCCAAAGGATGGGAGCCAAGTATGGCTGCCTTCGTCTTGCCTCTGTACTTGGGCTAAAGGCATACAGATAAATTAACTGCTATTAACTTTCCCTCTTGAGTCACCCTAAAATCCCAGAACAAAGATCTCCCAGGACACACTGGCCTGCAGACTAGGACAAATGTCCCTGAAGGCGAGGCTGCACCCTCAGGATGAGCGCATTAACTCATTTGTTAAATGAGTTAACTGCCTTTGGAGCATCTTGCTGAACAGCGACGGCTCAGTGATGGCCACCTTTTAACAGGCACTGCCCAGCAATGCAGATTTTTCCCTTTACTTGCATCTAAACCTTGTGTCAAGAAGACCCAGAAACCTGATTTTTGGGGAGGGGGGTCAGTGGATCCTTTTATTTATTTCTCATCTCGATGTGGCCTCATAGACTAAATCTTTTTCATCTTTCCACCATTACTTGAGTCTTTCATTGGCATATGGAGGTAGGAGGGGGCGAGATAGCCTAGCAGGGATGCCAGAGCCCCTGGCTTTCTCCTTAAAAACTCTGATAATCCCTGTGTATTGAGAGGACTTGCTGCCACTTGATAAAGTGAGTATGTTCTGGTGCATAAGTCTCCCTCCATTCAAAAGTGACAGGGGACAGGTCCTGGATGGAGGGTTTAGCATTATAATGAGACTATAAAGGACAGAGCTTGGTGTCCCTGGAGGCTGAGGTCAGAGTGACTCAGCAGTTTTGGCTGGTTCCTTGAGGGTTTTCTCCGGAAGGACATTGTCTGAAGCAAGAGAACAAGTTAGTTTCTCAGAGGTTTGCTGCCATTACAGCAATAGCTTGAGGTAGGACGGAAAATTGATCTACAGCCCCCAGGGAGGGAGACTAAGCCATTGTGTGCCCTGGAGAATAGTCAGTGTGGACCTAGGAAACTCCTTACCGAATTCTCAGAACCTACCCAGGCTAGAATTGCTATATTTAACAAAAACTACAAAAAAAAAAAAAAAAAAAAAAAGGAAAACTCAGGAGACCCAATTAAATCTGAATTTTAAAAATAACAAATATTGTAGTCAGTCTTCTAGGTAAGAGGTTGCCTCTGTGTGAACTGGTAAAGGAAGAGAGGAACTCTGGAAACCCAGGGAGGAAGTAAAAATGCCAGGGAGGAACAGAGAAAGCAAGGAAGTGTTACAAGAGAAGAGAGATGGACACAGCCTTAGCCATGCAGCCCCCTGGGTGGGGGAACATGAGGGAGCCAAAGCCATTTCCCAAAGGTGAGACAGAGGAAAGGACATCCTGCCCCTGCCCCAGCCCTCAGCTGTGAAGTCTCCCCAGCTGGCTAGAGTTACAGTCTCCACCCACCCCAACCCCTTAGTCATGCCTTAGGACTCTGAGGTCTGTGGCTAGACACCATCTTGAGAGATAATCTATTGTTAAAAAGCTGAGCTACCACAGGGGACTGAGTTCCAAGAACAAGTATAGACCTTCACTGTGGCCTGTCACAGCCACTGGGTGAGGCCCAGGGAGGCAGTAGGGTCAGACACAGACAAGCCAAAAGTAGCAGGTGGCAAGAAGCTAGCTTAGTCTAGGAAGGGGGAAGAGAGAGATAGCCCCACCCCCAGTGGCGGGAAACACATCATTTGTCAACTGAGAACCACCCTGAAGTTAAAGCCATGGATAGAAGTCCATGGGTGACTCAAACTCCAGAGCCTTCTGTTTGCTGTTCCTAGCTGGAGAGTCAGGGATGTTTGAAGTCCCAGCGACGTCCAGTATACCCACAGCTGCCCCCCGCAAGGTGACTGAGCCTCAAATCTGCACCAGTTTTGTTAAAGTTGCCTTTCGAACTTGTAATACCCATGGAGGACAGCTCCCAGCTAAAGATATGACCCACCCTAAGTGGGGCTCAGGGGGGTAAGAGCGCCTAGCCTGCCCAGCCCACAGATGACAAGCTAGCTATGGCTAAGCAGAGGCTTCTGTAGGAAGAGGCCTGCTGTGGAGACAGCTTGGGTGGACATCAGACACTTGCCCCCTACAGACTGAGCAGCAGCTTATGTCATGGGGAAGACATGGGTGCACAGTAGTTTCCCAGCCCCTCCATGTGTGTAACCTGCTACACCAGTGTTCAAGGGCCTGAGGGAAAGGGGCCCCTGCACCCCATCTTTGTCTTTTATCTTTTTGTTAACCCCGTAGTCACTTCCCCCAGCTTGAAAAATATAAACAACCCCCCAAAACTCATTAAGCAAGCTCTTTACTTTCCTGTATTTTAATTTTTTTCTGTTGATTTCCTCTGCATTCCATTTGCCTTTGTGTCTAAGTTCATTTTTCCATTTGAAGGCTAATTTTCCCCCTTAGTTTCCTTTTCTTTTCTTGTCTCCTGTGCCCTGTTACACCTCATATCATTCTGACTTCAGTGTTGAATACTCTTCTGGAGTTTTTAAAATTCCCCATCCTACATTCAATTTTGTTCCAGAGTTGTTGTTTTTTTTTATTACTGGGGAAATGTTTTTTTCATCTTTTTTCTAAGCTCTTGTGCGTTTCTCTTCCTATCCATACTATTCTTTTCCACTCCTTCATTCTCCTTCTTAAATTTTTTTAAAAAATATTTTTATTTCATGTTAAGTATGCCTGTGCATCACACGCATGAAGTACCTGAAGGAGCCAGAAGAGGGCATCAGATCCCCTGGAACTGGAGTTGCAGACAGTTGTGAGCCTCCATGTGGGTGCTGCGAACTGAACCCAGGTCTTCTGTAAGAGCAGTCAGTGCTATTTATGGCTCAGCCATCTCTCCAGCCCCTCTCTCCCTTTATTTAGTTAAAGTTGTCTCAATTCCCTTCCCCATCTCCTTTATTTCTCTTATTCATTCATTATTTCTAAAATGACCCTAAATAACCTTCAGCTTCCTAGCGCTGCACAGCGACTTTTCCATTTTCAGTCTTGCTACATAGAACTATAAGAACATCACAAAGGAAGGTAACGCGACTCCCAGAGATCCTAACCCCTCCACTAATGTATCCAAAGGGACAGAAATAGGTAAGATACCAGATAAAGAGTTCAAAAGTTTGCTGGCAAAACTGTTCAAAGACCCAAAAGGTAACACAAATAGAGATTAATTCAGTCCACATGCTGGAGAGTAAATAGGAATGAAGAGGAAAAAGTTAGCCCGGGGGAGGGGGAATCCATATGGAAGAAAAATTAAGTAAAGAAATCATTAATTTGAAAAAAATGCCGAACAGAAAAACTCAATGAATAAGAAAGAGACAGACAAAACCTTCAGCGCCTTGCCAGGAGGTGTGTGATTAAAACCAGTAAGTGACATGCAAGTGGATGCGGGGACATTCCCCTAGCTGCCTCCTTGCAAAGGAGCTTGGAAGAACAGTGATGTCATACGAGGAAAAGTCTCTGTAAAGCCCACATTAGTGACAACTGAGATCGAACAAGTAACTCCAGTTTTATAAGGAGTTCGCCTCTCGACGTGCCATAGAAAACCCCAGAATAGGAGCCAATCCCTCAAGCAAACAGCTTGACAATCCTGAAGCCAAGATTGACCAGAAGAGCCTGCAGAGGCTGTGCAGAGAGGAGGAGGATGGTTTCCACGGGGAATGTGGAATGTGTCTGGAACAGCCCCACAGCCAGGTCTCGGCAGAACTAGCAGATTAAACAAGCGTGTCCTGACTTCATAAGGACTCTATAATTCAAACGAAACAAACTTTGGGGATGGATTCATTCTGACACTATTTGTTTCACTTTGGTATATGTTAAACTCAATTTGATTAATAGAACATGGCAAGGAAATTGTTTACAAATCTCCTTGCCAATAGAAGTTCCCATCCCTGTAGATTCATGGGGGGGAAAAACAGCCAAGGAGCGAGTACCAGGCATTCATAAATACTGGAGTTGGTTTATCAATATATTGAGCAAAAGGAGCCCTGGTAAGTGCATTTAAATAAATTCACTAACTCCTTCTTTGTTTAAACTACACTAAAGAAAAATATTAGAAACTGGTTGGAAGCTGTCTAAAAGCATTTAAGACAAAGTGCAATTTAAAACTTCATTTGGAGAAAAAAATCAGGCATTAAGCAAAAATACTCTCTTATTTCAACCATCGTCATGGAAAGGCCCTTCTTAAGAAACCCCTCCAAAGGGCTTATTTATTCCACCTCCTCATCTCATCCAGTGAAAACCATAGGCTACTTTAAGCTTTCACAGATAACAAGGCTCGTGTTTTGTCTTGGAAATCATTGATGTTGAATGTAGCCATGAATTCACAGACTTTGGGGAAAGGCAGAATGAGAAACAGGGAGAGAAAATCCCACAATTCTCTCTGTTGTCAAGGAGGAGATGGAAATTTAGAGAAGTCATGTCCTGTGTCCTCTGTAGTGTCAGCTGGTACCCAGGACGCTCCACTTCCTGGTTCTCTGTGCATCACACACAGCACATGATGGGGCAGGATGTATAGATACATATATGTGTATAGGTATGTATATATATGTATACACCCTCCTCTATCGTGTGCTGTATATATATGTCTATGTATGTATGTATACATACATATCATGATGTTGCCTCAGGATGTATAAAAGTGGACCCTCCATTTGAGGAACAGCCTTCTTCATCTGAAGGGTGTAATATTAGAGTTGCCATATTTAGACTGGAACACTTATCCTCACACACCAGACACCAGGCCTTCTCCTAGCACAGGAGGAAGCAGAATGCTGAGCAAGGAGGCTGGAGGAAGTAGTTACCCCCCCCCCCCCCCGTTCCCCTTCAGGGAAGACAGTAGCTTCTGGATGTCCCTCTACCTCCTGTTGTCATGTAGACTGGCACTTCAGTACCAGGCTTCTCATCAGTCCAGAATCCAATAGGGATGAACTCTACACAGACACTACATGTTGGATGGATAATGACAGATGGGCTGTAGTGGTGGGGCAATGGGGAGCCTCAGGATGAACAGAGACCTTTCAATAGAACACACAGCACTCCCCCAGGGCAAAGAAGTGAAGTCCCACAATCTGCAGAAAAATCAAGGGTGTGACTGCTTCCTGGGGTCAGACTGTTGAAAAGCATTTGGAAATCAGGTTTATTTGTAGACATGCCCGAGGCCCCACGGCATTTCCAGAGAGAGCATTTTTCATTGGACCTATGTAAAACCCAGAATCCTCGAGAAACACAGCAAAATCCCCACGCACCAAAGACGGCCTGCTGACTCTTGGTCCTAGGCTCTCCATGACTGGCTCCATGCAAGTAAATTGATTCCAAAGATTGATCCCATCCACACAAATTGATTCTCAACAGCTGGTCAGCACATTTTGTGCACAAGAATATGATTATCTGACAGCTCGTTGGGGAGCTTGGAGGAGCTAATTTCACACTAGAGTGGGATCCGGGCTCTGCAATGTCCCTGCTTCTGTCACCCTGCTTGCCAGGGCTCACAAACACCCATTGGTCTTAATTTGATTCAGGAACATGTTGTCTTGGCTTCCTGTTCAGCCTCACAAAGAACACAAACAAACAAATAGAAAGAAATGACGGATGCCAGGTGAGGCATGTCATGCATATTTGAGAGAGAGGTGCCTGAGCTAGGGACAGATATGTCACCAGTGGTCAAAGCTACTCTGAGTTGCCACCTCCCTGAGTGCCATCTTGGATCAAAGACCCTTGACCCCGTACTTGACTGTTTAAGTTAATATTTGGCGTTTCCAGAAGCTTCCACCCAGGCTGCTTCTTCCAGGTGACCTGTTTTGGGTGTCTTAGGGTGCTTTTTATATAAAGTGATTCATGTTACCGTGGTTGATCCCAAACCCCGAAATGGTTATGTGTACTAGTCAGGGTTCTCTAAAGAAACAGAACTGACAGAATGAGGAATTATTGGACTGGCTTTAGGTTGTGGTCCAAGTGGTCCTTCAGTGGCTGCCTCACTTAGCAGGGTGGGAATCTGATAACTGGTCCATGAGGCTAGATGTCCCAGCAGTCCCAAGCTGGTGCTAAAGGCTGGGACGATTCCTGGAGTGCTGATGGTCTTCAAGCTATGTCGGAAGCCCAAAGAAGTTGGCGCTATTATCAGCCACAGGATGAATGAGTCTGCCAGCAGGGGTGAAGGCAAGCAGGCAAAATGAAAACTTCCTTCTTCCATGTCCTTTGATGCCGGTTGCCTCAGAAGATGCTGTCCACAGTTAGAATGGGTCTTCCTGTTTCAGGTACTCTGATCAAGGACGCCTCTCACAGGGGGGCTCCTGCAGCCTATGTTTCCAGATGCAGTCAAGTTGACAACCAAGGTCGGCCATCACAATGCAGCAGCGAGGGAACCACTCCCCAAAACCCTGCTGGTGCACCTAAAAGACTTCCATCCCCTCAGACCTGAGCCATTGCTGTGCCCTTTCTGGGTATGGTGGCTGTCGTCAGGTGACTATGGCCACCCTCCTCTCCTTCTGCTGCCCCTGGCAGAGCAGGACAGATATGGGAGGCAAGACAACACAATGCTGACATATAAAACTAAAAGAAATGGAAATCGAGTGTGTATCCCGTCTTACCTTTTGGGGATGTCAAGAACGCCTCCATCACCCATAGAGATTCCTTAGAATAAAATAAATAAGAACGGGTGGGCCACTTCCTTTCACGAATTCTTGCCGTTCCATTGTTTCCCTCCCAGCATTCACTGCGAGACCCAGAACACAAGCTGAACAAGTTTTCCAACATAATAGTAACAATAATAAAGCAATAGAGCTGCTGGGATGTGACAATGCTTCATATTTAGAGAGTTTTTTCACCTTTAAAACTCTGTAAATATCAACTAATTAATCCCCTTAGCAACCAAGTGCTTACTTTGCTTCTGGGCAAGAACAGCAGTGGCCTGAAAGCTGAGTCTCCCTGGGGAGCAATTTCACCTGTTTTTTTGTGAGATGCTTCTCAAGACTAAAATCACTGTTCGGGAATGAGAGAGCAGCCCATCCATCCTTGCGTCAGCCTCCCTGTATTAAGGGCAGGAAATGTTCCAGCCTTGATTCCCAGCGACGGCTTTCTGAAAATCAGCCATGCCCTGGATGCTATCATCTCTGATGATTCAAATCGAAAATTCCAGAAGGAAACACATTTGATTCTGGTTGTGAGTTCACGATGGTGGAACCGCTGCAGGTATTACCATTTCGCTAGGGGCTGTTTCTATCTCCACTGTGTTCTCCCATCTCCCTTTCTGTTTGCTTGAATCGACAGACGCATAAAGACTGCGGGTAAAATATTAGTCCCTCCCTGAACCACCCTCCCTCCATCTCTCTTCTCCCAGTCACTGTGGATTCATGTCTAGCACAATAGCACAGTAACTGCCCAGTGGGCAGAACAAGCAAATGCGCCTGGGAGAGCTCAGGAAGATGGCAACTGCAGACAGCAAGGACTCGCCGTCGGAGAAAGTCACTTGGTCCCAAGGCAGCTTCCAGTGGTTTTTAAGATGTGATTAACCATGCCCCACACATTCTGGGCTCAGTTCTAAGTTAACCAAGTGCTTGATTCGTCCACTCATGGAGAGGCTACTAATGGGGAGGTGATAGGAATTTATTTTGTGCTCTTGGATATGCATGTGACAGAATCAAATCATTACTTTGTGGGAAAACAGCTTAATAGAAAGTCCTGCCTAGAATCTATAAGATTATGCAGAAATAGAGTAAGTTTAAGTCTGACTGGTCTGCTGGTTCCTGTCTGCTTGATAAAGTCTCCACCCCGGGCCAGAAACTTCCTGGAGGGTTGATTATGACAACTACCTGGATGAAGGTCACACCGTAGACCCTGTCTGCTAAGAAAGAAATCCTTTGGTTGCAAAAGTTTGTATGACCTCATAATTACTAGCAAGTGGGCCACCTACAAAACATCTGCCTGGATAACATTTGTTCCTATAATTTCTATTCCTGTAGACATCCCTCACTATAACAGCAATTCCATTTTGTAGACGTGGGACTCCTGGCCTGTCAAAGCTGTCGGATACTGTCTGCTGATGCCAGACTGTTTCAAAGCATTAGCTTGGGTTTTCAACCTGCACGCCAATGGAAAGTTTTTTCTGTCTCTCTGATACATGCTTGAACTCTTGCTGGTTATAATGTTTTCTACAACACTGTGAGTTTGTGTGAGCTGTGTGTATGCAGTACCCATGGGATCCAGAAGAGGGCCTCGGATCCCCTGAAACTGGAGTTATAGATGGTTATGAGCTGCTATGCATGTGCTGGGAATCGAACCAATGTTCTTGGCTAGAGCAGCCAGAGCTCTTAATCCCTGAGTCATTGCTCCAGCTGTGTGTGTGTGTGTGGTGTCCATAACCCCTGAGCCATTGCTCCATCCGTGTGTGTGTGTGTGTGTGTGTGTGTGTGTGTATGTGTGTGTGTGGTGTCCATAACCCCTGAGCCATTGCTCCATCCGTGTGTGTGTACACGTGTGCATTTGTGCATGCATGTGTGTGTTAGGAGCAAAGTGCCTGAAGTAAAGAAATAACAGGCAGAGATCAAGTATGGAATGTTGGAAAGGCAAATAGTGTATGGTTTTTTTTTTTTATGTGCAGAATCCAGTTTTAAAATTACATGTGTTACACTTCTCAGAGACCCTGCCCCTCCCCCCTCTCACTCCCTCTGCATGGTTCTCTTATTGTTTTATTTAAAGCATTTTTTGTTTTAGTGATCTTAGGTCTTAGTGATCTTCATTTCCCCTTACGGAAACCATCACCATCCTTCTCTCCCCGTCTTATGCCCCAGAGGATGGATCTAAACAAAAAGAACCACACCCCAAGGCTCCCCAACTCTGAGGCTGCTGGCTGGATTGGGTCCATGAGACACTAATGAGCCACAGGAAGGTGGGAAAGGAGGCATCGGGGTGTTTATTCCCCCTCTTCGTTGTTCAGGCTGCAGGCGTTTCTTGGGGTTTGCCTCAACTTCCAGGCCAGCTGCTGCCAGCTGCTGCAATGCCACCTCTGTTTCTCTCTAGCTCTCACACAGAACAGTTTCTTCATTAGACCACACCCGGGAGTGCCACCCCAATGTCTGCCCATGACGGTGCCACCCCAAGGTCCGCCCATGACGGTGCCACCCAATGTCCGCCCATGACGGTGCCACCCCAATGTCCTCTCATGACGGTGCCACCCAAGGTCGGCCCATGACGGTGCCACCCCAATGTCCTCTCATGACGGTGCCACCCAAGGTCAGCCCATGACGGTGCCACCCAATGTCCTCTCATGACGGTGCCACCCAATGTCCGCCCATGACGGTGCCACCCCAATGTCCTCTCATGACGGTGCCACCCAAGGTCGGCCCATGACGGTGCCACCCCAATGTCCTCTCATGACGGTGCCACCCAAGGTCAGCCCATGACGGTGCCACCCAATGTCCTCTCATGACGGTGCCACCCAATGTCCGCCCATGACGGTGCCACCCCAATGTCCTCTCATGACGGTGCCACCCAAGGTCGGCCCATGACGGTGCCACCCAAGGTCGGCCCATGACGGTGCCACCCCAATGTCCTCTCATGACGGTGCCACCCCAATGTCTGCCCATGACGGTGCCACCCCAATGTCCTCTCATGACGGTGCCACCCCAAGGTCCGCCCATGACGGTGCCACCCCAATGTCTGCCCATGACGGTGCCACCCCAAGGTCCGCCCATGACAGTGCCACCCCAATGTCTGCCCATGACGGTGCCACCCCAAGGTCCGCCCATGACGGTGCCACCCCAAGGTCCGCCCATGACGGTGCCACCCAAGGTCCGCCCATGACGGTGCCACCCCAAGGTCCGCCCATGACGGTGCCACCCCAAGGTCCGCCCATGACGGTGCCACCCCAATGTCTGCCCATGACGGTGCCACCCAAGGTCCGCCCATGACGGTGCCACCCCAAGGTCCGCCCATGACGGTGCCACCCCAATGTCTGCCCATGACGGTGCCACCCAAGGTCCGCCCATGACGGTGCCACCCCAAGGTACGCCCATGACGGTGCCACCCCAAGGTCCGCCCATGACGGTGCCACCCCAAGGTCCGCCCATGACGGTGCCACCCCAAGGTCCGCCCATGACGGTGCCACCCCAATGTCTGCCCATGACGGTGCCACCCAAGGTCCGCCCATGACGGTGCCACCCCAAGGTACGCCCATGACGGTGCCACCCAAGGTCCGTCCATGACGGTGCCACCCCAATGTCCTCTCATGACGGTGCCACCCCAAGGTCGGCCCCTGATGGTGCCATTATTTTCTTGCCTACACCAACAGACTTCTTTGTTATGCTGGAGAACACGCATGTCCGGCAAGTGGCCAGGAATACTTGGGCTCTGTCTCTCCAGTAGCTGGGATAGCAGGTGGGGTTCATGGCACCAGGTCAAGGGTATAGGCTGTTACAGATGATGTGGACCTCATCCAGCACCCTGTCCTGAAGTTTCGACCTAGTGACTGGTTTGGAACCGGTGTTTAATCTGTGGTGGCACTGGTAATATAGTCCCACCTGTTCAGGAGGTTGAAGCAAGAGGGTTGCAAGTTCTAGGCCAGTCTGGGCTAAATCGCACGCATTAACATCCACCTGGCAGCTAAGTAAGACCCTGCCTCAACATAAACCTAGGAAAAGGGCTGGGGCTGCATCCTCAGGACTACAGACATCCTCAAACATAGAGTGAGATCCTGACAGCCTCTCATCATTATAGTGAGGGTGAGGCTTTGCATTGCACTCCATCTCCTGTGGGTCTCCGAGTGGTCCAGGAAGCCCAAGTGATAACCTCAGTGTGTACCTGACCCCACTCCTCCTGCCACCTGCCCTGCTTCTGCAGCTGATTTGTTCTGATGGCGTCTGTGTCCACCGGAGAGTCACCCTAGACAGTCCTGCCTAGTATAAAAGCAAACACACTGTTGCTTCGCCTGGAAGTAGGCAAAGCCGAACCCTCAGGGAGGCGTGAAACGGTAGCAATCCTCTGTCCTGGGCCTGGCTTGTCCCAAATTGCCTTAGCGTCAAGCCAAGATGCCCAGATATCACAGGAAGGCCGTCCTCCAGATTCCTGCGGGGAGCTGTCTGCTCACTGTGGGGATTGGGGGGTACTTGTACTTGGACTAGCACTCCAGCTCTGGCGGCCTGGGATGCTCTCCCCAGTTTCCCATGACCTTCAGCGTCCACTTCCTTCTTTACTTCTACTGTTGACCACTGTGCCTGGAAGTCTGTTTGTAATAAAGTTCTATTTCTACAAAGGCCCTACTCTAAGAGAGTCCCTACCTCCGTCCTTGCCACACACAGGAGACAAGGTCATCCAGCTCAAGCACTCATGCAAACTACGGCCAAGTTCCTTCCAGAACCCAGCCGTTGCTTAGACAGAGATGGAGCCTTGGGTGAGAAAGGACAAGGGTCACACCCATGACAACATCTCTACTCACCACTCTGTGGGCTGTCTGGACACTGGAGTTGAACCAGGTGCTGTCCTGGCTGGACTGCCCACCAGGATGTCTTGGGTCACAGATGAAAACGCAAAGGCAAGCCTCCAACCCAGGAATTAGCTGCTTGGTTTCTTAAGCCTTGGGTCTCTCACCTTTAAAATGGGCTGTAGGGGCTAATTGTGTGTGTCAATCAGACACAAGCTGGAGCTATCAAAGGAAGGAGCCTCAGCGGAGGAAATGCCTCCCTGAGATCCAACTGTAAGGCATTTTCTCATTTAGTGATCAATGCGGGAGGGCTCAGCCCATAGTGGTGCCAGCCCTGGGCTGCTGGTCCTGACTCCTGTAAAAAGGTGGGCTAAGCAAGCCATGGGATGCAAGCCAGTAAGCAGCTCCCCTCCATGCCCTCTGCATCAGCTCCTGCCTCCGGGATCCTGCCCTGCTTGAGTTCCTGTCCCGACTCCCTTCAGTGATGGACTGTGATGTGGAAGTGTAAGCTGAACAAACCCTTTCCTCCCCATGCTTTTTGGTCATGGTGTTTTGTCGCAGCAATAGAAACCCTGACTGAGACATGAGCTGAGGACACAGACCTTGTCGAGCTCTGGAAAGGGTCAAAGGACCACCTAGAAGGATGCAGGTACTGAGCTCACTAAGGATGGCTTAGTCAATATAGTTGAAATCATTCCAGATGGAGAACACACTACATCCATCTGCCCTCTGGAGCATGCTGGCTCAGCAGTGCAGACGGTGTGAGCGACAGCTGTGCTCAGCCTTGTCAGAAAGGGCCAGATGCACACTGCAGTGTGAGGAAAGAACAAAGTGTGGTTCTGAATTCCCGTTCCGACTGAAGACATGCCACAGGCGCGCCGTTGTGGAGTTGCGACACTTAATTTAAGTCTGTAAGAACTCCTGGGGTCCTTCTGTCACTATCAGAACCAGGCTTGGGCTGTCACATCCGGGTTCTTCCCATGAACGCGGGCCAAGCGTCCATCCTTCAGATGGACCAGGAGAGAGGACGTTGGGAAGGCTCCCAGAGCCTGGCCCCCATCAGCAGCCCCAGGTGCGGGGAGCTCTTGCCTACACCCGCTCCACTGAAACATGTTCTATTTACCAGCTGGTGCAGTACACTGCTGCTTTGTTGCCACGGACGACGGCGACTGAGAGCGCCACCATACTCTCCCCTGCGACAGAAAACAGAGAATGTGTTCTAATGAAGACTGCGCAGAAAAGGCTCAATGGCCTCAGGACATCCTGAAGCGCAAATGTGAAAGGCACCCTGCACCCCCAAGGAGGAAACATATTGAGCTCAGAGTGGCAGATGTGAACCCTGCTAGCCAACTGGCTATACCTCTTATGCTTTGTTTCCGGGTCCAGGGACATGCCAATAGGTTGAGGTTGAGGTAGTAGAAATCAGGAAGAAGGCTCAGCACGCGAAGCCTGCCGGTCTTAGCTGGGCTTCTGTGGCTTTAACAAAGCAGCATGGTCATAAACAGCTGAGGGAGGAGAGAGGCTTTCTCATCTTCCAACTCTCGGGTCCCATTCCCTTGCTGGGGGACGTCAGGGCAGGAACCTGGAGGCAGGAGCTGATGCAGGGGCCATGGGGGAACACCACTTCTTACAGAACCCTGGACCATCCACAGTGAGCCAGCCTCTCCTACAGCAATCCTCAGTCAGGAAAATGCTCCTACGGGCTTGCCAATGGGCCAATATGGTGGGGACATTTTCTCAATAAAGGGTCCCTCTTCTCAGATGCCTCTAACTTATGTTAAGTGGAGGCAAAACCAACCGGCACAGTGCTTTCCAACAGCCCGATGCCTGGGCCCTTTCCCTCCATCTCAGCCAGGCTCATGTTCTCCTGTGTAGGATATCCATGCTGAAGGTAAAAGCTACCATTGCCCCACTTGACCCCTCCCCATCCCCCAAGGCAGCTCTCCCATCAGGTCAAGTCTCCTTTGAAGGCTGTGCCCAGACATCATCCAGCCAGGCAAGGGGAAGATGGCATTCCTTGGGTAGGATCTGGCAAAAAGCCCCCTGAGAACAGCCTGGTGACAGGTACATCAAACCAAGGTCAAGGCCTGGACACCAGGCAGATGGGAGCCATCCTGGGTCAGGCTGCCCAGGTACCGATTGCAAGCAGGATTTGGGCCAGCATCCATGCCAAATGGTGAGTGACTCCAGCTTGGAGAGGGAGACAGGACAGAATGTCCTTCCTCAAAGGGACCAGAAGACCAGAAGAGGCCAATGAACCAAGGGCAGGAGGGGAAAGAGAAGCCAGGATGGCAGTGTGAGTGGTGTGGGCACGGAGAACGTGGAGTATTCTTATGCCCACTCCCCCTCGTCCCCACCCCGCCACGGGGTGACTTCCTTTAACTTTTTTTTTTTTTTTGGTTTTTCGAGACAGGGTTTCTCTGTGGCTTTGGAGCCTGTCCTGGAACTAGCTCTTGTAGACCAGGCTGGTCTCAAACTCACAGAGATCTGCCTGCCTCTGCCTCCCGAGTGCTGGGATTAAAGGCTTGCGCCACCACCGCCCGGCGACTTCCTTTAACTTTAAAGACCTCAGAGGTGAAGTGAGATGCGTGTCCCCCCAGAGTTGGCAAAGGAAGCGGGGACTGGGGGTGTGGGGCAGATGGCGGCAGTTTGGGATCACACCTGCAGCCCAAGCCCACCTGGGAGATAACTTAAGGACAAAGGACACTAGACAGCAGCCTGGTGCTTGGGGAGGCTGTGGGGAAGACCCATATGAACGAAGCTATTGCTTGCCTATGTCCAGTTCTCGCGGTCCTCCCAGGGGCCCGCAGCACAGGAGTTGGCATGGAGGCTGTCCTAGATGTTGTGATGACTGATTCTTTCCTATCAGGAGCCCTCACAGGAGGCAGGCTGCCATGGGGCGGAAGGTGGGGTTACCTCTAGTGATGTGTATGGTAGTGAGGGCATGCAGCCAGCCATGGGGAATGTACTTTACATATTTGGGGGTGTCAGGAGTGAGAAAGGGAACACAGGTGGAAGTCAGTAGTTTCTGAGTGTAGGGGATCAAAAGTCCCGCCACCTGCAACATTTAAGGCCAGAAAGAGAATTCTTAACAAAACCATAGTTGACAGGTAGGTTTCTTTTAAAGATTCATTTATTTTAATTTTCTGTGGATGAGTGTTCACCTGCATGTATGTAAGTGTACCATGAGTGTGCAGTACCAGCATGGGCCAGACGAGGGCGTCATATTTCCATAAACGGAGTTGCAGATGGTTGTGAGCAGCCATGTGGGTGCTAGCAACCAAGTTGGAGTCCTCTGTAAGAGCAGTCAAGTGCTCTTGACTGCTGAGTCATCTATCTAGCCCCAGTAGGTTTGTTTAATATCTGTCTGTAAGAAGAGACAACTTTCACAGGAAATATTATCAGGCTACCACTGCAAGCCTTATTACCTTGATTTAGAATTTCCTTGACAGCAACATCCAGTAATGGTGCAATATATCCAAATCTATCTATCTATCTATCTATATATTTTTTTACTGCTCTGTGTCCAGTACCTGTCTCTTTTCTGTTTCTAAAACAACATGGAGATTCAGGAGCCAGGAAGCCTGTCCACGGGCACCCAAGCCACTGATGGGTGAACTCATAGGAGGACACCCGGCAGGGGCAGTGACCACAGGCCAGGTGGGGGGAGGCCTAGTTTCAGCTTTTCTCGTGGTTTTCTCTTGTTCATGGAAAACATATCTCTCCTCTCAAAGAGGATAAGAGGAAGTTTATTCTTGAGCTCAAATATATACGGCAGGGGCCTAGGTGCTGGGATTCAGGTTACCCCAAATAACACGTTACATCATAGAAACAATTTCCTCAAGTTTTCGTAATTATAGAATAAAAGAAAGACACAGATCAAGGCATTCCCCAGATCTATTCACAGCAACATCAGGTAGGCGGGTTAGACAAATGAGGGGAATCTCGGCCCTGGGTGCCTGATGTGATCTGAAGCGGGGGTCTTGTCTTAGTCGGTCTGGTAAAACACCATCACCAAAAGCAGCCTGAGGAAGGGAGAAATTCCTTCAGCCTAGGTTCATAGTCCATCACTGAGAAAGTCAGGGCAGGAACTGAAGCAGAATGGGTTCTTAGAAGTGAGGATGAAGGAGGCCTGAGAGACGACACACAACACACGTGCTGGCTGCAAGTCTCTCCTAATGACACCATGTCCTTAAATTTAGAGGCACAGACAAGAAGTCACCCTGATACTAACTTACTCTTTCTCCCTGGGTTTGGAGATGAATCATCTGCCCCTCCATTTTTTAAAATAACTGCGTGAGTAACAGTGTTAATATTTTCCATTTTAAGAGAAACCCAGAAAGCGAAGGGAGGTTATTTTCTTTCAGCACTGTGGATGCCAGAGTAATGAAAGCTCTCACACATGCGTGTATGCTCAGAGGAGACAAAGCATGTCACAGCGAACTCACCCTGGGCACATGGAAGGACCCCAGGGTTTCTGATCAGGATTTGCTAAGTCTTTGAGAGAAAGACCGAGTTTTAATTTTGCCCTAAACTACTGAATGCCACGGTCATGGTCAGCTGCTGGGCACCGGAAGCCTTAGGATGAGTGGTTTCACTGAGCCCGCGTCTGCTGGCTGCCCTTCTGCGAGGCTGCAGAAGGCGGGCGTGGGGGAACCAGCGCTCTTGTCTGCAGCTCCGTGTGCTGCCTTCCCTCCCCAGCTGCCAGTTTGAAGGGCATGTGGGCTGTGTGATCCCTTTGTTCCTTTGAAAGAGAAGGAAAATGCGCTCAGTGTAAAAATAGGGTTTAAAAGGCTCTAAAAACCAATCATACCACATTCATCGGTCCTGGTGACAGAGGAGAATGCTTCCCTCGGTGGCACCTGCAGGGCAGGTTCCGCCTCCCCCCACCAGGTATCTCCCGCCCGGCTGCCCCTCAGTGCCACTGCTAGGGTGTGCCCAGCATTCCACCTCCTGGGGTCGCTAACTCTTCCGGTTTAAAGAGAATTCGTTTGCTCACTGGAGGCAGGAGGCAATCCCGAGTTTGCAGCTGCAGCCTCGGCTGTTCCAGAAAATGTACTGCAGCTCTTCGCTCCTCTCTGATCCTCTGATTTTAACAAGAATTTCAGGTTTTCCCACTGACCTCCCCAGCTCCACTGCCTCCCCAGGTTTATGTGTGTGTGTGTGTGTGTGTGTGTGTGTGTGTGTGTGTATTATATATATATATCACAGTCTCTCTTCTCTGGATGTGGTAATCCCTTAAAGACTTTGAGGGCCATCTAAGAAAACATCCGGGGTGAGGGTCTTGTTAAGGTGGAACATTATTAAGAAGAGTGACATGCTTTTGGCTTCTTGGACCCCGTATTACCTTTTCCTTGTCTTGAGGCACTTTTTAAAAAAAACTCCTTAAGAGTGAGAATCAAGTCTTAGGTAGCTAAAGATGCGCCCCATAAAGTACAGTTCATTCCCCAGCACCCTGCAGGGGTGTCTGCTCATGCCCCAGGGCGTGGGTCCTTTCTTGCCTGACAACCTCAGTCCCTGCCTGCGCCTGTAGCTCAGTCAGTAGTCAGTTGTTCCCCACTGCTGGTCTTGAACAATGAAAGTCATCTGCCCTGCACCAGGGCATCTTTAGAGCAATTCCACATGCCCAGCTGGCACCAAGATCCCCACACAGCCAGTATCACCTCCCTCCCTCCTCACCAACCCCGTGTCACACAGGAGCCTCACTGGGGCCTCTGGCATCAGACCCTCATCCTAGCCTTAAATGTCAGCTCTACCAGTGACTCCTGGCAAGCAATAAATGAGTCGCTTTCCTCTGCAAAATGCAGTTAATGGCACTTCCTTTATTTGCACAGAGAAGGCATTCGCACGTGTGAGACTTCGGGTGAATGGGAACGAGAAGTCTCCTTGCGTGGTTTCCCTGTGATTGGTCAGGAAATTACTGTAGCCAGCAGCCGGGCCTGGATGAAATGGCCCGACAGCTGTCTGGCTGCCTGACACAGCCCTCGGAGTAGCACAAGCGAGGACCCTGAAGTTGCTGCCCAAGCCTCAAGTTTGTGCTGGTTGCGAGCGCGGCCACCTTTACCCCGTCTCCTAGGGTTCCTGGGATAATAATGGATAGGCTAAGACTGAGCACCCCCTGTCACCCCACCCCGCCCCCACAAACCTGGTGACCTTTATCAGCCCCTCTACCTCCAGAAAATACTGCTTGGGCTGGAAAGATGGCTCTGTAGTTAAGAACACATACAGCTCTCACAGAGCACCTGAGTTGGGTTCCCGGCACTTGCATTTGATGGCTTACACCCACCCACCTGCGGCCTCAGTGCCGAGGGATTGTTTTTCTGGCCTCTGTGGTTGCACACATATTTTTTTAAAAATTCCTTTCACAAAAAAACAAAACAAAACAAAACTGTCCACACACTTTCACCTTCTCCAGAAATGGTTCAGTTTTCCCTTGACAAAGGACCACAGTTCCTAGGAAGTGGATAAACCAGCTCCACACAAAATGCTGGCTTCCTTCAACTCTCTCTGTGCTCTTGACAGAATGGCCCTGCCTGTGAGGGTCCCTCTTCCTTATGCAGAGGTCCTAAACCGGGGACAGCACTCGTTTTTTCTTGCCCACATAGTGCATAGCTAGAGCTGGGTGTTTTCCAAAGACGCTGTGAGAAGCCGGGGCGCCGGGTCCCTGCCCAGCTCTTGTTATTGGATTTCTGCAGCTGCCATCCGAGCACTGTCCTTGCACGCAAACGTTCTGAAGGTCTTGTTGGAAGAATCACAGACTCTAGGGATAATTAAATTTGGCCCCAGAGGAGTGAAAAGGACGTGTGCCTCATCCATTCTTCTGTTCTCCATGACACTGGGAGTCATGATAGGCCTCGCAAGGGGATGGCTGTGGGGAGCTGAGGCATAATCTGTCTTTCTTTCTTCCTTCCTTCCTTCCTTCCTTCCTTCCTTCCTTCCTTCCTTCCTTTCTTTCTTTCTTTCTTTTGTTTGTTTTTTTCAAGGCAGGGTTTCTCTGTAGCTTTGAAGCCTGTCCTGGAACTTACTCTGTAGACTAGGCTGAACCTTGAACTCACAGAGATCCGCCTGCCTCTGCCTCCTGAGTGCTGGGGTTAAAGGCGGGCACTACCCTGCTCAGGGAAGCATAGTCTTTCTAGGACCCGACAAGCTAACACATGCAGAACCCAGAAGTAGCAGCTGGAAAGCCACCATGTTCAGGGGGTTGACAGGAAAGCTTGGCACATTTATAAGAATGTCACAATTACTCTCACCTTGTTTCCTTGCTGTCATGAGCATCTGTTTAGTCTACACAGCACCCAGATGGCCTAGAACAGATATGTATCATATCTGATGGTCTGTGTGACAGCTATCCTGTAAGGTTTAAAGCGTTCTGGGAAATCCCTGTTGCGATGTCATGGGCATCATAAGGTCACAAAGCCACATGGAGCTGTGTGGCATCAACACACCGACTATATCATCCCATGTATATAAGCCTGGCACATATAATTATGTCCCGTATTCAGTACTGACATTGCTAGCAAATAGCTAGGTTAGTAGTTTATGCATCTTCTATATTTCTTACCATTATTTTAGAGTGTGCATCTACTTATTAAAAACAGTCTGCTGTAAACAGTACCCCATGATCTTCCAGCATCTGGTGTTTACAGCCTCTGGACTACGCGGAGTAACTGACCTAGACGTTCAGGCTTGCCCAGCAATACGTTGGCTTCTCAGGTTAAGTGGCACAAGACTGTAACTGACGGGTGGTTTACCCCTTCTAATCCCCAGACTCTGGATTCAGGGTCAGGCTGACCTCACCCCTGGGATCTAGGCTATGACTATGTGACTCAGGGTGGGCCAGGTAATCTCTCTGCCTGGCCACCTGGACTGATCTCATGACAGGATTTGCAGTGTAAGAGCTGGGCTGTTTTTTAAAGCCAAATTCAGATTTTGAACTTAGAAGTGTCTGACATTTATTGACTTATTGCCTAAGAAATTATCTGTTGTTTGTGTGAAATTTTTAAAAAAAAAATCAACTCACTACGTTTACATTTTTTCATAATACTTACAAATTTCAAATTTAAAGTGGCATTATTATGGGCACATCTGAACACATGGCTCTGGGTGGGTGGCATGCTATTTGGGGGGGATTGTGTAAACCTGAGAGGGGGACGTGGATGAATCGGGTCCCTAGGGAGCGAGTCTGTGGGGACCGCCAGCTCTGATGATCTCCTCTCCTGGGCTTCTTGACCTTCTGAAGTGCAAGCACTGTCCTCTACTGCAGACTCCTCCTACCCGTAGGAGTGCAGAGCGAACCCTCTGAAGAAGTGGGTCAAAATAAACCTTCCCTCCCTTGATTCTGTCCCGTGTTTAGTCACCGTGACGAGCAGCCGGAGCAGAAGTCCTCCGTTTCGTCTTGCTAAGGGTGGCAGTTCTATCCAATAGCACAATGGAGACCTCCCCTCCCCCCAGCAGATGTTCCTGGAATTATGAATTGAAAGGCATCGTCTCTGGGGAGCCATCCTGAGAGAGTGAATGGAGGGGTGGGAAGAAATCTCTAACCCCTCCAGGGAGGCTCCAGGTCCAGCTGCTCTGATGGGCTCTGCCCGCCTGATGAAGCAAATCCTTTGCAACTAAAAAGCCTTTCCCAGAACATTCCCACCTCCATACAAAGGCTCCTAAATTGAAAGAATTTCTTTCATTAAAATCCTTGCCATTCCTTAAAGAGCTCCGCTCCAATCCAGTCTTTCCCCAGCAATCTCTGACAGACTCTTCTGGAGGAAAGCCCCGTTGTATTTCCAGGACTACACACTGATTATCTTCGTGTTCTAGAAGGTGATATGCTTTGTCTGGAGACGTAGCTTATTTTAAAGCCCTGAACATTCTAGAAAAGGTTTATTCAAGAGACTGTGAGCAAAAGCAAGCCACAGCCAGTGGGAGCTCTTTCTTGGAGTGGCAGAAACTTTGCAACATGGGCTTAGATTTCTAGTCAAGGCGAGGTCATGAGACTCCCTAAAGGCTGAAATTATGGCAAGAATACATTTGGAGTACGGTCCTTGCCTGTGGGACCCACATCTGTGGATCTAACGAACTTCAGATGAAAACAGTTTGTTACTATTGTCTGTCCTGAGCACAGACATTTTCGTTTTCCCACAGACACGACAGAATAACACCTACCTACCTACCTACCTACCAGCCCTGCACATTAGAATTCCACTTCATTAGAATTATAACCCATGCAATGAAGAGCTAAAATATGTGGGAGGCTGTGTGCAGATTTTGCACAAATGTTCAGTTTCTAATATTTCTGAGGTTCTGTACACCGAGGATGACTGTGCCCCCATGAATCGGGGCCTGTGTTCCATCCTCTGGGGAGCACTGAGATGCGGAATGGCGTCTGCTGTGTTTCCCACTCCATGGCTCAATCACTCTAAAACTGAGGGATTGACACAGACAAAGAGACAGGTTTCATGCGGAAAAAAATACAGGGAAAAAAATTCAATCTCAGCGAGAGATCCTGGGGGTGACAGAGCTTGTCTGCTAGAATTCACAGAAGTGCTCTCAGAGACAGGACGTGGCCTCTTACCACACTGTCCAGGCTTTAACAACAAGCTGAGATTATGGCGGGGCGGGGGGCATTCCGCCAGCTTGCAGGTGACACAGAAGGGACAGAAATAGGCGGTATGTTGGAAGACAGAAATGGGATTGAAACCAAGTTAATTTTCTGAATCAATGGTTTAATGTTAACCGTACATGCATATATAGGTCACTAATGCATACATATTTAAACAAGACAGAGCGAACCCACTCTCAGCAGGTTAAAAAAAACTGGCCAGGCACACAAATGGAAAGAAAAAAAAGGAAGTGGTTCATGTGAAGAGGACATGGTCACTTTGGTTTGGGAGATGTTGTGAATCCTGAGTGGTGACCAAAGAACAAACTCAACACCAGTCTGATTCACTGTTATCAGACTTGCTCGGGTGGGGGCGAGTCATAGCCTGTGCCAAGCCAGATCTGGCTACCTGTCCTCAATAGCCAACTGAGAGAGCAAATTAACAGCAGGACACAGAATAGGGAGACTCTCAATGTGGTTGCATTGGGAAGAGAAACAGAGAGATCCAGAGAATGTACCACTACCACCACCATGACCACCGCCAACCCCGCCACCACCATCACTACTGCTGCTGTCGCCACAATCATGACCACTGCCTCTACCACCACCAACCCCGCCACCACCATCACTTCTACCATGACTGCCACCACCGCCACCACCATGACCACCATCAAGTGTGTATGTGTTCTGAAGTGCGAGTAAAGAGAGGCCCAGTAGAGGTCCAGAGGCATGCACATCTAATCCAAGGTGTGGTCCTGTCCACCGTTGACCGTCCTTGTCTGGGCTTCACTCTCATGCTGTTAGTGGCCCAACAAGCTGTTAGAACCCCATGAAGTCTCTCTCCAGAGACAAAGTCCCCTCTTGCTCGTCCTTTTCCTTCTCCCAGCTTGAGATTCCTGGGGGGGGGACTTCCATTTTTCTGGAATCCACTGCTTCAATAGTCTGATAGATTGAGAAATGCAAGTGTCTTTTTAAGACTGTCTCTTAGAAAACATCATTTTGAGAGAGGTAACCCAGACACAGAAAGACAATTATCACATGTACTCACTCATAAAGTAGTTTTTAAACATAAAGCAAAGAAAACCAGCCCACAAATCAATCCCAGAGAACCTAGACAACAACGAGGACCCTAAGAGAGACATACATAGATCTAATCTATATGGGAAGTAGAAAAAGACAAGAAAGATCTCCTGAGTAAATTGGGAGCATGGGGACCTTGGGAGAGGGTTGAAAGGGAGGGGAGAAGCAGGGAGAGAAAAATGTAGAGCTCAATAAAAATCAATAAAAAAAAAGACTGTCTCTTATCTCTCTCAGACTTGTTATGTCATGGGCCCCACAGGTCACAGGACAGGCAAGCCTCTGCCTGGAGATATTTCTTTATCACAAGTATTGTTGGAGATCACCCAAGGGAGGCAGCAGGACGTGAGCAGAAAGCATGGACGCCATCTACTCGCTTGCTCGCTTGGCTATGCATGCTTTTATTCCTTTAGCATATAGATTTAGCAAAACCTTGATCAGATGTGGTCTTGAATACTTTTGGAAACGTGGTAGGCAAAAGTCAATAAATGCCAGAAACCATGCTCAAGGTGAGACATTTCCCGAGTCGGTTACCTTTCCATTACCATAAAAAAATGCCTGGGATAACCAACTTATAAAGAGAAAAGGCTTCTTTGGGCTTCCAGTTTGGGGCCACAGCTCTCTGGACTTGTAGGCATGTAGCAGATCATGGTGGAAGCATGAATCTGAGGAAGGCTCTGACCTCGTGGCCAAGAAGCAAGAAGTCAGACAGGAAGAGAGAGCTGGACCCCACTATTCTCCTCAAGGGGCTGATGTCTTAACTTCCTATCAATAGACCTCACCTCCTTTGGCTCCCCAACTCCCTAACAGTGCCCACAGCCTGAGGACTAAGTCTTTATTATGTGGGCCTTTGGGGGCACTCTAGAACCAAACTATAACAAAGATGGAGTTCCTACCCTCCAAGATCTCCACTTAGAGAAGACAGAGTTAGATAAATGGATGTTTGGGTTGGGGGGGAGGCTCCCCGAAGAGCTAGGAGAGGACTGGGAACAAGGCAAGAGAGAGGGACTCCTGAGGGATGGGACAGAGAGGGACCCCTGAGGGTGTGGGACAGAGAGGGACCCCTGAGGGTGTGGGACAGAGAGGGACCCCTGAGGGGGTGGGACAGAGAGGGATTCCTGAGGGATGGGACAGAGTGTCCTGGGGAGCTTCTGTTCAGACTTTTTGACTAATATCTTTACCTTTTGACAGTTTTATACAAGTACAAAGCTAATATTAGTATTTCCCCCTTCCCTATTATTCTGTCTCCTCCCCTTCCTTTTCCCAATGAAAGCCTTCTATGTCCACATCTTCTGTGTGATCCAGAGTTTAAATAGGGTTGCTGAGGGCTGGAGAGATGGCTCAGTGGTTAAGAGTTCTTGCTGCTCTTTCAGAGGACCTGGGGATGGTTCCCAGCACCCACATGGTGACTCACAACCATCCATAAACTCACTTCCAGCGGATCTGAGGGATTAAAGACCTCTTGGCAAAACACTTATACATATAAAATAAATATTAAAAGGAAAATTTTTAAAAATTCTGGATTGCATAGTCGGATCCTGTCTCAAATTAAACCAAACCAAACAAAATAAAAACAGCTAGCTAGCTAACTAGATAGATGACAGAGATAGATAGATAAATGGTAGATAGATAGATAGATAGATAGATAGATAGATAGATAGATAGATAGATAATAGATAGATGAACTATAGATATGCTGATGCCAGAGCACAGTGATAAAGTGAATCTTAGCACACATAAAGCCCTGTCTACACTATTGCCACATACTTTTTAAGAAGATTAATTGTAAGTTGATAATGTGAAGATAATAAATTGGGTAGGCATGTAGAAGAGATCAAACCAGCCAAACATTGAACATGGGGGGGGGGGGCAATGGCACATAGAATTCAATTTTGTCATTCTGGTTTTATGTGCTTGTGTTCTGCAGAAGAGAGAGTAAAAAGACTAGATCCTTATTCTGGATCCTGGGCCATCGCATCTTTCAAGGAGTTGATGCTGTCTGTTGCCTCTGAGCATTGTAAGCCCACCTTCCTGTCTTCTCCTGCATCACCTCCACAGCTTATGAACGTGTTCTACCATCCAGTACAGAGAGAGAGAGAGAGAGAGAGAGAGAGAGAGAGAGAGAGAGAGAGAGAGAGAGAGAGAGAGAGAGAGAGAGAGAGAGATCCGTTTTGGTTCCTACCTTAGCTAAAAACAAAACAAAACAAACCAACAAATAAACAACAAAAACACAACTCCAAGCCAGTGAGATGGTTCAGTGGATAAAGAGGCTTGCAGCCAAGCCTGATAACCTGAGTTTGGTCCCCAGACCCTTCACAGTGGAAGGAGAAAACTGACTCCTGCCCATTGTCCTCTGACCTACAAGCGAATGCCCAAGTGCACACAGCGTGCACACACACCAAATAAATGTGATAAAAATAACTTTTCAAAACCTTCCCTCTAGCCGCTCAGCTCAGGCGCTACTCAGCTTGGATACAAGCTTTCTAATTCTCCATCTGCCTCTGACTGAGGCTGAACACAAGGTCCAGGGCACCTTTACCTCCCCATCACCAACTTCAGTGGTCACTATCTGCCTTCTAGCCACATGCGCATCGGGGTCACTGTCCGGCTGCACGTTCTGCCCATGTTCATCTGTCCTCCTCGTGGAGCATCCCCTCCCTCACCCCACCCCTCCCAGCATGCACACATGCTGCTACCTCTCTGTTCCTCCAACTGCCCCAGAGTGCACGTGTCCTGCCTCCCTCGGGCGTCTTTAATCCTTCTGGGATCTTCTGAAGGCAGCTCCTCTCTCTCTCTCTCTCTCTCTCTCTCTCTCTCTGGTCTTCAAGATGGCCACCGGCATGTCCCTGTCTGCTGGCGCTTCTCCACTCCCACAGTTTCTCGTCTATGGCGTGGACTGGAAAGGCAGTCGTATTGACATCTGTTTATTTCCCACGGGACCCTCATCGCCACAGGAGATATACCCAATCTGTTTTGGGCCCCACTGCATCCCAGCAAATAGAACACTTCCTGGCACACACAGGTCCTTAAAATGGTTTTTGCTGAATGAAAATATTAGATGATACATTAATTAACAATTAGGCAAATTAGTACAATTAGAAGTTGTCAAAAGCATCATTAAAAAAAAGACAAGGCGTGATGAGCTTGCCTGAGTGCGTCACTGGTCCTTGACTACAGAAGTCTCATTTAAGCTGGGTTTGGAGGGGGAGCAGGAGGCTCTCTAGGAGAACTGGGACAGTTATAATGAGAAAAGGCCACCAGACCTTGAAGAAAGCTCCAGGGACATCTCAACACCTTAAAAAAAATCAGTTCTGAGACAGAGATTTTCACTTTCCCGAAGGAGGGGGGAGTCTGGGCATGTTAGCTGTAAGTGACGTGGGACAGGAAGCCGAGAGCAGTCTGTCATAGCTACATTTGCCCTGTTCACCAGCCTCCAAGGAATCCCCAACGGTCAACGTCCTTGCTCCTGAACAGCAGCTTGTGAAAAGACTTGAGTAGCCAAGACTGAGCTAGAGCCCTGGTCTCCAAAGCCAGATGAGCTGGGGGGCGTGTCCCAAGGAAGAGCCCCACTTCCTTTTCCACTCTCTGCCTTCCTGTGTGATCCAGGCACCAGGACAGGCACAGAACCCAGACAGTGTCTGGTCCCCCTCCTCAACAATACGCCTCTTTGGCTCAGATGGCTAGGTTTCACCTTAGGGATGGGCCAAGAGTTCAAACACAGCTTCCTGATGAGGAGTTTTTCAAAAACAGTAATGTGAGATTCACACAGCTAACTGGTAGGGGTATTGTTCATAATTCAAATTGTCGCTGAAGGACCAACTGGGAAAAACATGGGCACATACTTCCGAAGACAGAGCAAAACGGCTTTTTAAATCAGTAGCCTGTCCTTTGACCCAGTGACTCTGTCCCCAGAAGCCAGCCCTTGGGAGGCAGGCAGAGGCTGGAAAAGCCCAGAACAGTAGCATCCATACCCTAATGGTATCTGCCACACAGAAAATTAGGAAATCCTAAATGTCCAAAATTAGGTAAGGATGAAGTTATGACATATCTCAACGACAACATGGGCCTGGTGACTGTATTTACAAATACGGACCAATTGTCTAGAAAACACGATGTTAAATAAAGCGGCTACTTGGAAGAGGGACTCACACATGTCAAGCCTTAAATTTATATTAGCAATTAACAAATGTGAAGAAAAGCTTAGGGGGAATCATGCTGTTGTCATTTCAACATTTTATATTACCAAATACGCCATGCAGTCACAAACATTAAAAGTGTTAATTTCATCTCTTACGTTTGCTGTGTTGACATACATGTAACTAGACTTTCTTAGTTCAGCCTGCTTGAAGTGCAGAAGTGGTAAGAGCAGTCATCTGTTATGACGGCAGTCACCGTCTCCAGCATCCCTGCCCTGAACCTTTCCATCTTTCTAAGCAGCAAACTCCATCCCCAGCACACTCCTCACACCCCACCCTCAGCAGGACCACTCTGCTTTCCATATCTGCTTTTATCTTCCAAGTCATTGGCAGGAGGCAGCTGCTGGTATTGGGCTCTTGGGTGGCATGCCTCATCTTCAGAGATCTCTCACGTGGAAGAGTGAGCCTGCATGTTGTGTTTACCATGCCAGGGTCTCTCTCACAGGCCCTAGGCCCTCTGGGGTGCTGAAACTGTAGCCATTGCTCCTATAGTCTGTATCCAAAATGGCCCCCAAAGGGCTGGAGAGACGGCTCAGAGGTCAAGCGCACCGACTGCTCTTGCAAAGAAAGGATCTGGGTTTGGGTCCCAGCACCCACACGACTGCTCACCAGCATCTGTAAGTCCAGTTGCAGGGGTTCTAAATCCCTCTTCTGATCCTCCCTGGCAGCAGGCATGTATGTCATGCAGAGACATACATGTAGGAAAATACTGATACTCACATAAAATAATAAAATAAATAAGTTTTAAAAAATAAGATATCTGTCTCCCAAGGTCCTGATCTGCACAGTCAGCTTTGCAACTGTGTGTGTGTGTGTGTGTGTGAGAGAGAGAGAGAGAGAGAGAAAGAGAGAGAGAGAAAGAGAGAGAGAGAGAGAGAGAGAGAGAGAGAGAGAGAGAGAGTCCCCGCACACATGCCTATCACTGTGACACCAGAAATAGAAAGCCCCCAGGAAATGGAAAGTGTTTCTCTTTCTGATGATTGCTGCTGCTCTCTGCCGCCCAGACTCGAGCTCAGCTTTTACAACTTCTAAAGTGTTTTTTAATTTAATGGTCTTGCTTCCATATTCTTCCTTTGAATTCTTGTTGTCACCGGTTGAAGATTTGCTTCTAGCTACGTGTGTGTGTGAGTGGGTACCGTGTGTGGGTGGCGGCCCATGATGCCAGACAACCTGGTTGTGAGCTGCTTGATGTGGGTGCAGGGAACTGAACTGAAGTCCTTTGCGGTGTGTGCTCCTAACTGCTGAGCTGTCTCTCCAGTCCCCGTTTTTAGGTTATTTTCTTTGCACTGAGGATTTAAAGTGGAGTCTTGTGTGTGCCAGATGAGCACTCGGCTGCAGTTCTTCACCCACTGCCCCCTTCTTCTCCCCCTTTTTTGTTTTGCTTTGTTTTTTGTTTTTGTTTCTGTTTCTGTTTTTTGTTTTTTCAAGACAGGGTTTCTTTGTGTTGAACTAGCTGCGTTGGAACTCACTGTATAGACCAAACTGGCCTCGAATTCACAGAGATCCACCTGCCTCTGCCTCCCAAGTGCTGGGATTAAAGGCATGCACCACCTCCACCAGGCTTACTTTTTTAATTTTTAAGACAAGGTCTCACTAAGTTGCCCAGGCATGCAATGAACTTGTGGTCCTCCTGCTTCAAAATACTAAGTAGCTGGGGTGACAGGCTTGTGTCACCAGGCCACCTGACCCCTGGCCCTTGTTTCTTCCTCTTCGCCCCCTTTTTTAAAACAAAACAAAAACAAGCAAGTAAACAAACAACAAAAAGCCCAGCACTTTGGACTTTTCAGAGAAAGAAGAAGAAACATGGATGATCACGAGAAGGGGAAGAATAAGGAAGAAATGAGAGTCACGCTGGTGTCTCTATCTGCCCCAGGTGTCTGGAAAAGGATCCGGAGTTACTGTTCCACGATGCTCCAAGCCCTTCTCTGCCCACCCGTTTATGTCATCCTAGTTATGACAAAGGCTTTGAAAAACCTTTCCCTAAGCTATACTTAAATGGGAGACAGTGGACTTCAAGATTTCTAGAACTTTCAACGTATCTGCCTTTCAAGATTAGTCTTAATTCTCTCTCTTTTCACACACAGTCTTTTGTACTGCCTCCTCATTTTCCTCTGGTGAGTCTGCGGGTTCACGGCACACCCCTCTTTCTTTTCTTCTCCTTGAGAGAGCTCTCCTGCCCTGACTGTAGTTCTACAGGCAGAGCCCTGACGCCCCCAAGCCCAGCAAGTAGGGCAAGTATAAAACTGGGCATACGAGGAAGGCTAAGCACTATGAACAGCTGTTTTGTTTCAAAATAAAAAAAAATAAGGAAAAGTAAAAGAAAAATAGCACCGTGTAAATATTGGACGCCAAGTTCACTTGTGCTAATTAAGGCATGTTGGACATTTGTTTTGAATGGGCTTAACAACCACTCCGTTTGAGTGGAATCTTCTGGAAAGACTGTCGTGAACAGACCGGATGTCTTAAAGAGGAAGCTCGGAATATAGATAAGCACGGCTGCCAGCCCTGTTCCCTTCCGCCTTCCAAGGCTTCGCCTTCTAAGCCATCCATCCTCTTTTAAGGCAAGCTGTGCATCCCCCTCCAGGCGACTCTTTCCTTCCCAGGGCATCTGTGTGGAGCAGACATGGGGTGGGGTGGGGTGGGGGTGGGCAGGCTCAGAAACCCAGTGTCATTCTGAGATGCTCAAGTGTCCTGGTTCTCTCTGAAGACACAGCCTCTTGCTCTGAGGCCCTAAGGTAAGCAAGGGACTGGAGGAGACGACTTGAGCCCAAGTTTCCAGAGACACCTATTTCCTCTCCTCTGTCCCGTCTCCCAGCCCCCTTCCTCCTTGGCAGAAGCATGAGCATAGCACTGTGAAAGACTTTCTCCTTGCACCCTTGGCAGACCCCCAGGCTCAGCATTGCTGGGCTGTTTAAAAATTCAGGATGCCTGGACCTGGCACCGGGCTGCTCCAGGCTTGGCTATGACCACCTGGCTCTGCCTAGGACTTTGAAAGATGTAATCCCGAGGAAGGAGAGCTGTATCTCTGGGGAGAACTGCCCTTGGCCTGAATTCGTCAAACAGGATTTATTGGGATAAGATCAGAGAGGGCAGAGAGAGTGAGATTTGACTAAGCCATACCTTGTGTAAAGCTAAGCCAAAATCTAAGCCGACGCTGTGGGTGTCAGGAGAAACAGGACCCCAACTTGTTTAACACAGTGTGCCACAAAGCCCCGCTTCAGAGCAGGTCCCTGGGGTCATACTGTCCTGGGGTCTCTGGATTCTTCCTAAATTGTCCTGAAAAACAAACAAACAAACCCTTGAAGGAGGCGATACGATTCCAGATATTGAAGTTCCTAAAACAAGCCTCTGTCTTACCCCCAGTTTACCCCCTGCCCCGCCCAGAAAAGAGTCGTTGTTACCTGACACAATAACAAGCTACAGTAAGATCGATGTTGGTGTTGGAAACCTTCTCTGTAGACCAAAAACTACTCCCAAATAAAAGGTTTGTTTTAAAGAACTAGGCCACAATCTGGTGGGGTAAATGTTTCCAAAGAGACGCAATGCAGATAGCTCTTGTCAACCTGCTACTTTGTCCGGCACTAAATCGGTGACAGTAGCTGGGTGTCCGCCTGTCTAGAGTTAGCATCCGCTCAGCACTGTTAGGATTGGACACACACACACACACACACACCAGAAAGGAAAGAAAGAGAATGTGATGGAGTCATCGTTAGACAGGGGGTCGGGGATGCTCTTCAGAAAACAGTGTGTTCTCATTTGACTTACTGACTTGTAAGTACTTAATGAAGCAGGGAGTAAACTCATCCAACGTTGAAATTGCTTTCAGGATGTTATGTATCCTCTTTATCCTGTCATTGCCATACAATGTATAATTAAAAATTATAATCAACAGCCAGCCCTCCCTCCACGGTCTAAAACACTGTCGCCTTGGAGATTAGCATAGTTTCAAAGAAGAGTAAGGGACTCCAAAGTCCGAGAGAGCAGTCTGAAGCCCGGCAACAGGCTTTTTAGCCCCAGATTGTGGCTGATTAGATCACAGCCTGTCAACTCCAGTCTTCGCGAATGAATGAGGGCTATCTTGCCTACTTCACAGGATCCTAAGAATTAGTGTGCGTGAATACATGGTGTAAATTAGTGACTGACTATGACGAGGCTGGAAAAGTCTTGTCTAATTTAGTGAGGGAAAGGAGGGGCATTGCTAATGAGAAGAATGGACTAGTGAGTACAGGTAGCAAACGTCGCTCGGTTCCACACCGCTGCTTCCAGGCAATAGAGGATAGGGTGGAGGTATTTATGCATGAGCCACGGGTGTTGGGTACCAAATCGACCTAGATGATGCTATCTGTCCCCTAGACACAGGGCCAGATGTGATGCTTATGGCTGGGAGCATCCTGCTGAGGACACTGTTTCTAAAATTCCTTCTCTTGTCCCCACTTCCCCTCCCGAGCCCCTTACAGCAAACTAAGATCCAGTTCCACCACAGTTCATGCTGGGGAACCAGTGGACTTATGGAGCTTCCTTATAGAGCAATGGGTGAGGGATGATGGACAGGCACATGGGTGGGCAGGGACATGGGGGGGGCCTCAAAGTAGCCACACTGGGAGGTCCCCACCCAGCATGGAGGATGTCTTCTTGGAGACCACTCCCCTAAATCCTTCCTCATTTGTATACTCTAGCCCCTCCCCAAGACGGAGACAGGCTTTCTCACAACTGGTTGAAAGGGGTGGCTGGATACCCAGGTAAGGGACCCTCCCACCCTCTTGGTTCAAGAGGTCAATAAGGAGCAAGCCAAACTGCAATCCTGAAGGCCTCAGTCTGGTTTGGAGGACAGTCCTGTACAATAGTCCTAGAGGGACTAGCCGGGTCCTATAGGGGCAGGCGGAGGTTTTAGACTGTCAGGTTAAAGTGAGGCAAAACTCAGGCTTGGTGGGGTAGGCCTGTAATCCCAGCTACTCTGATGTCTGAGCCATTTAGTGAGAGAGACCCAGTCTCAAAATAAAGAGCCAAGCATGGCCCGGGGCCATATTAGTGCTAGGGCTCTCGCCTAGAATGTGAGGCCCCAGTACCACAAAACAGAGAAAAGCCTGCCCAGCCTTGGCCTAGTAGCAGACAGCCAGCATGCTAGACAAGGGGGTGTTGGTGGTCAGGGGAAGCTCTGGAGTTCAGACACAGAGGCAAGGAGCCCGGGCTGGGGTGGGAGGACACTCTCCTTCAAACAATACAATGCTCTCCTCTCTAACTCTAGCATGGAATACAGAGCCCACCCACCTTTTAATTAGCTGTCAATGCGCTCAGCTGCTGGCTTTAGGCTCTCATTAAATCAGCCTCACTCTTGAGGAAAGCAAAGGCAAGCACCCAGCCTGAATGGCCAGGCCAGGAAGGCAGAGTCTGCTCCCAACAGGATGGCTGCAGGGGAGCTGCTCAGGTGGGCAGCAACCTCTTCCCCTGTCAGCTCCTCCAAGGGTGAGGAGCAGGGCTGGGCTAGGTCAGTGCTTCCCCCAACCAGCCCAAACTTCGATCATCTATTTGAAAACAAAGAGAGGCCTGGGGAGAGGGCCCAGAGGCTGGAGGCGCTTGCTGTCAAGCCTGAAGAAGACCTGTGTTGGATTGCTGGGACCTTCGCAGTAGTCGAGAGGGAACCCACTCTTCAAGCTGTTCCCTGGCCTCCACAAGTGTGCTGTGACGTGCTCACCGTCACACATGGAAACACAAAAGGAAGATTAAAAAAAAACTTTATTTGAAAATTAGAGTTACGACGACTCCATCTCAAACATCTCCATATTGTTGGTGGGGATTTGTCTAAAAGAGTGGTTCTCAGCATGTGGGTCGCAACCCATCGGGGGTTCCCTTTCACAGGGGGCGCCTAAGACCATCGGGAAACGCAAATATTTACATTACAAATCATAACAGTAGCAAAATTACAGTGATGAAGAAGCAATGAAATACTTTCATGGCGGGGAGGTCACCACAATGTGAGGAACTGTATGTACTAACGGTATGTACTAAAGGGTCAGAGCACTTTTGGCAAGTTGAGAACCACTGATACAGAACCCTAGATTCTGGGGGTTGTTTTTTTCCCCCCAATAACACAGATACCAATCCCACCCACGCATGAATCTGTCTTTTGTTAATAGCAACCAGAACACCCTCTTGCCATTCTGTGCGTAATTTTTGCTTAAGCATAGTAGCTTCAAAACTTGGTTTACCCATAGTCGCCTGGCGTGGGAGAGAGACGCAACAAATTCCCCTTCGCCAAGTCTGTCCAAGTTCTAATCTGAAATGTTCAAAGAAGCTCTTTGGAGCCCTGCTGCGGACCTTCCAGATCAGAACTGCACACCCTTTGGAGTTTTAGAACTGTCTTCTACCAGGGGTTTTTAGGAGCTGGGACCACGACAACTAAGTATGGCACGCTCCCCGGGACTGCGCATGTGCAAACGGCGCACTCCGGATCTTCACAGGGTTTGTATATTAGACTCATCTGATGCATTTGAAAACAACTGGTGTGACTACAAATGCCTTGGGCATTGCTTTCAGCTCCCAGGGTGACTCTAATGAGCCTCGAAACAACAAATGAACGAGTGGGTTAAAATTAAAAGCCAAAGAAACCACTGGGGGTGGGTAAGATGAGGGGAATTGGAGCAGCGTCAGAACTTCATTCCTGTTTTAGCCCCTCCCCACACTGCGCTGCCCTCGGATCTGGAAGCAGGAAGATCTGCAGACTCCTGTTTGGATGTGACCATCTCCCGCCTCCCGAGTAATGCCATGGCTTCAACTCTCTCCTTCAGGAGCTCTGGGGCAGACGAGTTTCCTGCCTGAGCACACCCAAGTCAGAGGCAGACGTTCAAGAGAACACGCCCATGCCACCCAGACCTTTGCTATCTCCAACGCAAAATTACCTGTTCGGCTCCAGTTCCAGCACATTCTCACTGTCAAGAGCTGTGCTTACGTTTCCTACCTACTGGGAAAAACAACAGTGGCTCTAGCTGGAACTTGAGAACTCTGAATTTTGGATGAGCTTGATACCCACTACCTTGGAGCCCCCAAGAAGCCCTTTGCACCCCTAGCAGCGACCTGGCAGCACCCACCAGTGGACAAGCTCGCACACATTCATTCATTCACACACGGGAGGCAGGCTGGGATGCACAGCCGGCAGGGTGTGGGTCGGAAACTAAACGCCTGGCTCCCACTCTTTACTCCGGAAACTCTATGTGGTGTTTAGCGAGAAAGACCCGTAAGAGGACACAAGTGCTTCTCCACCGAGCACAGAGGATCTGGCCACAAGGCCCGGATGACCCCTGGCTGTATTTGGTGAAAGGGTTGTTGGGGGAGCCTGGAGCTGCTTTCAACTCTGTTGAGGATGTGCTGCTAAGATTCCTTCCCTGGGGAGGACGAAAAGAACCAGCTCCTCCCAGGACGTATGATGACTGTCCTCCATTGTAGATGGAGCACCCCTGTGCGCACCCCCAGTCCTTCCCTGCCTGTAGCCAGTGATTCAACCTGTGGGTCGTGACCCACACAGGGGCTGCAGATCAGATATTTGCATTATGATTCATAACAGTAGCAAAATTACAGCTATGAAGTAGCAAAGAAAATAATTTTATGGTTAGGGGTCAGCACAACATGAGAACTGGATTAAAGGGTTGCAGCGTTAGGAAAGTTGAGAACACTGCTCTGGTTCCTCCCCAAGACCCCAGGCCATGTGCAATTAGGGCAAAATGGAATAGGACTGGTTAGGAGTGGCCAGGTACTCAGTGAGGGTCTTGTGACCGTCTCTGCCCCTTTATGAAGAAAGGTGAGCGGTCAGCAAACCTAGCTGTGTTCTTTTGAGAGCCGACCCAGCAGGGCTCCTGAAGGTGGTGGCTGTTTGGCTCAGGGGACAGTGCTGTCCAACAAGGTGGCACCCTCAGAGCTTCCTGCTTCCATGTGGGCTGTTGTCTTTCCAGGGCTCTGCCTTCCAGAGTTGGGTAAAACCTGAACTCTAGTAACTAGGAAATGATCCCCTGTTGGGGGCAGGGTGGGGCGGGCTGAGAACTGATGGGCAGTGTTTAGAACTTGTAGCCCACAAGGGACTTTTATCTTATCTATTTATTTTTTATTTGTTTAAATGATGTGTGTGAGAGAGTAGGTGCAGGCACATGGGAGGCCAGAGGATTCCCCGGAACTGGAATTACAGGCAGTTGTGAGTCAAAGTGGGTTCTAGGAACTTGGATCCTCTGCAAGGACAGTAAAGCACGCTTAGCTGTGGCGCAGCTGTTTCTCCAGCCCTGACACCGAGGACTAAATTTGATAAGATGGGGGTGAGGAATCTAGAAGAAACAGACCAGCAACAGAGGGGACCTGGCAGTGCCAGCCTTGACCTTGGTGTGGGCTCCTCTGGCCTGAGGCTGGCTTGACGATACTGGATGGGAAATCAGAAGATGATGATGGGTCCCTGCTTCCTGGGCAGCCCTGTGCCCCCAGTAGAACCCTATGGAAAGCCTTTGCTTCTGTCTCTCCAGAGCTCCCAGAACAGGCTGTCTCTGAGGACGCTGCAACAGACGGCGGCTTTTAGAATTTCAGGCCAGGAGATAGGAGAGAAACGTCGAAAAGCTAGTGGGAGCGTGAGGTGCTATTTCAGGATAAGAAGCAGTATTTTGGGGGACTCTAAGGAAGTCGTTTGTGAAGGTTTGGACAGAAAAACCCTCAAGGGCTGGCAATGTGGGCTAGTGGGAGAGGTTTGCCTGAGGAGTGTTTCCAAGTACAGAGCAAGCTGCAGTCAGCTGAGGCTGCCCAGCCAGAGGCCAGGGGGGAAAAGATTGGCTGTGGGCCACCACGGCAGCAGCGTGGGGAGTGAGGGAAGGCACTCAACAGAAGCTCTGGAAAGAATTCTGCACTGTGTCCATCACCACTGCGTGCCAGCCATGTGCGAGGCACTGCCAGAGCCCCGGACAATGAGACATTCTAATTGTGACAGCGAAGAGTTAGATTTTGAGTATAATAAGAACGGCCGACTATGGAGAATGTCTGTTAGGCAGCAGCCTTGCCGGACTGGACAGCACTGGCTTTCTAATTTAGTCCACTGTGACAAAAGCACAAACTGACCTATGGTGACAATGTGTGAGGACCTGGACCTGAGAGCCAGATTGTGGTTCAGATCCTGCCTTGGGCACTAATGAGCTGTGTGACCTTGAATGGTTTGTGTATCCTCTCTGTGTATTCACTTATGAAGTAGGAGTAAGAACATTGCAGAGATGGTACATATATATGTACGTATGTGCATGCATAAGCGTGTTGCGGAGGTGATCCATATGGCTGGAGGCTGGGCTCTGAGCTCACAGCTCTGCCTTGAGTTTCCCCCATTGCTCTGCTTCCAGCCAGCAAGCTTCTCCCAAGTTCTGTCACTTGGGGTCACTTCTTACAGCGGGGAACATATGCAGATCTCCTGAGTGCTAAGGCACGGAGCACAGCAAGCCGGAAGAAGGTGGTTTGTTTGAATGGGGTTAAGCACCCTGGACTGTGCACAGATCACCCAGACAGTGTCCTAGACAGATGAATGGCTGGCGGTGGCATTCAACATTCTCACATCTACACATCCCTTCAAGGAATCCCCATGCCAGCTTTCCAGGAACACCTGACAGCCTAACAGTAGGCGGCTTCTCTGCTGCTTCCAGGTCTCAGAACTGTTACTGTAGGTATGATTTTACAAGGACTGACGCCCCGAGTGAGCCTGAAGCTTCTGGGCCAGCTGGTTTGGGTCATGGCCTGAAGAACAGTTGTTTTCAATCTCCCTATGCTCTAAACAATTGTTATTGTGTGCCTGGGGTCAGCCCTTCCCTACCTAGCCCAGGGAACAGGGCTCACGGACACAGAGACAAGTATCCCTTGCAGCAGTGTGTCTGTCGGTTAATTTCTATAAGAGGGTAGCATGCTTCTCTCATGTCTCACTCTGTTCCAGAGAGGCCAAAGAGAGGATCCTGGGGACATCTGGCCCCAGTCCCTGGACAATGGCCTTCTTTTAACTGAGACGGCCTGCCTCGCTAACCCACCTCAAGGAACCCATTACCTGTCTCCCCAGTGCTCACCTTCTCAAATCTGAAGGGCTCAGTAGATTGCTTTTAAGTAGTCACGAATGTCACAGGCTTCTGAGAAACTTCCAGAAATAAGTGTGTGTGGGGTTGGACAGAGACCCAGCAACTTAAAACACCTAGGAACGAGAAAAGGGCATTTTAAAACTTCCCGGGGCTAGGCCACGGTGGTGCATACCTTTAATCCCAGTATTCAGGAGGTAGAGGTAGGTGGATCTCTGAGTTCGAGGCCAGCATAGCCTACAGAGCAAGTTCCAGGACAGCTGGGGCTACATAAAGAAACCCTGTCTTGAAGCAAACAGACAGACATCTTTCCAGGGGAGCTGAGATCCACTAGTGAGGACTCAGTAAGGCAAACAGCCACGACTCCACTTTTCAACCACCCAGGCCTCAGGCCCTGCAGAACTCTGCAACTGAGAGATACAAAGTATCTAGGGAATCTGGCCCACCCGCCTCTGTCTTTGTAGGGAACACAGCTACACTTTACTGCTGCTCTGTTTGGGATCTAGCCACGCCAGCATCGCACTAAGGGACGCCCAGTCTCCAAGTAAAACAGGCACTCAGTTGAGTGCAACAGCTATAGCCTGTCCAACTCTGCCTCCCGCAGCACCTGGAAGGTCACTGGGTCACCGGAGGAGTACAGCATGCCTTTGACTAGGGACTTGGGCAAGCTGACAAGTGAGGACCACAGAGAAACGGGAGGATCATGGGAAGGCACTGTAGCCTCACTCCCAGAAACATCACCTGGCTGATGTGGGCAATAGTTCTCCAAACGCTAATATCAAATCATAAAGGAGATTTGCAAAATGCGTATTTACGAATGCCCTCCTTTCCTTGTAAAAGGGTTGCTATGGAGACCTAAGAGTGGGCCATTGATGTCTATGTCAGACCAGGCTATCTTGGTGCACCGAACCAGGTAGACTGCTACCTGGTGCTGCTACAGGTGGGGCTTGGTGGGGGGGGGGCACCTGGGAGAGCCTAGGGATAAATGGGGGAGTTAGTTCCTTAAGCCCGGAAACTCAGAGTTCTGAGGATGCTAACATTCTCTTCCACAGTGGGTGATTATGCAAGGCACGCGGCATCAGTGTCTGCAAATGAAACGCTCGTTATCTAAAAGCCTTCCCATATGTGGGCCACCCTGATCCCGATCCAGCTTTGGCCGCCGGACTTGGCCTCTTGGGCTTCAAAGCTCAGTTCACCCTCCAGCTTCCAGACAAATGGGAGGAGCTCCCAGGCCTCTGGCCAGCGCTGTGTCTTCTCCTAGAAACAACCTAATTAGCAAGCCCTCGGGCACTGGTGCAGCTTGCAGAGGTGTCTGTGATATTGCTAATTAATTGCGCATTAATTGTGCAAGCCCTTTCTTAGGCCATGAAGACTTGCATTGGGTCTGCATTTTTTTCCTGTCTCACCTGCATGTTTTGAATTCAGATCCTAAAGATGAAAACCATTGGGATTGAGGACCAAGGCATCCCCTTGGTTATGGGAAAATGTTTGCTTGGCTCTAAGGCCCAGAGAGGCTCTGTAGACCCAGATGAAGGGTCTTCATCCTGCGCCAGACCAATAAATTGGGTGCAATACAATTTTTCTTCAAAATAAGATCTAAATCTCCTGTCCTCTTTTTCTGCCTCCCTATCTCCTCCCCACTTTCTTTTTCCCTTCCCTCCTTGAATCCAGGGCCTCACACATTCTACTCCCAAGCTATCTACCACTAAGCCAGTCTCCCAGCTCAAGGAGCGTGTCTTTCCTCCCTCTTTTAAGTGGTTCTTTTCATACTGGAAATGAGTGGTGTAGTGTTCAGACTCTGTCAGCTTCTTCTGCTCTGAGATTGTAAAATACTGCCTCCATGTCTTTGAGAACTAGACACCTATCTCTCTGTTCCTGAGAACCCCTCTTCTTTTAAAAATTGCCTACTGCAGACATAGCAGGGTACAGCCAAGCAGTCACCCAGATGTTGATATGTGGGGATTGTTAATGTCCGGTTCACATTCGTCTGCTCTGCTTTGAAGTCAGCCAGGACAGTTGAGTGAGCAGTGGCGGTATGCAGAACTATCCTCAGAGCCAGACTGCCGCCATCTTCATCAGATCACCTGTGCCTGCTTGCACACGATAATCACAGTTGGTTCCGTTGACATACCTCATAGAAGGCATGGTGGGGAGGGACATGGGATCCTCGTCTGAGCATCCAGTCACCCCTCCCAACCAGTTGTACGTGATTCTGTCCTATTTGCACATGACTTTGGGGAGGGCCAGAGAGAGGGCCTAGGAGAGGGCCTAGGAGAGGGGTTTCCATCTACTGATCCATGAGGGAGTCATCATCCATCCTGGATGTGGACCTTCTGGTGTGGCTGCTTAAATGCCAGCCTTGCTCTTGCCTGTAACCCCTATAAGTAAGGCCCCCAGGACTCACTGGCTCTCTAGAGTGAGCTTTCGCAGAATCACTGTTGGGACCTTAGAAGGAGAGGGTAGAAGTTGTGTGTGACTCCTCCAGGGAGGACATTTTTAGAAACAGGCATATAGACGGAGAAAGGTCCGAATCACCCAATGAGGACAGAGTCGCGTTTAAAGTGCCTGGCAAGCGTCAGTTCCAAGCTTCCTCCTATCCCCCAGCCCTCACAGACAGTCCAAGCCTTCTGAGGCCCCTGCTCTGCTGAGGTCTGAGGATCCTGAAGCCTTGTGCTTCAGAAAGGGTCTTGTCCCTTGTAGAGGAGCAAGGTGGTCTGCAGGGTACCTTCTCAGCCAAGGAAGTGAAGAGAGAAGAGGGACTTTGAGTGGCAACTCAGGGTGTCAGCACCCAGTGGGCAGCCCCACGCATGCTCACTTTGAGCAGAGTGTTTGTCATCACAGCCCCCAGTTTCTAGCAGGTGAATATCTGATCAGCCAGCGATTTCATTTCCTGAGGTGGCAGCCCATGTGGTAGGCGTAGGAGGCAGCCATGATAAGCTAAATAGAAACAGACCGCCCAAAGGAAGTTCTTTACTTCCAACCATTATCACCTGCCAGAGTAGGACTCAGCCATCCGTAAGTCTAATGGAGATCTGAGTCTCAGTAGTTTACTCTGAAGCAATACCTGGTTGCAGGAAGAACCACAAACTAAGATCACCCGAGCACCACCCAAGAACAGACCATCCAAAGGAAATGTCCAATGTTCCAACCGCTGTAGATAGGATCACCTGCCAGCACACACTCACCAGGACACCCCTAGACAAATGTCAGCCAATCAGGGGTCCTGAGCCTCAGAAACCCCTCACCCCCACCTTTACTACTATAGAAACCCAACTCTGAGCTCAGGGCTCTCCGATTATTACAATACATTTGATGTGCAGAGAGACTGAGTTTGCAAACTTCCATAAAATAAAGGCTCTTTGCTTTCACATATGGGACTCGGTCTCCTTGTTGGCTTTTGGGGAACTTTGCAGATCTGGGTATAACAGTAGACTAGAGACAACATCCTGCCAGAAACTTCTCGCCGTCTTGCCTAGATGCCCTGAGAGAAGGTGGATGCCAGCAGACAGTGGGCTAACACCAAGAGCTCTGGACTCTCCCACTGGTGGAATGAGGTGCACATTTTACCATTTGCCCCTTGTGTGACCCCTTTAAATCTGTTTCTAAAGTTGTTCCTATAGCGTGGAATTCCCTTCAGAGTTAGGCATAGGATAGCATAAACCCAGGCTATATAACTCCACTGCGGGTAAGCACAGTAGTGTGGGTATACCGGGTGTCTGATTCATGGAACCATCACCCCCAGCAAGGCAACATCCTGGGTCCTTCCCTGTCTCACTGCCCTAAGCTTCCTCAAACCAAACATTTTTATCTGCCAAATTTGTCCATCACCTTGCTTGGTTTCTTAATGGCGTTGTTGTATCCTTTGTATGTATCCTTTGCGGAGTCCGTTCAGCAGTGTTTAAAAATGACAAAGTTCAGTTGAGAAGTGTTTCCTAAGGGACTGGGATGTGTGCATGGTCTTACCATGTTCAAGGCGCAGGGTTCAATCCCTGGCACTGTTCATACAACATATCTGTTCAAGTGGGTATGTTTATTGCTTAGCCTCCCTTTGGTGCGGGAGAATTGTCTGTATTCTGTCAATCATGTTTTAAATAAACGCTGATTGGCCAGGCAGTAAGTATAGGCAGATCAACCAGACAGGAAGTAGAGGCAGGGCAATGAGAACAGGAGAATTCTAGGAAGGAGGAAGCTCCCTTCCCAGTCCTGCCCAGATCACCAAAGAAGCAGGATGGGATCTGCCCTGCTGAAAAAGGTACGGAGCCATGTGGCTAACACACATAAGAATAATGAAGTAATATAAGCTACAAGAGCTAATAAGAAGCCTGAACTAATGGGCCAATCAGTTTATAACCTAATGTAGACTGTGTGATTTTCTTTGGGGCTAAATGGCTGCGGGAACTGGGCAGGAAAGAAACCCCGACAAGCCTGGCCCATCATGTTACATCCCTTGGCTTTACATTTTTAAAAAAGGGGTGTGTCATCTCTGTGAGGCTTTTTTTTGTTAAGATCATTTATTTATTTATTAAAGATTTCTGTCTCTTCCCCGCCACCGCCTCCCATTTCCCTCCCCCTCCCCCAATCAAGTCCCCCTCCCTCATCAGCCCAAAGAGCAATCAGGGTTCCCTGACCTGTGGGAAGTCCAAGGACCACCCATCTCTATCCAGGTCTAGTAAGGTGAGCATCCAAACTGCCTAGGCTCCCACAAAGCCAGTACATGCAGTAGGATCAAAAACCCATTGCCATTGTTCCTGAGTTCTCAGTAGTCCTCATTGTCCGCTATGTTCAGTGAGTCCGGTTTTATCCCAGGCTTTTTCAGACCCAGGCCAGCTGGCATTGGTGAGTTCCCAATAGAACATCCCCATTGTTTCAGTGTGTGGGTGCACCCCTCTGTGAGGCTTTTGAATGCTTGTTTCTGTCACTGCTATACTCATCCATGCTGATCAATATAGCTGTGACCCATTTGCTTTTCATTATAGCCTAATCTCTCAGTGTGTAAATACAGTATAGGCATATGGGGGATTAGTGTTTGACTGTAAATTCAGTGTTTGAGATATAATTCATATGCTGCCTTATTTTCTTTTCCTGCTGCTGTGAGAAAAAAAATATCCAGACAAATCAGCATGGTAGCACACTTCTTTAATCCCAGTACTCAGGAGGCAGAGGCAGGTGACTCTCTGTGAGTTTGAAGCCAGCCTGGTCTACAGAACCAGTCTCAGGACAACCAGAGCTATTACACAGAGAAACCCGGTCTCAACAAAAGAAAACAAAACAAAACTATTCAGACGAAAGCAGTTTAAGGGTGAAATGGTTTATTTAGCTCACGGTTTCAGGTTATAGGTTACAGTCTGTACTAGTTGGCTTTCTGTGGCTGTGACAAGCACCGTGACCAAAAGCAACTCGGGGAGGAGGGGGCTTATTTCATCTTGCAGGGTCATTGTCCTTCAAGGGAAGCCAGGCGAGGAACTCCAGCAGGAACCTGGAGGCAGGAACTGAAGCAGTGACCGTGGAGGAAATGCCGTCAGTCCTTTGCTCAGCCACCTCTTCTCCAGCAGCCCAGGACCTACCTGCTTAGGGCTGGCACGGCCCACGGTGGGCTGCTGGGCTGTTCTCCACCAATCAGCATTCAAGAAAATGCTGCACAGTCGTGCCAATCTGATGGAGGCAAAGCCTCAACTCAGGGTCCATCCTCTAGGTGTGTCAAGTTGACAGTCAAGACTAGCCGTCATGTAGTCTAGTGTGGCAGGGACCCAGTGGCAGGAGCTTGAGGAAGCTGGCCATACTGCATCTGACGTGAAGAAGAGTAACGAATACATGCTTGCTGCTGCCCAGCTCTTTCTCCATCTGCACCATCCAGGTTCCTAGTCAGAATGGTGTCATTCACGGTGAGTGGGTTTTCCCACTTCAGTTAACGTAATCAAGGTGATCCCCCCAGCATGCCCAGATGATTATAAATTACATCAGGCTGGTAACACTATGCGTCGTGTGCATTGTGGACAAGTTATCTATTTATAGTGGGTAGTTCAGTGTTCTTCAGTATGTTCACAGACTGGGGGAGTCACCAGAAGAGTCATTAGCATTTATTTGTATCACCCCAAGAAGAAGCCTTACATACCCTTAACATCAATCGGCTCTGCATTTTTCCCCATTTTCTCCAGCCTTCCGCAATTACCCACCCTACTCTGTATAGAGTATTCGTGAGCACAGTAATCAGAGCATCTTAGGTGTAAGAGTTTAGTTTAACCGCAGAAGGTAACCTTGGCGGGTTGGAGCCAAGAGGTACCACAAAGTCACCCATGCAACAGAGCTCATGTGGGAGGTTCACTGGGTGGGGGGGCGTGCAGAGGTGGCCTCTAAGGGAAAGCCAAAGAAGAGAGGCGAGAAAAGCTCACTTTTTATAAGGGGATATAGAGCATGCGCATAGGGAGAGTGCGCTACTTTGTAGCTGCAGTAGCCAGTGTCACTTCTTGGCTGCTGCTGCTGCTGGGTCCTGCCTGGTCCCCAAGGGCAGGCCTGTGGAAATGCTGGCTCCTTCCATTCAGAACAACATTTTCAAGGTTCGTCACAGCGAGGATGCTTCTGTACTTTATTGCTAAGTCAGCTCCCGTTTTCTATTTATGTATTCATTAGTTTATGGGCATTGGGCTGTTTGTTTATAGCTTTCTGCTCTTGCTAAGAGTGTTATTACAAACATCACACCACGTTATTTCCTGGGCACATGTGCAAGAGTTTTTCTCCCGGGTGTATTCTTGGAGCTGTTGAAACATACGGAAAGCAAATGTTCAACTCTGGAAGATAATGCCAAATCGCTTCCCAAACGGCGCTAACAATTTCCTCTCTTTCCAGCAAAACAGAAGCTAGCATGACCCGCTGGCTCCCTTGCTTCATGCTTGGCCTGGTCCGAATTCCTACTTTCTGTAAAATGTTTACATTTTCTTTCTTAGCAGACTCGCCACAGCTCTGCACTTGACCCATTGCCTGATAATTAGATTCTAATGGAGATGCGAACAGAAGCCCGGTGGCTCCTTCCGTAATTAGCAAGGCTCGGTGTAATAGTTCTAGCTTTAATTTCCTGACCCAGAATTCCAGTGTTAGTGAAAGGCTACTACCCTTCCTTCCTGGGCCAGTTCTGCGTTCCATCTGGGGCTGGCCCTACCACCCGACCCCATGCCTTCCTAGGTAGAGGGGAGACATGCTTCTTTGTGTCCTTGGTCCTGGTAACAAAGTCTCAGTATCTCTGGGTCCTATAATAAAATCGACTCCCAACCTTCCCCCCCACACACACCTCCAGCATCCAGCCACATCCAGGCAGCAGAATGGCAAGGCAGGGAGAGTTTGGACGCCTTCCTCACCAAGAGAGAACTCCCCTCCCCACTTAAATCGCTTGACTTGGGAGAGCACAAAAGCCAGGCACTCTCCGGATCTCAGAGTTTGCCTTCTACCACCCGTCAATTCTGAGGCCATCAAATTCCAGTCACCAGCAGCATGGCTTCGGTACCCACGGACCACCTTCTCCGCAGAATCTGTTTTATTTGTTTTATTGTCTTTACCATTAATTTAATTTCACTAGTATTTTCCCTCCAGAGGGCTCTTCAAATAACTTCCACAGCAAACACTTCATAAAAAGACTAGCTCTGAAAATCAGTAGCAACAGGAGAAGTAGAAGACAAAGGGCAAGGGACGGGAGGAGGTGGCATATTACACCACAATGCATGGATGTCTTTATTCTGAGCCTTGCCGTATAGCTCAGGTGACCCCTAGCTCATGAGCCCCCCGCTGTAGCCCTCCTAAGTGCTGGGATTACAGACATTGCCTACTGTGCCCATTTTAGAGAGGGCTTTTAGACCTCTGCTGGACAGGGAGGCATTTGCCACGCACATAGATACTCGGTTGGGTGTGTTCACAGTGCCTCCAGCCCTGCGTCCGTGGGGAGGATTGTGCAAGGCCAGCAGTCGTGTGCACACAGCCCAGGTGCCACAGGAGTGTGTAGGAAAGCCTGGTCCTTCCCGACTCGAATCCCTTGGGTTTTCCAAGGCTCTGTGCATAGAAGACTTTTCTTGCTACAGTCTTGGGCCCTCCTGATACTTCTCACAGGGTTGACTCACAATAAATGGTTTCCAGAGAAGCTGTGTTTGTATATATGCATTATTAACCACTTCACTGGCCTTAACTGGCTTGGCACAAAGGTCCTCTCTTAACTTCCAAGAGATGTGCTGGTAGACTTCCTCAGCAGATAACTGTAGCCATAGAGAGCACTAACCCAATATGCTCTCTCTCTTCCTCTCTCTTCCTCTTTCTGTGTATCTGAGCAAAACAATTTCAGGAAAATTTTATTTTTAGTGTATTTTACCTGCGTGTATGCCTGTACCACATGTGTGCAGTACCCATGAAGGCCAGAAGAGGGTGCAGATCCCCTGGGACTAAAGTTGTAGACAATCGCGAGTCCTTGGCAAGAAGCAAGTGCTCTTACCTGATGTGGGAGTGTCATATATCAATCTGTTGATTTCATTGGTTAAGCAATAAAGAAACTGCTTGGCCCTGATAGGTTAAAACATAGGTGGGAGGAGTAAACAGAACAGAATGCTGGGAGGAAGAAGAAGTGAGCTCAGAGACGCCATGCTCCCCTCTCCTGGTCAGATGCAAAAGCTCTGCTCTTTGAGGCAGACGCATGAAGCTCAGACCCAGGATGGACGTAGGCTAGAATCTTTCCCGGTAAGACTGATGCCACACAGATTATTAGAGATGGGTTGATTGGGATATGAGAATTAGCCTGTAAGGGCTAGAGTTAATGGGCCAAGCAGTGTTTAAAAGAATACAGTGTCTGTGTAATTATTTCGGGGCATAAGCTAGCAAGGCGGCCGGGGTGCTGGGGACGCAGCCCCGCCGCTCCTATTACAACACTTATCCACTGAACCAACTCTCCAGTCCAAGGAAGAATTAATTTTGGTCCAGAGTTTGTGAGATATCAGCCCGCAGTGACAGGAAGGAGAGGGTGGACAGCAGTTCCCATTGTGCCAGGAGTAGAGAGAGGCTACACAAGTGGGCCACTTCCTTGTCCCACCCTCCATTGTATCTGGGTCCCCAGCCTATGGTTGAATGTTGCCCATATTCAGGGCAGGTCTCCCCTGCCCCTTGACCCTCTCTGAACTCACCCTCACAGACACATGCGGAGGTGCCCTTTGCTCATCCCTAGGTATTTCTCAATCCAAGCGAGTTAGCTATCACGATGAGCTACCACATCATACATGCCCATGATAAAGTTGATACTTTAAGCACAGTAAGATATTAGCATATGATAGATCTAAGTTACCTCAATGTGTTTATAGTCTTTCCTTATTAAGCCCAAACCATTTACTTTTCTATGTAAACACTGTGTGCTGTTGCTGTAGCAATGCATGTTACCACCATCACCAACCCTATGCTTCGGAGCCATCAGTCAAGTAAACGTTATCTGAATGGATACACCAAGATGCCCTGTCCATCTACCTGGCAGCATGGGCAGCCACTGTGTGACTTATGGGTAGAAGGCTTATACAGCAGCATGTAGTGGGCATGGAGACGGTGTGTGCCCCAGAAGAGGCGATATAGACACATAATCAGAATGGCAAGCACTGCCCTAGTGGTTTGGATGAGAATGGTCCCCATGGGCTTGTAGATTTGAATGCTTGGTCACTAGAAAGTGGCACTATTTGAAAAGATCAGGATTGTTGGGGTAGGTGTGGCCTTGTTGGAAAAAAATGTGTTGCTGGGGGTTGGTTTTCAGCTTCCAGGAGCCTAAACCAGGCCCAGAGGTTCTCTCTCTTCCTGCTGCCTGCAGATCTGGATGCAGAACTCTCAGCTTCTCCAACACCATGTCTGCCTGCACGCTGCCATACTTCCTACAGTGATGACAGTAGAGTAAACCTCAGAAACGGTAAGCCAGCCACAACTAAATGCCATGGTCTCAGTTTCTTTTCACAGCAACAGAACACGGAACAAGACAATCTAAAACTTATTGTTTATTTCTGAGATTTTCACAGTCAATATTTTGAACTGTGGCTTTGACCTCAGGAAGCCATGCCCCAAGTAGGGGCCACCACTGTGTAGATGATGGTGATTATATTGTTGTTGTTGTTATTTTACAAATAGAAACAATATGAAGGTTGCCTTGGAGACTTTTTCTCAGTGCTAAACTAGACAGAGTCCTCAGTGTTAGTGCCGAAAATGGACTGGGTCAAAATGTCACGCATACTTGAAGACTTTCCATACTTATTAGCAAATTGCCCTCAGAAATGTCAAGCCAATTATTGCTCTCAACAAAAACCAAAGTGTAGGAGGGTCTACCCATGGCGGCTTTGGCATTTTGTGTTTGTCAAGTTTTTCCAGATGTGTGAGGGGGGGGATTATTTAATTTTTTCTTTTTAATTTTCACTTACATGATAGCTTGTGCAAGGACATTGTTTAAGGATGGGAAGCAGTAAGTTGTCTTTGTCACATGAAAATGAAAGATAATGTTACCAAAGTGGATTTTTTTTTTGTTTTTTTTTTGAGACAGGGTTTCTCTGGGGCTTTGGAGCCTGTCCTGGAACTAGCTCTGTAGACCAGGCTGGTCTCGAACTCACAGAGATCCGCCTGCCTCTGCCTCCCAAGCGCTGGGATTAAAGGCGTGTGCCACCATCGCCCGGCCCCAAAGTGGATTTTTTAAAGAGAGCACTAGTGGATGGAATTGTCCTACAGTGAAGTATATCTGTGTTGAGATATATACAGTGGAGTGGTCTGGAACATGTAGAACCATGAACAGCAGAGCAGAAGGAAATGACCACTTTGCCCTCCAAAGGTTCACTGAGATGAACTGCCCACAGACAGGTGAAAAGGAGGGCAAGGCAGGTTCATTTAACATGCCTTGGGGGAGTCACCGCTAACTAGCTTTAGGGGTTTATCTGTTCCTCCTCGGAGGAGAGAAGAAAAGGCAGAAATACCTGTGGGGTATTTGTTTTCACTAACACTAGAAATGAACAATAAAGGTTAACCTTGAATCCGGGCCAGAGTTAGTGACAGACTGACCAGAATTAGCCATAGAGGTTTTGGAGGACCCAGGAGACCCCTAGAGAGTCACAGGAAGTAGTAGGGTGGGGCTTAGAAATTCTGATTCTGGGCCTTTTAGGGTTGGGAAAGGAGAGAGAGAGAGTGGCTTCTCCACAGCTTCTCTGATCAATTGGGTTTTTACCCCATATCTTACTCCTGAATTTTATTTAATGATAGAACAATAGAAGTAAACATTTCAATTGGGCCCCAAGGCCACTCCATGGCTTATCAATGAGCCCCCCCTCCCCCAGGTTCTCAAGTGCTTTTCTTACAGAGCCTAAGGAGGGATGACTCCTCCCACAGTGGTCTGGGCCTTGCTGCATCAATCATTTATCAAGAAAAAACGCTCCCAATAATGGCCACAGGCCAACATGGCTGGTGCATTTCCTTAATGGAGGTTCCCTCTTCCCTAATGTGTCAAGCGGACAACTGCAGGTAACTATGGCAACTGTACAGGAGAAAATCATGAGGATCTTGAATGCTACAAACTTCAACATTTTTATATTTAAGATAAAAAGCACAAACCGTGAAAGAAAGGGTAAAGTGAGCTTCATTAAAATCAAAAACTTTAATGCTGCAAGAAACTGTTCAGAGAATAAAAAGAGAAACCACATAATGGGAGAAAATACTCATAATTGACATGCCCAATAGACAACTTGTATCCAGAATACACAATATACATTTTAAAAATTAGTTACATGTGTGTTTCCCTGGATGTATGTCTATGTACCATATGTACCTCAGTGCACACAGAGGCCAGAGGAGAGCATAAGATTCTCTGGAACTAGAGTTAAAGATGGTTGTGGGCCCCCATGTGGGTGCTGGGACCTGAATCTGGGTCCTACTGAGCCATCTCTTCAGCCCCCAACAGTTTACACTTTTTTTTTTTTTGAGACAGGATTTCGTTGTAGTTTTAGAGCCTGTCCTGGAACCAGCTCCTATAGACCAGGCTGGCCTCGAACTCACAAAGATCCGCCTCCCTCTGCCTCTCTAGTGCTGGGATTAAAGGCGTGAGCCACCACCATCTGGCAACAGCTTACACTTAAAACATAAAAATAAGAAACATCCCAATTATCACAATTTTAATAATGGACAAAAAGTCTGAATGAATACCTTACGAGGAAGACTCGCAGAGAGCAAGTAAGTATCCAAAAAAATGTTCAACATTGCATGTTACTGGGAGTTGAAGGCTAATCAATGAGCTACAGTAGGCCTGTCAGGATGGCTGCTGGTTCCAGGAAAACTCGGCTACACAGAAGTGGCAAACTCCACTGACTGATTGCACAGCATGTCAATCACCATAAATAAAAAATGTACAGTATGTCATAAAATTGCTAAAGGAAAGAATGTTAAATGCCCCATCACATAAAAATAAGTGAAGCTTGGCTATGTTAATGAACCTGATTGGATCATTCCACAGTGTGTGTGTGTGTGTGTGTGTTCGCGAGCTGGTTCACCTCATTGATATATGCTACCGTGTCTTGCCAATGAATAAAATCACGTAGGAAGACTGGCAAATGCTACCTGCTAGTACTTATATGGAGCAACAGGAACTCATTCACAGCTGAGGGGTGGGCAAGTAGACTTACACAGCCAGTTTCTTATAATGCTAAACATCATGTAATTATATAATGTATCAGTCGCTCTCCTTAGTATCAACCCAGCCAAAGAGAAAACGGGCCCTTACCAAAAAGCTACACACTTACACACACTGGTCAAAAACTTGGAAGCAATCAAGACACTTTACATAGGTAGATGGAAAAGCACAGAATGTATGTAAGCTATGAGATATTACTCTGTGATGAAAGGGAGAGAGAGAGAAAAGAAGGAAAAGAGAGAAAAAAGAAAAAGAGCGAAATAAGAAAGATAGAAAGAAAGAAAGAAAGAAAGAAAGAGGGGGGAGGAAGGAAATCAAGGAGAGAGGAAGGAAAGGGAAGGGAGGAAGGAAGGAAGGAAGGAAGGAAGGAAGGAAGGAAGGAAGGAAGGAAGGAAGGAAAAGAACAAAATGAGTTCTCAATTCTGGCCAAGCCATAGTCTGTTCGGGATTATGGCTCAGGAGTTCTGGACATGGTTGATAGACAGATAGTTCACTTAAAGTGTAGCGTCCAGGGCCAGCCCTTCAGACACAAGAGCAGTCAGAAACCAGCATTTCTTTTGTGACTGATTCCTGGTGAGTTTGAGGCACTCTGGGAAGATGGCAACCCTGCTGAAGACTGCACTCTAGTGAGGTGACCTTTTCCGGTTTCCAAAGAGAGCCTGTTTTATAAAGTCCCCGACCATGTTCTGAAAGACCAGCTCCCCATGCCTGCCTAAACCAGGCACGTCTTGCTCTTTGGCAGCTAATGGTGCTTTTCCCTTGCTGATGTGCTTGTTCCCATCATGCTTTGCGTCTAGACATGTGCAAAGTATGGTATCTCTCTGGTAAGGAATCGGCCCTCCTTATGAGTTCCAGGCAGGCATTCCTTCATTCACTGCCCGGATAGTTAAACCCACAGACTGGTTCTGGGAAGCCAGCAACGAGTGTGGCTTTGTTCTTGCTCTCGCTGAAGGCAATCTAGCGCATAAAGCCAACAATTGAACATGAAAACGGGATGAGTGCCTGGCCGCGAGGACGCCTGATGCTGCGGGACCGTGTACAAGACAGTAACCCACTCTGGAGGCCGACGTTCTGAAGCAGAACTCAGTGGCAGGTGGTGGGCAGTCCTCACACCAAAGACACGGAAGCTGGTGACAGGTGGTGAGGGGAGGTAAGGACGCAGAGTGCCACATACGAGGCCAGAAGGGAAAAAGTGAGGGGCTGCCCCAGGAGGGCAGAGAACAGCAATGGGGACCGGGGCAGCTGCACGCGGGTGTGTAACAGGGAGACCATTGGCATCCAAGGGCCATGGCACAGTAAGAGGGATTTGGGGGTCCTAGAAGCAACAGGAAACGGAGCTGAAGGAGTCAAATTGGAGCCCTGGACACGGGATCCCCAGCAGAAGGTCACACTAAGGCTATGCTGCTGGGGTTGACAGATTTTCTCAACTGAGCTCCTGGTCTAGGGCTCCCAGCTCCCCATCTCTCATTCCGGTCACCCCCTTGCCTTTGATACCTCTTCAGCCTCCCACCTTGACACGCCCTTGGCCACTGCCTCCTTGGCCCCAGCCACACTTCTGGTTGGTTTGCTCTCTCTGTGTGGTATTTGTTGTTGATACTGTGACCGCTCAGCTTCCTGCCCCAGGCTGCCATGATGAACGCTTCCTCCTTAGTTGTCTTAGTCTTGGTGACTTACCACGACAGGCAAGGACCTAATCCATGTATCACCGTGTGGAATTCAGCAATCCGCCTCTGCAGTAAAAAGTATACTCAAGTAAAGAACGAGGGTTTGGGCTTGGCCTACATAAAATGCCCCGAAAGCTGTAGAAGCAGACGGTTGGGTCTTGGGATCAGAAGATCTGTATTTCAATCCCTAATGTTTTCTGTTTTACTCATATTTCCTTTCTGTTCGATCCTTGAAGGTTTTATGAGCTGACAAAACTGTTTCCTAAACCAGAGTCCTTTGTAGATCACAACGGGCAGAAAGTTGCCTGCAGCGTGCAGACCAAGTTCGCTGGCACCTACCAGCTGATGCAGGAGTGATTGCTGTGTGGCTAGGATAAGGACACGACATGCCCAGGCAGCAAGGCTGTTGCTAGAAAAGGACCCAACAACTGTAAATACAAGAACTGATCGTTTCAGGAAGCAAAAACTCCTGCCCTTATTCCAGCTGGGAAGCGCAGGGCTTCAAACACAAACTGTGTTTGAAGCTGTGAACGGAGTCAGGGCAGACTACAGAAAGTAAGTATCCTGTGGGGTCTTCATACATTGGTCTTGCTCAGTTCATATCTTCAAGGGCTGTGACTTCTAAATGTCGCTCAGGTTTTCTGGGTCCCTCATTCATTGGTCATCCTAGGTCAGTGACCCTTGGGGACAGAAGGTAAAGGATCTGAAAAAGCAATTTGCTGCAGAAAAATATGCTGCTGGAATTTAATAATGTGGGAATATTTGTGTATCTGAAGCAAATGGCGCCTGTGACCCTCCTAACTGTAGCTTCTGCTGATGTTGCTGCGGAAATGGATGTTTCCCATAATATCTCAAAAAAAAAATGAAGTAAGACGGAGACCCTCCCAATCCATTTTCTGAAGCTAGTGTTACCCTGATACTGAAATAGATAAAAGACAATACAGAAAAGACAACCACATATTAATGTCGCTCAGGAGCACGGATGCCAAGAAAATTCAGTAACCCATCGAAGGAATGAATCATATCCCACAACCAAAGGAGAGTTCTTATCCCAGGTTGATTTACTATCACGAAATCACAGTGTAATCCATTAAAATAACAGGCTAAGAAAAATCATCTGATTCAATAAATCAATAAAGGAAAAGCATTAGTAGTGACCATTGTGGTTTAAAAAGAAGACAAAAATGAACAAAAAACAAAAACAAAAAACCTCAGAAAAATAGGAACAGAGCAGAACCCCCCTAAGCCTCTAAAAACCATGGCTCACAGTCTCCTGTATTTGGGAAGGCAGCCTGCTTTCCGGTGAGATTGACAGGCAGGCAAGGGTGCCCCACCGCTCCACAAAATGCTAGGAGGATCGGGTCAGCACAGTGCACAAGAGTGAAGCCGTTTCCCGCGTGTCTGTTTTCTGCTCAACCCCAGAGAGAGCTACTGCTGAATGGCTGGGCACTTCGATGGTCTCTTGGTCAACCTCCTGCTTGCTTTGGAACGTGAGGGGTCGGGGAGGGGTCCTCAGACCTCCCGCAGGAAGCACAACGGTGTAGTCAGTGGACATTGCCTGGAGTGTTTGGAACTGCTTATCACATTCAAGCTGAGTTCTGGAACACCTGCTGTTTGAAGACTTCTGCTCCAAGCTCTTAGCTCTTGCTGGCAATATCACAGCTGTCTAGGAGGGCTTGGGGAGCAGGCTGCGAACTGAAGATGAACCGTCTCTATCAAAACTAGTTTTGAGGCTCAAGACTTAGCACAATGTAATAATTTTGGCAGGTGGTGTACCTTGGAGAGGCAGTTAGTTGCGGGGTTGTCTCCTCAAGAAGGGATAAATGTGCTCCTTTGAGGCCAGGCTAGTCATCAGGGTGATGGGCTGTTATAAACTGAGTCCTGCAGGGGCTGGAGAGCTGGCTCAGAGACACTTCCAGATGACCTGGCTTTGGTTCTCAGCACCCGCATGGTGGCATTTAACAGCCTGTACCTCTAGTTTCAGAGAATCTGCGCCCTCTTCTGGTCTCTGTGAGCACTGCACATATGTGGCACACATACCTACATGTGGGAAAAACAACTATACACATTGTAAAGACATGAAGTGAGCTTGACACATATCAACCAGAGACGGAGCAGCCTGAATCTCATACTGGAAGCCAAGCAGAGGCTTGGAGGCGCTGCACTCTTGGACTCCAGGCCAATAACCTAGGTAAACTTTATAAATGACATATTCTCAGGTGTTGTTCAGAAAATGGACAGAGACATAGATGCACTATAATTTTTTTTGACCCTGATAACTGTTCCAGCTTGCTGTGAAAACGAAACAACAATGGAGATTTTTGAATACATAATGAATTAATGGGACATTAAAGCAAACAACTTAGCAATAAATGTAAGTACTGTTGTTTAAAAGTCTCTTTGTATGGAGAATTTGCCCCCAAATTTTAATAGGAAAGTTGCTGAGACAATTGGGAAAGGACAAAGACTGTGTGATTTGGGGAGATTTGGGAAATGGAGAGCAGCAAGTTCCAGGCAATCAAAAGACACAGAAGCTAGGAGCATCCTAGGGAAAGGGACCCCCTAAAGATGGGTCTCAGTTTCAGCTCCCGCACTGACATTTCATTGAGTCTTAATATCATCCATAAAGATACCTCCCAGGAGAGATGACTTCTGTGTCAACAGAAGAACTTGAGTCCAGATCTCCAACACCTACATAAAAAGCTGGATGCTCGTCGTCCTAGGGCTGTGGAAGGCACGGGCAGGTGGGTCCCTGGGGTTTGTCAGTCAGCCAGTCTAGCAGAATGCATGAGTTCCAGAGTCAGTGAACAATGATGTTAAAAAGGAAGAAACAAACACGTGGAATGTCTCCTGGGAAACCTCACAGCATTCTTGTGGTAGAGGCAGAGACAAGAGACCGGGGGGACATTTCAACCCACCCATTGCTTCTGTTGCTTTGATGGGGAGTTTCAAGACACACTCAGAGAGAGAGAGAGAGAGAGAGAGAGAGAGAGAGAGAGAGAGAGAGAGAGAGAGAGAGAGAGAGAGAACAATGTAAGGAGTTACCATGAATAACTAGAGACCCACACAGAGATCAGAATCCCTCTGTGTGGAATATATGGAGTGGGTCCCGGAGGACACGCAGAAGGATGTTCTGTGAATGACTGGTGAGCAAGAGCAAGCAAAGGAGGTAGGCTTTAGATCCAGCACAGTGACATCATTTTCTAGGTCAACAACCCTCTAAAGATCTGCACAAACATATAGGCTTTCCTCCTCCCAGGATGAGAGTCTTAGGGTTTCTATTGCCGTGAAGAGACACCATGACCATAGCAACTCTTATAAAGGAAAACGTTTCATTGGGACTGGCTTTCACTTCAGAGCTTTAGTCCATTGTCACCATGGTAGGAAGTGTGACAGCATGCAAGCAGACATGGCACTGGAGAAGGAGCTGAGAGTTTTACATCTGGATTGGCAGGCTGCAGGAAGAGAGAGAAAGAGAGACAGAGAGATGGAGACTGAGAGACTAAACCTGGCTTGAGCATTTGAAACCCCAAAGCCTACCCCCAGTGACACACTTCCTCCAACATGGCCACACCTCCTAAGAGTGCTACTCTAATGACCAAGGATTCAAACAGATGAGCCTCTGAGGATTATTCCTGTCATACCACAGTGGTGGACATAGGTGAATTCAAAAATTTGCTATCAGCCTCAGAGGATTGCCCGCAGCCTGAAATGCTCCTAATATTAGCTTCAGATCGCAAAGGGGTGTGGTAAGGGGGACAGACGCATCCGCACGACTCTACTGTAGGGAGACATTGTACCCTGTGTGCGTGTGTTGTAGTGTCTATTGCTCCAGGGCACTTGGGAAAGGCAGAGCCTATATCTGTTGTCTGGAAATTCAGTATCAGCCCAGCCCATTTCCCTTCCATTCTTATAAACCCAGATAACTCAGGGTTCAAGGGTGTTGGGTCCTACGGTGCATCTCTTGCCATCTTCACGTAGGTAGTCCACAGTCTGTCCTGATTGTCTTCTAGAGACTTCGTTCTAGCTTGAGATCCTTAGCCAGGCAGTTCTTCAGCAATAATATCCCCACATTTTCCCAGCACATGTATGGCCAGGCCCAATGTTGGTAATGAGCATTGTAGCCAGCTCTACACTGTCATCCTGGTTCGGGAATTGAACCCTGGTCCTCTTAACTGCTGAGTCATCTCCAGCCCCCACCTCTGCAAACACTGCAGGTGACAGATGGAGGAGCGACTGGTCCTCTAGCCTGGCTGGCTGTAAGGATGAGTTCCCAGAAAGGGAGAAAATAAATACTCATTTCAGTTATAAAAGACCAAGACCCTTTGCACAAAGCTCAAGATAATTTCTCAATAGGTCATTTGTGATAATAAATTATTGATAAATCATCTGCTATTTAAAGATTAAGCCTGGACCCCAGACACCCCGGACCCCAGACACCCTGGGCCTAGCATCTCCTTTGATTCTCTGTCTGGTGTGCACAGACTGCTCCTTGCTTTGTGATAGATCCAACAGGGCAAGTGTGAGTGCAGTGGGCCGCTGAGCATTTTCTCTCCTCCCATATGAGCAAATGGAGGCCCTGGGGGCGGGCGGGGGGGGGGGGGGAGGTCGCATGCTCTCAGCGGCTGCACACGGGACTCGTCCAGAGCGTTCAAAGTGTCCTGATAGCAAAAATGCTAAGTGTGGCTGGGGCTATCGTGCACCATGGAAAACATTTTGCTTTGAGGGATCACACACTGAAATATTTAGAGGTGAAAGAATCATGGTGTGATTAATCTTCAAATGGTTCAGAATTTATGGTTAAATATTATCTCTGTGGGGGTCTGTCTATGGAGAAAAGAAGTGATAAGGTAAATAGAGTAAAGTCAATTTATTGGTTCACAGTATCAAGGACCTATGGATATTCTTTGCGTATGTCTTACAACTTTTCATCAAGTTTGAGATTATTTCCAAATAAGTTTTAATGTCTTAATCTAATGCTTGAGTGTAACTCTCAGGGGTTCTGGTTTAATGGGTCTGGGGTGTTTTAAGCCCCCAGGTGACTCCAAAGGTTGGGAACCACAGCAGTAGAACTGAGAGCTATGGGATGCCCTCTCCAGGGCTCAGCCACTTTTGTGGAGAAGGTTGATACCTCTGTCTCTAGGCCTGTGCAGTCTCCATACTCCTGAGGCAAGAGCCTTTGGGGAGTAGCATCCCCCGAAGAGACCGGCAGAGACTGTCCTGTACAGAGAGTGCCTGACATCTGCCGCACAGCCGACATCTGCTCCAACCATCGCCCTCCTTCCCTGGCATATGAAGGTCCCCATGTTGACTACCTAACCCTTGAGCAGCCTCTCCTTCCAGCTGGGGAGGGCCTGTGAGCAGGGATGGGCTTCCCAATGTCCTCTTCCTGGAAAGCCGGGATGGGGGGCGGAGTGGCCTCAGGTGGTGACTTGAGAAAGAGTCCCAGGGAGACCCTCTCCCCAGCGCCAGCTTTAACTGAGAACCGACTTGGCCATTCCTTCTCTACTAATGGAAGTGCAGCTTTGTCTCATCTATCCATCACTTCTCTCCTGCCTTTCGGGACCAGCGGTGAGAACTTGTGAGGAAGTGAGGTCAGGGGTCAGGGCCCTGATGGTAAGCTACAGCCTTCTGGATGATGCTGTTGGCAACCCTTGCGGGGCTCACCTGGAGCTCACGGCTGCCTTTCAAAGCCCCGTAGCAGGGGCTGAGGCTTCTTGCTTGTGGTCCACTGAGAGCCTAAGAGCTTTGCCTGCCTCATCTTCTCAGCGCTATTTGTGTGATGTGATTTCTTGCCCCTGAGCAGACCCTTAGGCATTTCAGGTTTTGTCAGATGGAATTTCCCTTCTCAGTGACTTGAAACTGCTTTCTGGACCCCATTGGTCTCAAGTGTGAGCTGTTTCTACTTCCTTCCCTACAGAGCAGGCACCAGGTGTTAGAAACTGATTAGCCAGGCCGACTTTGGATGCAGAAGGGTGGCTGAGGGCTAGGGAGGGGGACGCGGGGGGGGGGGGGGGGAGCAGGAGGGCAGAGCAGTGGGGAGAGTCACCCCAGGGGACAGGCTGCGGAAATGCTGTGGCAGAGACAATGCAACCTGGCAGCTTGCTTGGCTGGGGGATGCTCCTGGAAACACAGGGAGTCTGCAGGGAAAGTGTACTAAAGGGTGGCTGAGAGGAGCTGACTCTCAGAGCACTTGGCTTAAGCTATGGGATGGAGTTCAGTCTGGGAGTGGGATTTTTTTTTCTCTTTTTTTCAATTCCAGGAGAAATCTCAGACTTGACAAATCCATGCCCTGTTAGGGAAATTTAAGGCCGTCTGGCCCTGCCCTATAAAGTGACTCCCACGGGAAAGTATCTCGGGGTCCTTGCTAGCAAGACTTGTTTTTTTTTTTTTTTAAGTTCTCTTCCAGGGTCTACTCCCTAGAGACACCCTGGGGATTAGGAAAAAGTAGGGCCCAGGTTCCTGACACATTGCAGTAATAGCCAGTAGGTGGGGAGGGCTTAGGGGTAGTCGCGGCCTGGCTCAGTGTCCTGGGTCTGGCTCTCAAGGAGGACAGTTCCTGTTGTGGGGTTGGCTCTGGACAGTCCAGACAGTCCGAGGTGTTCATACCTTTTTTCCAAGGCCTGGGGAACCTGGCTCATCCTGAAGCCTGTCTTTGAAGGCCTTACTCTCCTTTTCTTCAGCCTGGTGTCTTAGTCATCCTTCTATTGCTGTGAAGTGACTCATGACCAAGGCAAACTGATAGAGGAAGCATTTAACTGGGGGCTTACTTACAGTAGCTGATGGCAGGCCCTGGAGAGAGAGAGGGAGAGGGAGAGAGATTGGGCCTCACATGGACTTTGGAGACCTCATCAACTCCTCCAACAAGGCCACACCTCCTAATCGTTCCCAAGCAGTTCTAACACCTGGGAACAAGTCATTCAAATCTATGATCCTGGAGGACCATTCTCATTCAAACCAATGCACCCGGCCTTTGCCTTCCAGATGTTTTTCCATGCCTTCCTAACTCCGGACATTGTGTCCTCATGTCCTTTCTAGACAGTTCATTGTGTTGCTTGTTTGAACTTCTCAGAAGCTTGAGACTTGACCTGACATCCTCTATGTCATTGCAGCCACTCTGTTATGATTTTGGGTGTCAGATGGGTGAAAGCTCGTGGCCTTGGGAGGGGGGAGATCTGAGTGCCCAGGTCTGCTTCTCCTGCTGAGCCCAGGAGTGGGGCAGGTTCTGGGCTCACCGGTTTAAAATTGCATCTGTGCCTGAACAGGCATGGGATTTTTTCCCTTGAGCAAGGCAGTCTCGAGGATGTTTGCACAGCGCCCACGCAGGACTGGGCACCCCAAGTCACCTAGAGATGGCAAATATTGTGCTGGAATTCTCAGAAAGCTAGGAACCAACCTCCCGTGGACACCAAGAAATAGTCATATTGTGTATCTCAAGCCCAAATTGGTGTTTTGTTGTTTTTTTGTTTCAAAAACCAAGGATTGAACCCAGGGCCTCAGCATGCTAGGCACAGCTCAAGCACTGAGCTGCCCCCACAGCCTTTCAAGGCCATTTGTTAGAACCAAGTGGAAATACTGTGCAAGTGGTAGGTACCAGGCCCAGGGAGCGTCCTGAGTTATTACCTGGCATTCACACACGTACACTTGCAGTTCTTTCCCCTATAGTCCATAGAAACAGAAACTGATTTTGGAAAGGAAAGAAAATAGATTTAATTACAGTTTGGCCAAACTAGTGAAAGAAAGATGATCCCCTACCTGCCCGTCAACCCAGTTTCTCTCTGCCTTTCCTGTAGCAGTACTAGAATCTTCTAGAAAAGATGAAAACAAGCTAAAAAAAAAATATGAGTTTAAGAGTGAGGATCTAGGGTGCTGCAGAGCAATAAAGTGATTGACTAAAATATAGGAGACCCTAGGTGTTATCCAAAACTAACCATAGTAACTGTGGCATAAGGAGCCTGGAAGATGGCTAAGAGCACTGACTGCTCTTCCAGAGGACCCGGATTCAATTCCCAGCACCCACATGGCAGCTCACAACTGACTGTAACTCCAGTTCCAGGGATCTGAAACCTTCACATCTCTGTCCATAAAACAAATAAATTTAAAAAAAAAAACTGTGACATAAACAATGAACACAGAGTGAAATCTCTTCCTCTGAGGCACGTTCTGCTCTAGAGCCAAGTCTTTCTCTCATTCTAGAAAGGTGCTCTCTGGGGTCTGTTGTTTTGGGGTCTGTTTCAGTGATCTGATAGCCCCTGGCTGGGCTCAAGGTCCCTTCGTCGACTCTCTCCCACCAAGGTTTCTGCACGGGCTCCATTGCACACTGATGACAGGGGCTGGGAGGACTCCAGGGGAGCCCCATCCATTTCTGGTTTCGGAGTCCTAAGAAGCCACTGTTGGCCTCTGCTTTCCTCTGTGCACCTGACCCATTTCCCCAGGGCAGCATCTCCTGTCTTCCTGTGTAGTTCAGGAAGCCCTCAAGCTCCTTCCCAACTAACGCAAACAATGTTTCAGCTTCCTGAGGCACACAATGTTTCAGAGGGCACGGAAGGAACCCTGTTAAGGGCCCTCCGTAAGATAAATCCGTACGAATTGTGCTGATTTAAATATGAGGCACCTCAGCCGATGTAACGAATCTGGGGAAGATTATCAGAGCAAAGGGATTGAGCTCACCCACTGGCCAGTGTTTGCCTAGGGGAGAAAAGCCAGACTAGACGTCTTTTTTGTTCACCCTAGGGTCAGTTCAATAGCTGCCCTGAAAGTGAACTGCGGACAATACACAGGGGAACTCCTCAGCACCCTGTGCCATATCCCCACATCGGTGAGGCCCATCCTTCCTTTCTTCTGGTGTGTGCCTTTATCCCCTGGGCAATGTTCTAGCTTCCCCTAGAGCCCCAAACCTCACCACGAGTCTTCCATTTCTTCCTCGGGTTCTGGTTGAAGGGGCTTTTCTTCTTGCATGTATCCCAGGATGCTTGTCTCCTGTCTCCCACGAAACACCTAGTTAGGTCAGCGTGTGTCCGTGGCTGACTGAGCTCCAACAGGACTGGGTAGTCAAAGGAAAGGGCCCCGAGAGGGATGGGGTGCATGGACAACAAGCAGTTTTAATAAACCTTCCTTCTTCTCTTTGATTTCCCCGAGGTGCTAAGACCAAGGTATGGTTTGATTTTGTTTCTCCGGCTATTGACTCCCCCCACCCCCTTCCCACTTGGCAGTGTTTTATTGAGAGAGGGCTCCGTTCACAGGTTTGAACTTTCTCATCTGAGTTCCTCTTATTGGTCAAACTCTCAGATTCAAGCAAATCTCACTGGGGCAGTTGGGTTGTTTTTAATCGAACCTTCTCTGTTCCGCTCTTCTCCTCTGATGTATCAGAGTCATTGGTGATGAAGGAACTTATTTTTCACACACAGAAACCTAAGCCACTGGTACTGGTGCCGAGCACAGAAAGGGTGTGAGGGTGAAATGACAGCCCCGCAGGCAGCTTGTATCTTCCCCCAACAGTAGGCACACACCGTGTTATGAATAATAAAGCCGTACCCGTGTCGCTCTCTTTCTCTCAGGAGTGTGGAGCAGTTTGCCAGCACAATTATATCAATCCTTACAATATTTATATAAGGCAGGCATGAGGCGCCATGTCTCTCCGGGACTCCGCCAGCCCCGCTGTGCGGGAGGGATACAAGGCATTTCTTGGTCACAGCAGCTCTTGGCTCAGTCAGTCCTTGCCGCATCCACGCTTCATGGTTGTCTTTTTGAAAAATACACTTATGCGGATGGAGAGAATGGAGAATATTGAGATGTTTTCCTTTGCCAGCTGAGAAAGAGGAAACCAGTGTGTCTCGGAGACGCATCTGAGCAGGATCCAACGTGTTCCAGACTCTCCCTGCACCCAGGCCATCTGCTCTCCGCTCTGTCTCCTCTGGCTACCCAAGATCCTTGTGTTGGGCAGGATCCAGCTGGTCTCAACATCAGGGGCTCACCCCCAGCAGCTCGGGGAACCAGACAGCAGGGGCTCTCAGCTGATCCACAACAAGAGACTTGCTAGTGTTGGAGCCAGAACTGAGGGCTGAGGACTGTCATCCCTTCTGGCCTCCCTCCCTCCTTTCCTCTCTCTCTCCCTCCCTTTCTTCCTCCTTCTCTCCCTCCCTCTCTTTCTCCCTCCCTCCTGTCCTTCATGAGTCTCAACCTCTTTCAGCCTCACAAGCCTCTTGACTGACTGAAACGCTCCTTCACTTATTTCTTCTCCCCCCCCCCCCCATCAAGGAATAAAATATTCTTTAGTAAAAGGAGGTCCAGCTTTTCAATAGCGTGGGTGCATAAAGCCTCACAGCCATTTCTGGCTTGCCAACCCACAGAAAATCAAGGATGACTGAGCGGGTAATTCATAAAGGTATGGTCTCTGAGAGCACTACTTATTGCAGTCCTGTTGGTCAAGCCAAGTGTGAATGCCATGCCATTTTACGTGTATGTGTGTGTGTGTGTATGTGTGTGTGAGAGAGAGAGAGAGAGAGAGAGAGACGGAGAGAGACAGACAGAGGGAGAGACAGGGAGAGAGATTGGGCACATGGGCACCATGGCAGAAGTCAGAAGACGTTCTTGGGTGTCCTCTTCACGTCCCACTCCCTTTGAAATGAGGCATCTTTGCTCGCCACTGCATACTCTAGGCTAGCTGGCCTGTGATCTTCTGGAAATTCTCCTACCTCCAACTTGCCTCTCACTGCAGGAGCGCTAGAATTACAAATGCTATCGCATCTGGCTTTCCTTAGGTTCTGGGGATTCAAAATCAGGCCTTTATGCTGGCATGGCAAACACTTGACTTACTGAGCCTGCTTCCCAGTCTGCAAGATGCAGGTAAAGAGAGATCAAGGCTGGGCCTGCCACGGACTTCTGAAACCTCAAAGACTACCCCAACGACACACCTCCTTCAACAAGGCTAACACTTCCTAATCCTTCCCAAATAATCCACTAACCAGGAATCAAATATTCAAATATACGTGTAGGAAAAGTATTGACTCAAGACCCCCAAGACCAAGTTCTCAGACCAACTTCTCAGCACACAGGATATTTATTTGCCCCAAAGGGACAAAGGACAGGCATAGGGGACAAAGGCAGGAGATACAGGAAAAGGGAGAAGGGGATAGGAACAAAGGAGAGGGGAGAAAAAGAGCAAGGGAAGGGGAAAGGGGTATTTGCCCAAGAGGGAGACGAAGGACTGCCTCTGGCTAGAGAGGAGACAGACTGGGCACACAGGCAAACGGAGGTTTATAAAGGTAAAATGGGAACCGCTGTATTAGAACGAGGTGTTTCATTTTAACTGGGCATATTAATTAGGTGAGCCAAAGGGGGGTTTGGATTGCTGGTCTTCAATACTTTGGTAGCTGGACCTTGGTAGTCAGCCTCAGGAGGAGGAAGTGGCCAAATAAGAGAATGGACCTTGGGAACTTGATTTCGGAGAGTACTCTAATGGATTTTAGCAAGGAGGAGTGCCTGGGGAGAAGGGCAAGGCCTGCCAGAGCCACAAGCATGAGTGGGCTAGTGTCCCTTCAGTAAGAGTCTAGGGAGCTCCTTCTTATTCAAACCACGCCATGGAAGGTGCCTAAAGACTGTACTGGAATCCAGAGCACAGGAAGGCTTGTCTGGGACGAAAGAAGACATCCTTGTGTTCTTGCCCAGGTGCCTCAGCCCGTCTACTATGTACACAATCCATTGTCTGTTCAGCACCTCACTCACTGTTTCCAGAAAGTTCCACTGTGTGTCTGTGAGACACGACTAAATTCCGGGAACACCAGAGCGCAGATGACACTGTCTGTCCCCAAAGAGTTCAGTATGTAGCAGCAGCTTTCTAAAGTGTGTTAAAGAGCAAACTAAACCTCCTTTTAAAAAGTATTTATTGGGGAGAGCTGGAGAGATGGCTCAGCGGTTAAGAGCACTGGCTGCTCTTCAGAAGTCCTGAGTTCAATTCCCAGCCACCACATGGCGGCTTGCAACCATCTGTAATGAGATCTGGCGCCCTCTTCTGGCCTGCAGGCATACATGCAGACAGAACACTATATAATAATAAATAATATATCTTTAAAAAATAAATAAATAAAAAGTACTTATTATGTGCATATGTGTATATGCGTGGTGTGGGGGGGTGCGTGCTGTGGAACAGTGGAGGTCAGAGGACAACACTGGAGTCTGTTCTCTCCTTCCACCTTCACGTAGGTTCCGGGGTTTGAACTCAGGTCACCAGACTTGCATGGCAGTGCCTTTGCCCACTGAACCATCTCACTGGCTCCAATGTTTTAAGAAGTTGGATTAGCTAGTCAGTTTGAATGACCATTCTCCCCCTACCCCCGTGTGTGTGTGTGTGTGTGTGTGTGACTGTGTGTGTGCTCACAAACTCACGCTGTTTGGCAAGACCTCGCCTCCTCTCGTTTGTCTTTGCATGGTACAGCAACTTCTCCCCAGATGGACGCTAGTCTTGGGTGGGCATGCCCACCAGGAACCCTTCCCATTGTCGCAAAAGGAACTCATTTCTCACGGAGCTCGGTTATGACATTGCTTTAGGGGAAAGCTTCCTCTCAGACAAGGTCTGTAAGAGAGGAGAAGCACGAGGTTTCGGGAATGCATCAGAGGAGACTTATGCTTAAAAGCACTCAGTCCACAGAACCGGAACTGGGCTCCATTTCCTGCCCAGCTGCCGGGATCTCTCAGGACAAGCTGGCCATTATAGAACTTAGAATCTTAGCTGCAGATGACATCTGAGCTACAGATACCCTTCCATCTCATGTCGGAGAGTTAGTCTCAGGGTTTCAGACAGTGCTGGACAAAGGGCTTGTATCTCTGGAAAGTGCCCGCCATTTCCCATACTGAATACTTAGGTCCGCTAGAGCATTTTATAGAAGGTTGTGCTTGTGTATAAGCTCAAATCACTCTCCAGTCGCTTCTGTGTTTACTTCTTCCACTCTTCTTCCTTCCTATTTATTACTCCTCTAACAGTCTGAGACTGGAAGTCAGTTCCCATCTCTTCATCACCTCGCTTCCAAGCTGAGCGCTCCCACAGCGTGTCTGTGAGGTTTCCAGTGCCCTTGGTATCTAGACACACCCTCTCTCTACTCTCCGAACTGTGCGTGTCATGAGCCATCTTGCTCAAAACACCTTGCAATGAACATCATTTTTCCAGTTGCTTTTGAGAACACGGTATGCCTGCTATGATCTGAACATGCTAGGTGCCCTCTGAAACTCAAGCCCAAGTCTGGCTGCCTTGGGTGGTTCTGGGTAGTGCGGCTCGCAAGACAAGTGGCTTCCTGGTTTTAGTGAGAGCTCTCTTTGGAGGCTGGTTTGTTGTGAAGTAGGTCCTCTTAGAACGTGCCAGCTCCCAAACCACTGGTTCCTCTTCTACTGTCTACCATGAGTGGAGCAGCCCAAAGCCTTTGCTAGAGACTTAGTGAATGCCAGCAACCATGGCGTCATTCTGCCCTGCCTCAGCACTGGGGACCCAAATGCGTGTCCTTCTTTGCTGAATTACCCTGTCTCCAATACTCTCTTGTGACCATGGAAATTAGACTAAGGCAGTTGCCTTATTTATTATTTGGATACAATATTTTTATTTAATACAAACTACAATTATATGAGGTTTTAAAAACAACCAGATCTCTCTATAGGCTCACATAAGATTCGCCGAAAGAAAAACTTGAGATATTTTGAAAATAAGGATTTCGGTTCAACTAGTTCTCCCTTCTTAAGCTCTTCGTGCAGTCAATTTTTTTTTAACCTCAATGTGTTGACACAATGTCAGCTATATTGACACAAGGGTATGGTTTTCTTCAAATTAGTCCCAGCTAGGTTTTGGCTTGTCCGTCTAACCCATACTGCTTACCATGCCAAATAGAAAGTGGGGTCCAGATTCAGCAGTAGCCCCACCTGGCCTAAGCCAATGCCTGTGCTTCTTCCTATTACACCCAATAACAAACAGGGATGAAGGCGAGAAGGCGGCTCCTTCGTGGTTGTTGAATGAACAAAGGGGGAAAAAATGTGCTGTGTGGGACTCGACCAGCAAGGTGTTTGTAAGAACAACTCAAGGCTGTCATTTAATGACTATTCTCCTGGCTGGTTCCTTCCCTCAGATTTGTCTGACAAGACCATAAATTCACTTTGTCATGGAAAATTCTCACACTTCCCAGAGAATTTTGAGCAACTGCTTCTTTAAACTCAGGAACTGAGGGCTGGAGAGATGGCTCAGTGGTTAAGAACACTTCCTGTTCTTGCAAAGGACTGGAATTCGGTTACCACACCCATGCCTGGCAAGTTACAACCACTTGAAACACGGCGCCAGAGCATCTTATGCCTTTCCTGTAGCCTCTGCAAACACCACACTCGTGAGAGACACACACACACACACACACACACACAATTAAAAATAAATCTTCCAGAAGCTGGGTGTTCATGCTCCCATTCTAACCTAAATTGCTAGATCTGCTTCCTGAGAACCCCAGCATTGGAATATTCTCTCTCAATGTATTGGCATAAACAAAAGCTTTTTACAAAACAGGTTGTAAAATCATAGCCCGGAGGACCAGACCCTGAAAACCAGTGTGGTCAGAACCACTTCTGAACATTCTATCCTTCTGGTGCTCTGTGCCCAGGCAGGTCCTGGGAAAATCAGCGTGGTACACAAACTAGTGAATACTTGGGGGAGGAGCAGATTTTATGATCCATTCTGATATCCACGATTGCCCAAGCTCTTCTTTTTAAGGCCACATAAATACCTTAATGCTTGGTGGTGATCTCACAGCACCAGTCCCCCAGGGCCCTGGTATTTCTGGCTTTACTGAAACCTATAGTTTGCTAAGCCTCAGGTGACTCTGAATCTAGGCGTGTTTCAAGGAAAGGCTCAGAGCAAATGGAGCAATGTCTGTATACACAGCATCCCTTGCCCGGGTTTGCCCAGGTTTGCCCAGGTTTGCCCAGGTTTGCCCAGGTTTGCCCAGGTTGCAGCATTGTGTCCATAGATGCCTGGCACCACCACCGTGGGCTGAGTAACCATGGGTCTCTCAGGAGAAACCACAATGTTGAACCATTTCCCTCTGCCTTGTTGCCAGAGCTCTCCCCAAACCAGGGAGGATGTTCAACATCTTGGCCACTGGGGACAGAAGAGAAAGCCTTGTTTACTGTTGAGCGAAACTCTCCTAAACCTCACAGCCAAGAGACATTTGTAACGACAGCACGAGGTATTGACTCACTAAATTGGAGTGAGGCTTATGCCGGATGTGGCTGGACACCCCTTATCAAGAAGAAAGCAATATCGTGAGTGGCCATGTGGCAGACCCTCTCGCTCTCCTGTGCCTGCTGACACTAAGGACATGATGGGAGGGGGCTGAGGGGGGATGCTAAGAAGGGAAACTCCAGTCGGAACCTAGGCTTTTTTAACAGGCCCCCCTCCCGCACTGCAGCCCCACCCCGGAGATTCTTCATATTCTGGGCTCTGACAAGATAGTGATTCACAACGCATATGTGGGGATCCGCTAGACATGGGTTAGAACCCCAGCGGCATCACTTCAAGGTTGTGAGCAAGATACTTAACGTTCCCTATGTTAGGAGGATCTTTGCTTTGTTTTTTGCGGTGCTGGGATGGAGTGAGTCCAGGGCCTTGGGAAGGCTAGACAAGTGCTCTACCACAGAGCTACCTGCCTAGCTCTGCTCTCTTTTAATTTAACACGGCAAGGATGACATTTCCTAAGTCTATTTGGAGAAATGAGCCAATTAATGTCTAAGTATTCATCACAGAGTCTGGCGGACAGTAAAAGGCATCATTCCCTTATCTTTAGGGATACACTCCAGCACCCTAGTGGGCGCCTGAAATTGCAGATGGTAACAACTCCTATATTTACTGTAACATTTAATTTTTTTGGTAGAACACTTCATTTGTAAATCAGGCACATGAAAGGATTAGCAGCTATAATTAATATTAAGACAGGCAATTGTAGTAAACTCCCAGCAGCACAACTCTTGCACTTGGGAGTGTTATTAAATGAAATTTGAGTGACTTGAAACAAGCTCTGGGATGCTGTTGGAGTCACTGGGGTAGCAATGATGGTGACCAAGGGACCAAAAGGCAGCCTTCATATACAGCATGGATATGCCTCACAGAGGCACACCTGCATCCCAAACAAGATAGAGAAGGATGCTGTCATTTTCCAGCTTCTGAGTGATTTCAAGAACTTTTCTTTTAATATATCCGTGCTACAGGTAATTTGTATAACAGAAAGGGAAACTGTGGACAAGAGGGAATGACGATAGTAAAAATGACTTTTAAAACAGATAACTAATATGATTAATGTACATTATATGTGTGTATAAAAATATCATAAGGAAATCTTTTGTAAAATTAATATTTGTAAATTAAAGAATTAACTCTCACTATTAAAATAGGAGCTGAGTTCAAATATATATATATATATATATATATATATATATATATATTTAAAGATATTTATTTCTGTGTGTGTTGGTGTGTCCCATGTATGTACCTGCTTGAGAACAGAAGAGAGTGTTGGATCCCCTGGAGCTGAAGTACGGGTAGCCGTGAGCCACATGATGTGGGTGCTGGGAACTGAATTCAGGTCCTCTCAGAGAATAGCAGCAAGTGCTCGTAACCACTGAGCCATCCCCTCTGGGCCATCTCTCTAGCCCCTCAAACATATATTGTTTTCTCGAGACAGGGTTCCATGTTGTGTCCTTGGCTGGCTTCAACTTCACAGAGATTCGCTTTCTTCTGCCTCCTAGGTGCTGGGATTCAAGGCCTGAACCACTGTATCTGGTCTTCAAATGTAGTTTTGGTGAGAAGCTGTTCCCAAAGGCCTGAGCTCATTTAATGGTTTGCTACTATGATGTGGGAAGGTCATTTGTCAATCCGTTGTTTCATTGGTTAATCAATAAAGAAAACTGCTTGGTCGGATAGGTCAGAAAATTAGGTAGGTGGAGTAGACAGAACAGAATGCTGGGAAGAAGGGAAGTGAGCTCTGGCACAGATGCTACGAAGCTCCAGCCCAAGATGGACATACGCTAGAATCTTCCTGGTAAGACACCACTTCGTGGTGCTACACAGATTATTAAAAATGTGTTAATCAAGATGTGAGAATTAGCCAGTAAGAGGCTAGAACTAATGGGCCAAGCAGTGTTTAAATGAATACAATTTGTGTGTTGTTATTTCGGGGCATAAGCTAGCCAGGCAGCTGGGAGCCAGGCGGCAGGAACACAGCCCGCAGCTCCTACTCTACTACTATGCGTTTTACCCATCATCTTCCACACTCTTCTGGGTTTTCTTTGGTTTCCAGTCATTAGGAAGCCGTACAGAGACTCTCACTTTCTGTATCACAAGGAAAACTCTCAAAACTGATCACTGAAATCTACAAACAAGTCCACAGCAACAACATCTGTATTTAGTCCCACTCCAGAGAACCTCTACCACCAAAAGGGTCTCTAAGAGTAACATCAAGAAGGACACGGCTCCAGTGCTCCCTCTGAGAGCCTTGTCTGCCTTGGGGAGAGATGTTGAGCTGCCCAGACAAATGGTGAACTGTAGAACCACAAGGTTAAAATTGCAAGAGAGGCTGGGACAAGTGGTATAGCCTCCAGTTGCGTAGGAGGCTGAGGTTGGCAGAGTCCAAGGCCGAAGCTTTCTTGGGCTATTTAGTGAGACTCTGAAGACATACTGAAGGGCCAAGGCTATAGCTCAGCAGCAAAGAGCTTGTCTCCCGTGTGAAAGGCCCTGGGTTTAACCCCCTGTGCCTCAAAACAAGCAATAAAAAGGGACCTAAGTACTCCACACTGATAACTGTTGAGGAGCTGACAAAGTCCTGGTGGTTGGGGCGGAGCTGTCAGTGGCTGAGTAAATCCTTAAGAGGAACCAAGAAAGAGAAATGCTTGAGATGGGGTTGGGGTTGGCTTTGTTGGCCTGCAACACAGGCAGATCTGGGAGAAGACAGAAACACACAGAGAAAGAAGAGAGGAAGAGAGGGGAGGGAAGGAGAAGGGGAGAGGAGAGAGTAAGAGAGACTGTCTCCTTCAGAAATATATCTGATCTCTTTAAGATAGACCACAGGGGCCACTGGGAGGAACGGGAAGCTCAGAGGCCCATTCTTGGCTTGTCTAATCATGGAAACCTTTTTCTCCCTGTGGAACAATAGGTCCGTGAACGTCTGTTTCTCCTGTAGTCACTACACAGCAAGGTGGGGTAGACCTATGGTCTGTGCTGGCCAGCTGGGAGAGGGGAGGACACGGCCACTTGAGCCCACATAGGATGAGGTGGCCTCTCTATCACTGACCCCCAGATACCAGACCCCCTTTGTCTGGACCTGGTTGGTGGGGCAGGAATGAACTTAGAGAGACCAAGCAAAGTGTAATTTACTCCCCACTTCCAGGTGGCCCTGCTGAAAACAGCCCACAGGCCCTCTGTGTCTTGGGAGACCACTGTGGTCTGTTGATTCCTCTTTACCCTTCCTGAAGGCGAGTTTCTTCCCAGCCCTTCCTGATTTGCAGGAAACTGATCCCTAGAGCTTTCTCCAACCAGGGGCCTTACCTCCATCTTGCAGAGGCTGCTGGGATTGTGAAGAATGGCCAGGCAGTCAGAAGTAAAGCAAGAGGTATTAGACAGTCACGGAAAGCTCTGGAGAGCTTCTCCTCCCCTCTTCAAAGCTAGATTTAAGGCCATTGGGTCACCTACTGTGAGGATGGGTATGCCACGCCAGGGGAGGCAGCCTGGGGTCCTCGATCCACTCAGAAGGTGCCTGCCGTCTGCCGAAACCACGGGCAGACAGGTACTCTATTCCTTTGCCTTTTTCCATGGATAGATCCATTTGGAGTAATTGATTCCAAACCTGGGTTAGGCCTCTGTTGGGGGAAGCACAACCCTCCTGAATGTCAAAATGAGGAATATCTTCCCAGCTGCTCTCTGATTGGAAGTTACCTGCCTGCAGGAAAAAAACTTGACAGCCCACTCAGGTACCTGATAGCCTTTGGGACCTGAAGAAAGCCCTGCTCAGAGCTCCTAGATGGGCTCACCGGCCACTGAGATGTCCCTACTATTGTCCTTTGTCCTCTCATGAAGGTGACCTACCCAGGGCACACCTTGAGTTTCTGCTGCTTGGGAATGATATGGCTTGGCCCCTGAGAGCTGCTTACTTGCCCTGGTTCACCAGGGAGGCTAGGTACAGGCCTTGGATACAGTAGAGGAAAGCAGAACTTGCTCCCCACACTACACCCCTGCACAGCAGAGTTTGTCCTCCAGGGAGTCTCCGTAATGTGGCTTCTCCCTCTATACAAGTTCGTGGTTATGACACAGCGATTGGTTAATCCACAGAGCAGCTCCTCACCAACATTTCTCAGAACGCCTGTGCTCTGTGGAGCTCCAAGGAAGAAAGGGGTGACCTCCCTAGCCTCAGGAACTGACTGGGGGCAGAAGTACACACACACACACACACACACACACACACGTAACACTTTCTCTCGCCTGTGTAAGCAATAACTTGCACACAGTAGAAGCGCACAGGGCACTGGCCTCTGAGAATTGACCTTCCCAGGTGAGAGTCGGAAGACTGGATAGTGCTCTTGAGAGTTGAGTCGCTGGCTGTCAGCCCTCGCAACGCTCCTGCGGACATCTCGGAAAGCAGATGTGACATTAGTGGCGAGAGAGTCTGCAGTTCGTGCCACACACTCATAAAGCAGCGGATTTGTGAGCTAGCTTGAGGGCTTTGCAAAGTCGATTCCGCCTGGGCACCACTTCCTCTCCCAGGAATGCTAAATACCAGCAGATGAGGAAGGAAAATACTGTCGCTTCCTCATCCGCTGCTAGGTTCATGCCCGTCGGACAAAAGGCAGAATGACATGGAAAAGCAGACACGGTTAGGCAGTGTGTGCTGCACAGGACCCAAAAGCCTTTAGATGAGGACCCAATGAAGCAGGGACGCTGGGTCTTAGGTGTGATGAAGAGTGGACTGTCATACAGAGGGACTTAGCAAGACCTGCTTAGGTTCTCTGTGGCCCTTACCTCCAGGGATGAGGACATTCCCTTCTTCTCTAGCCATGGAGTTGTAGGAGTCTCTCATATGAGAATCTTAGGGCCTGCTTTAGACAAAAGCCCAAGGATTCCTTTATGGTCTGTCTGATCCAGGGAAAGGAAGAAATGCCAATATGCAGTGTCCCCTCTGTCGCTGGCCTGCATGGTGCACATGGCCTATCTCACTCAGTACTGGTACCGGATGTCCTATGAGCCTTCACAGTTATAAGATCCTGATCCATACAAGTGTCTGTCTGTCCAACATGTGTATGGCTAAGAATGTGGCCTGGAAGCTGGGCAGTGGTGGTGCACACCTTTAATCCCAGCACTAGGGAGGCAGAGGCAGGCAGATCTCTGTGATTTTGAGGCCAGCCTGTTCCAGGACAGAGCTGCTCCAGGACTGTTAGGAGAGAAACAGAGAAACCCTGTCTGGAGAAGGGAGACCAGAATGAATGTGACCTGGAAACAATCCAAGAGAGGAGATAGTGCTTGAGCTAGGCCTTGAAGAAAAAACACAAACAAACAGGAATTTCCCAATTAGAAAAGACAGGTGATAGAAAAATTCCAAGACAATGCTAAGAGCACAAAGGAGGCTTGGGGTGGCCCTTCTCTGTCCCTCAGTGGGCCTACTTGAGTGTACAATCACGTCTGCTAGAACATAGCAGGAGGGGCCTGGGATTGTACTCAGTCCCAGAGTCTTTTTAAAGACAAGCAAGGAGCTCCTAGATCTAAATGGCTGGTTGGTCAAGGCTGCACAGAGTCTGTTATGAAGCTAAACACAGCCTATCAGAGGTCTTGCTTCTTTCCCACCGGTTTGCATACGAAAACAAGAGACAGGGACAGAAATGACTTACAGAGGCCTGTGCCACACAGACTCTGACATCACCGGAACAAACGCCTGTGGCAATAAACACACGAAAAATAAAGGTCTGTTTGGGTCGCTGCTCTGGGATCTCCAGTTCATGATTGGTTGACCTTGTCAATTAGGACACCAAGCAGCACACCGCAGCAATGTCTGCAAGACCATGGAGCAAGACCACTGGCCTCATGGCCAGGAAGTGAAAGCATGATCTAAGGCCCTCCCCCTCAAGGCCCTGCCTCCTAAAGATTCCCCCACCTCCTTCAGTGCCAGCCTGGAACCAAACCCTCAACACATGAGCGTTCTGCAAGGGCTGGGGTGGGGCTTCAAGATCCAAACGATAGCCAAGATTTTTAGGGCTTCAGGGAGGATCTCTTTGGGAAGGAATTGACACTGAGCCAGTAACAGGAGTCAAGGAGGAGACACTGCTGGCGGCTACGGAAATCTGTCTCTTGAATTTTTGTGCTCAGCACCTGTGATTAAAGAAATAAGTCTAAGTTAGAAAAAAAATAGAAAAACATCTGTGCCTACAACTAATTAAAAATACTTGTGATCAACAGTCACCTCCACTCCTGCACACAGGTAACAAGCTCATTAATGTCAGCATGCAACCTGGAAACCTGTCCTCTGGGAAACACGCTGAGTATGGATTATCTGTACCTACGACAGCGCTATGTTATTTGTGTTTGTTTTAAGAGTTGAAAGCAGAGTCTAAATCTAACTATGGACTGAGAAGTATGGACTGAGAAATCAGAATCTCTGCTGGCACAGCTAATGGTATCGCCATCACTTTGGGCACGCTTTGTCTCTTGCGGATGGGACTAGGAGCTTGGGAACTGGAAGTGACCTCAGAATGCCCTGGGAATGGATTCTCTGGATTCATATTACAGTATTCCCTGGTGGACGATTCTTTCCAATAAGGGTATTCAGTACCGCATCTGGCTTCTCTAGAAGGTACAGGATACAGGACCCATCTGCTGATGATAGCATACGCCTCTGGGCAAGAGAAGTGAAGAAAATTTGCAGAGAAAAAAATCCTACATTTTTGGGAATGCCTTAGAGGGTCTCAAGACCAAGACCCAGAGGAAAGTATAATGACAAGGCCAGTTTGCCACTCAGAGGAAATCCAGAACTTCCAACAGGGGCTACATGTGAAGTGATGCCCCAGGTTGGCACTGCCTGAAGTGCCTTCCCATCATCACTTCGAGGTCCCCCCCCCCATATGAGATCCCAGCCCCTCTGCAGCATCTCCGTAGAGCACCCAGACACCCTCCTGAAGCCACAGTCCTCTACCCTTGTCACTGAGTGTGGCCAGTGATGAGGCCCCTCACCTCAGGCCACTGCAGACCTTGAGTGCAGGGACCTCAGGAGGTTCGTTCCCTTATGACAGCTACAGAGAGCTGCCTGGACTTTAGACAGCCGATGACAGGCGTTCCCTTCATCTTGAGTTATAGACTGCACCTTGTCAAAGAAGTACAACCAGGTGTGCTGTGGGGTATACAGTGTCTGTGTTGTGGCTCGCTGACTCCTTCCACCGCACACCGAAGTTGTCATTTCTGGACCTTATCCCTCCCAGAGGCCCCGAGCTCCAGCTCAGACTTGCTATTCTCTCAGCTACATGCAGGTTGACTCAGCAACTCTCCTGGTCCCTGCTAAGAGCTTGTCTGGTCCCAAATCATCTTGTCTTGAGCAGCATCCCCAATGATCCTCCCTCCAAGATGCTTCAGCAAAACCGTGCTCAGCGCCTTTCTTAACCTTTTCTACCTTAAATGTTTCTCTGGCTTTTCTTTCTTCATCCATCGTGTCCTTTTTTCTGTTCAGAAATGATAACGTGTGGTTGTTGGTTTAAAATGGAAAGGAAAGAATATAAAGAAACTAACAAATCACACATACAATCTCATCATATTTTTTCAGGGCCATGTGGACATTTCCACCCCGGTCTATCTTTCTCCCTCCCCAGCTTCCCCAAGGGCTCTCCCATGTATTTTAAGGTCTCTTTATATCTTCAGGGATGAATATTAGCATAAGGGTTAGCATATTACAACCCAATTATTTTTCAGTCAAGAGCAATCGTGACCAGACCAGGGTTATTATTAATTTGCATAATTTGGGCAAGGGAGTGAGAGACCACATGTCTGCCCGGATGTGACTTAAACACGCCCAACAAATAAAAAGATAAAACACATAACAGGAGGTATATGGCGATGTAATGGAGCAAGAGAAACTTGCAGGTTTCTGGAACTCGAGCATTCTGTTTTGCCTGGGAACGGAAACCTGGACTAAATGGCTTCCCACAATTCCTCTGGCCCCTTATAAAGTGTTACAGTTTGGGGGCTATGGTGATGTTTACTAAATGATTTCTCTCACAGTAGGAAGGAGTCATTGTCAGGTCAAGTAGGAACTTGGTCAGGTCAACAGTTGAACTTTGACACACCATTCTCCTCCCCACAAGGACCTGGCAGATCCCCTTGACTCTCCCGGTATGGTTTAAAGAAAATCTACACTGGTGGACAATGTGGGTGAGCACAGCAGAATTCCTGAATGGCTTCCCTCTCAGTACATGCTGTGGGACAATGGTCTTGTACCCTGTAAACATCTCTGTCAGTTATACAGGTTTAATAAAATGCTGATTGGCCAGTAGCCATTTTGCCAAGACAGGGTAAGACAGTTTTGAAAATTTCTCTGCCTTTGAAAATGGTCTGTCCGTTATTCTAGGCCTTAGCCAAAGTTGGTTCCTTCAACGTTGCAAATGAGACTTTGGGTGATTGCCCAGGTAGCCAGTTGTCTCTGTCATTTGTTGCATATTTTGGAAGTTGCCTAATTGCACTTCCCGCTTACTCAGTAATATTATCTCCCTTCTTGGATCTTTGATGGGGTTGAAGACTAGATAATTGTAGTTACTGTCTTCTCATGACTTGGTCAAGTTATTTATCTTACAAGACTTAAACTAGTTAGGATAGGATAATTATTGAATATATTCGTTCTTATTGTATATAATTTTGTATTAGGTTTAGAATTCTCTTAATTAAACCAACGGGGGAGGTGCTGTAGGAAATCTTGCAGCTTGTAGTTACTGACCTACTGGGGCATGGCCTCTTAAACAATATATGCTGACACAGACAGAGCCTGCATCCACCCCTTCTTCCTTTGCCCTGGCTGTTCGCTCAGATTGTTGGATTGCTGGATTCAATCTCTGTCCACCGTTCAAGCAGAGAATTCTGATTTGTAAGTTTACCCCTGAATAAATAACTATCTATTTCTCAATTTTGAGTTAATGTGGGATTTCTTTTAAGCGTTCATCACTTGGCACCCAACGTGGGGCAAGGTTTTCTGTCCTGCCTGGTTCCCACAGTAGTTAAATCCCAAAGAAATCACACAGAGGTCTACATTAATTATAAACTGATTGGCCCATTAGCTCAGGCTTCTTATTAATTCTTATAACTTACATTAGCCCATTATTCTTTTCTATGCTAGCCACATGACTCAGTACCTTATTCAGTGGGGCAGTCACATCTTGCTTCTTCTATGGCTGGGTCACACTGCAGAAAGAGCTTTCCTCTTCCCAGAATTCTCCTGTTCTCATTGACTCGCCTCTACTCCCTATCTGGTTGTCCCACCTATATTTCCTGCTTGGCTACTGGCCAATCAGCGTTTATTTAAAATATAATTGACAGAATACAAACCATTGTCCCACACGAGTAGCCAGGCAGGAAGTATAGGTGGGGTGACCAGAGAATTCTGGGAGGAGGAAAGGTCAGTCTGCAGTTGTCACCCAGACACAGAGGAAGCAAAATGAGAATGCCTCACTGATAAAGGTGCCAAGCCACGTGGCTAACACAGACAAGAATTATGGGCTAATTTAAGATGTAAGAATTAGTTAATAAGAAAGCCTGAGCTACTAGGCCAATTAGTTTATGATTAATGTAAGCCTCTGTGTGTTTCTTTGGGACTGAATGGCTGTGAGACTGGGCAGGACAGAAACCTCTGTCAACAAGCACATCCACATGGCTGGGTCACTGTAAGGTCTCAAAATCTGTCAAATTTATTTACTACATGAAAAGAGCCAGGTGAGGTAGATTCACCACCTCTTAGTGGACTTTCTTAGGATCATCGTGAAATAGGACCAAGAGATTCCTGGTAAGGAATTAGGATCTACACAGGGGTGGCAGGATTTACCAGATTTTTTTCGGAGAAGAAGAAATGGATTTCCCAGTGTAAGCCAAAGGTCGGGCATTCACAGATTTTCACCCCATGTTCCTACTGAGGCAGGATTATATCCCTGCTGTGATTTCAGTATGTTCCTCCAAATTTACATGTTAGAAACATAATCTCAAAGTTCCTGTGTTGATGGTATTTGGAGGTTGAGACTTTGAAAGCGATTGGAACTAGGTGAAGTCAAAAGGTCTTGAGACCTAAGCAGGCTTATCCTGTCTCACCATGTCATATCTTCCACCATAGGATGGTACAGCAAGACATCACCACTCGCTAGGTGCGGCCTCTCACGTTTTGAACTTTCTGACCCCCAGAACTATAAGAAATGAATTTGTTATAAATTTCCCAGGCTGTGGTGATTTGCTCCAGCAACGGAAGATGGGCTAGGATATATTCCCAGAGAGAAAATTTCCTTCATAGAGTACAAGGGCATCAGAGAGAACCTGAAAATGTGGCTAATGATAACTAAGGAGGTTGGGAGGGAACCCTAGAGCAGAGCACACAGTCTGAACTCCAAAATTCCTAATCACCCATCTGTTTCCTGGTCTTTGTTCTTGGTAATGAATACTTCCTATTTGAACCAAGAACAATAGTGCATGCCTTTAATCCTAGCACTTGGGAGGCTAAAGCAGGAGGGTATTAAGTTCCAGCCCAGCCTGGGCTACATGGTGTCCTAGCATGCCATCCTTACCCCTAATTGTTGCTGGCCAGGATTCTTCTGTTTTATTCTTCTTTGTTTATATTTTACTGTAAATGTCCTGGATGCTTGCTCCCCCCCCCCCCCATCCTCCAAAAAAGTGTAGTTCTAGAAAATAAGGTTCTGAGTGTCTTCCAATCACACTTTAAACAATAATGAACTAAAAGTCTTGCAAGTGTTGGCATGACCAGTCTGGGGGCAGTGATAAGGCAGTCCCCTTGTCATTCTGGTGTCTTGTTATGACATCATTCTCTCTTTTCAAGCTCCAGTTACTTCCCACCTCTTAAGGTCTTGCTCAGTGCTGAGACTCCACTAAATTGCTACTGTCAGGACTTGGGGAGTTGTGTATAGGCTACTGAGGTTGTGTGACCTCCTAGCCTCTTGATTCAGAACCCGGATCACTCTCTCTCTCTCTTTCCAGCAGTGTGAAGTTAATTTCCTTCCTTCCTGGTATAAATTTAGTTTATCTTCCCCTTACAGGGAAACAGTGATGGTGTTAATTAAATTAAGAGTTTCACAGTGGTTCGAAATAGCTTCCTGAAGGGAGGGTTACCCAGAGAATGCCTGGAGACTGATAAGCTACCTTGGGAGAAATGGAAAGTCAAGGCTCACTTTGACTGTAAACAGCCACTGGGTTAGAGAAATTCATTTGCCTGTGAATTTTAACATTAACATTGAGAGTTTTCTGTGGGGTAAAATTCAGTTGCTGAGGAACTCAGCGAATCATTTTTCCTTTCTTATTTTTAAATCCTAACTGGCAAAAAGTGATGGAGGAAATAGCACACAGGGTTTGGGGTTTTATTTTTCTTTGGCTACAAAAAGGAGGGGAAGGGCCTGGAGAGATGGCTCTCCAGTTAAGAGCCGTGACTGCTCTTGCAGAAGACCCAGGTTTGATCCCAGCACTCATATGGTGGCAGTTCCAGGGAACACAATGTTATCGTTCATAAAATGGGGTAACCTGAGGCTGGTCCCGTGAGAGGCAGTGGCAGGTAAGCTGAGGCTGCAGCAGGTCCCCTTGGCGGGTGAGAGACAGATATGCCATGCAGAGAATTTGGGTATAGAGTTTATTTAGTGGGCTATAGAGGGGGAAGGGAAAGCGGGGAAGGGAGAGAGGCAGAAGTTGTCTCTCCAGAAGAAGGGCAGACAGAAAGAGTGTGTGGGGCTTATCTCTTAAAGGAACAGGGTACCCAGGTGACTGGCCAGGCCAGCAGATTACAACACACAACACCCTCTTCTGGCCTCTATGAGCACTGCACACACAGTGCACAAATACAAATACAGGCAAAACACTCAGATACATAAAGTAAAAATAGTAGTTTTTAAGTTGGGGGGTGAGTTAAAAAGGATGAATGAAGCAGGGGGAAAGATTAAGACTAACTGTCCCTGAGAAGATTCTCGTCATCAGAGAGGACATTAAAATAATGCATAAAACTTTGCAAAGAGATTTTCTGTTCTATTTGTTGTGTGGCGTGCTCCACGCAAAAGCCCATAAGCTAAAAGCCAGGTTCCCTGCACATCCCACTGTAGGAAGCATTGGAACCCTAGGAGTGGGGGCTAGTGGGAGGAAGTTAGTTCACTGGCAGGCATTGCTTCATCCTTGCCTCTCTGCTTTACCATGTAATGCGTTTGAACAAGAAGGTCCCCTCTGTGACCCTTTACGTTCCCACAGGCCCAGATCAGCAGAAACAAGCAAGTACTGACTGACCCTCTGATACCATAAACCCAAGTTCACCTTTCATCCTCGTAAGCTGCTTCTCACAGATATTTTGCTGACAGTAATGGAACACTGGTCTGGTGTGCAGCAGGTTTGTTATGAGGTACCAGCCTGGCCTATTGTGGAGAGTCTGTGCCCATCCGTTTACCAGGGCTGCCTTGACTTGGGCCATTACCCACAAACAGCAGATCATGGGACCCGGGATGGAGACCCAAGGACCCAACAGGATACAGTGAAGGCATGAGTTTAGAGAGGACAACCCCTCGGCAAAGCTGTTTCTTACCTAGACAGCTGATGACACCGGAAAACCGAAGGGACCAGGCCTGAAGGATGGCACCACGAGTTCTGGAATGAACAAGGGCCATGTTGAGAGTCCTCACTAAAAGAAGAGGGGAGAATTGGCAAGACAAATAAAGGGGCACCGATGGGAGATGGGTAAGTGACTGGCTGACTTCTCCATACTCTTTCACTTATTGGTTGATTTTCCTTTCCAACAAAAGTATAACTGAGCACAAGCCGTGTTCTAGTTCCTGTAGCTAGCAGCTACGTACACCAGAAGACTGGGCATGGCCCTCGTCCAGGGCGCGGTGGAAGGAGAGTGGGTTTGGGCTTGGCTGTGCCTGGTGGTAGCCCAGATCTCCCGGATTACCATCTCTATCCCTTGCTGCATTGCTTTATCCTTCGGCAGATGGAGTGGGGAGCAGCGGTCCAGACGCCCCTCCCACCTACCCACCAGGGATGGACCAAAGCCTGAACATTCTGGCTTGGGACCCAGAATGACAGTGATTGTTAGGACTCAGTCATTAGGCTGGCCCCTGTCACCTGGCAGGATGAACCCAGGCAGTACCCTGGCCAGCCAAGGGTACTATGGCTGCTACGTTACTACATAGTCTGTATGCAGGTGCAAAGGTCCCTTTAAGAGACAAGTTCTGTCCACCCCCACTCTTTCTGCCTTCCTCTGAGAAGGCAGGCTACTGTCCATCTCTTTCTCTCTTTCTTCCTCTCCCTCTCTTCTTTATCCCCCTCTCCCTCCCACCTTTCCCTTCCCAATAAATTTCCTTCCAATGTAAGCTCTGTCTGATAGCATGTTTGTCCCCCACCATCATAGGAGAGGACCAACACAGAGTCTGTGGATCTTAAATCAATTTCAGGCTTTCTGGAGGGACATGCTATGGTCACAACACCCCTAGCTGAGGCTTATCTCCTCAGGGTGGCCAACTGCCACCCACTAGAGCAGCAACTAAACTCAGGGCATGAGTTATACACATTCACCTAAGTGGGAGGGCCCAAGATTTGTTTAGGAAGCGTGGATTAGGAGTCAGCAGAGCAGAAGTTGGCGAGAAAATTCTCGAATGTGTTCTGGGAAGTAAGGAAAAGCTCTGTCACGATGGGTGTACCAGAACTCCATCTTTCAGTCTAGGGTTGGTGATTCCCATGTCCTCTCCCTTTGAAGCAGGGGAGAAATTTGCAATTTCCCCCACCATTGGAATATGCAAGAAGGGAAGGGCTACGGTTTCCGCGATGAGGGTATAAGAGGCAACTCCAATTCCAGCTTAGTAACTTGGATGGCACTTTCTGGGGGAAGTTGGGTTCTGTGCCCTACATCCAGGGGCCCTGCTGGAAAGGAATGAGGGCTTTCAGCCTCCAGTGGGCACCGGCTCCCCAGGCATGTGGATGGGCTGCCTCAGGACTCAGTTGTACGGCTCCTCAAGTCCCCAGACGGTGACTGGGTATCTCAGCCACTTTTCAGCTGCTCTGCTCAAACGCCATGACCAAAGCAACTTAAGGGACGGAGTCTGCTTTGTCTTTCGGATCCAGGGGTCTAAGAGTCAGTGGTGGTGGAGCAGGAAGCTGAGCGCTCACATCTTGAGCTGCAAGCCTCAAACAGGCCTGAAGCGCTCCAATAGCATACTTCCTCCTGCAAGGCTGCACCCTCTCTCCTCCAAATAAACAGCATCACCAGCTGGGGACCTTGTGTTCCTATGCTTGAGACTATGAGGAACATCTCACACCAACCCTTGCCAACAGCTAGAGGAACTTCTGAGTGAGAACTACCAGCTTGCATTCTTCTCAAATTCTTCATCACCACAGGCAGAAATTTGGGTGGGGGGGTTCAGCCACCAATGAGGTGACAGTAACATCCAACTAAAGTACAATAGACAGAGTCTGTAGGCAAAGCACTTCTGGGAAGAGATTTATACTGGTGACATCAGGTTACCATGCAGAGAACAGCTACTAGAGCAGAAAAAGAGCTGTGCAATTAACTACGGGAAATGCCGTAAGGGCACTGAGTACTGTCCATGTCACGGAAGCCCAGCAAGTGTCCCATGAGATCATGCCTGATGTGATTTGCCCAATCATGCCTGATGCAGAGCTGAGGCTCAGTCACACTACTGTGTATAGTATAGATTCTATACCATAAGGTGGGCCAATGGAGGTGCTAGGAGACGAGGACATGGGGACACAGGCAGAGAGAGGCAATTATCAAAGTGGCTCTTCCGCACTTATGGCCTCTTCTTCGCATGCCATGGCTTCTAGAATGACAGTTAATCAAATAAAGAGAAAACCCTGCCTAGCAATGGTTTCAACAAGAGGGAAAGCAATCTTGATTACAGCGGAAAGGTCCACGAATAAGCTCCAGGGATCGTTTGGTAACCCCTTGAGAAGAAGAACCTTTTTGGAGGCTGGAGCCATGGCTCCGCGGTTACAAGCATTGGCTGCTCTTGCACAAGTCCTGGGTTCTATTCCTAGTACCCTTATTAGGTGGCTCACAACCATGTGTGACTCCAGTATCAGGGTACTTACTGCTGGCCTACACACACACACACACACACACACTCCACACACACACACACACACACACATTTTTAAAGAACCTATGTTCCTCATACTTTTTTTTAGTTACCCCACACAGCTCCATTCCCAAGGTCATCTCATGGTCTAAAAATGATGACTTTGGAACCAACCTTGTGTGAGTCAGCTTTTCATTGCTGTGGAGATGCCTGAGAGAAACAGTTTAGAGGAGGAAAGATGTGTTTGCCATACAGACCCCGAAGCTGTAGAGTTTGGCTGGCTCCATTGCTTTAGGCCTGAGGCAGGGCGTCATGGTAGAGAGGACAGGACAAAGCAGAGATGCTATACTAGAGGGACCCATCAGCAGGGAGTCAGAACGAAAAGGGAGGATGGAGACAAGATCCTCTCCTAAGTGCTTCAATCTGGCTCCACCTTTCACAGTTGCTACAATTTCCCCGTAATTCATTCAGTTATGACTCCATCCGTAGATCGATCCATTAATTGGGTCAGAGTTCTCATGAACCAATTACCTCTCTGTGATTGGCTCACCAGTTGGGGACCAAGCCTTCTACACTAGAGTCTTTTGGGGAACCCCTCATGCATACCATTGCATCTGGATTTATCCACTTAGAAATGACAAGGAAGAGAGAACCTTTCCTTTTCCTTAAGGACACCAGATGTGTACACACCAGGAGGAGGAAGAAGAGGGAAGGAAGGAGGGAAGGAAAACAGCAGTAGTGGTGGAGGCAGGGATAGATGAGGGAGATGGACGAGGGAAAGGAGGAGGAAGAAGGAGGGGTGGAGGAGGGAGGGAAGAACAGAAGGAGGGAAGAAAGAAGGGGAAGAAAAGCTCACCACTTCTCCCTGGTGTCTTTTTGAAGGACACCGCTGGTAGAACCCCCTCCTTAACAGGTGTGAGTTGAGTACATGAAGAGCCGTGATAGTCTTCACTCTGATCTCCTCACCACATCCCAGCAGCCGCGCACCCCGGGCTTCTGGCTTTGGTTGTTTCTCAGGTGGCTCTGGTGGCGTCTACAACACCCATGGAATGGGGATCCCAAAGTGATGTGTAGCTTTGACGGTGGGCTAACCCTCACAGCCTTTCCAGCTCATAGGCAGGTGAGATTCTCGGCCCTGGTAGAAAGCCCTTACATTATTTTTAGACTGACTCCACCCTATTTCCTCCTGCCATCCCCTCATCTCATCAACTTGCTTGTGACTTGAGAACAATTGCAAGACATTTGTCTGAAAGAAAACGAGTTTCATACGCAAATGGTTTCAGCTTACGGGGGTCGCACTAAATGAGATTGTTTTGGAAAAGAGTAGCTGAAGCAAAGGCATTTACAGACCAGATATCTACAATGTCTGTGACCCCAGAGAGGAGGCCCCACTGTTTAGAGAGTAGTCAATGCTACCATGGTTTGTATCTGGAATATCCCTCAAAGGCCTGTGGTAAAGGCTTGGCCCTTGACACGCTTCACTATTTCGAGGTAGAGGAACCTTTAGAAGGGACCTAGAGGAGGAAGCCATACTGGAGTGCCCTCGAAGGGTAGATACTGGGGGAATCTGGTCTCTTCCTTTCTTTTTCACATAGGAGGTGGATGGCTCCCCCCTCCCACACACACCACCACAGGCCCAAAGCAACAAAGCCAATCCAACATATAAAATGGATGAGGAAGTTTTACTGCAAAATTAGCTTTAACTGTGGTAAGTGACAAAAGATTGAGGTACAAACAGTGTATTTGAAAAGCAAAGGTCTCGGATTGACAACCCAGGTTACTCTCATATATATATATATATATATTGCTTATATTTATTTGTGTAGGAGGAGGCTGCTTGCATGTTTCCTGGCCATCCAGACCCCCGAAATACTCACACAGAAATCTGTATTAATTGCAATCTTCTGTCACTTATCACAGTTAAAGCTAAGTTTGCAGTAAAACTTCATCATTCTTCTTTTCGACTTTGTTTCCTGGAGGCGGAACAATCAAATCTAATTCTAACCCGTCCCTCTGTGTGTGGTACTGTACCTGCCTGCGCAAGGACCACTGTGACGTACGTCCATTTAGTATGTCCCTCGGCGTAGTGAAGATGCTACACTCTGGAGATTCCAGCTGTGCTAAAACCTGAGGAAATATTGAAACTATTGAAGGAAGGTTTAAGTCCGCCTCTTCCTTCTACCAAATTCGAGGATTCCCATTTACTCCTGAGTGACTCCCACCATCCAAAGCCGCTAGGCACTTAGGCGTCATTTGAAGGAGGGACACTCACCCTAAGAGGGTCTGACCTGCTCTAATTTGGGACTCCCCCATGCGTGCTGAAATTACGATTGCTCTCCGATTGCCAATTTGTGCTGTCTACCCACGGGTGCTTTCAGAACATGTTGTCAACAAAACATTACATCACAGCGGAGGGTGTGCCCAGCAGGCTGGCACCCACCAGGGTTCATCTGAGGCACTGCGGGCTGAGAAACAGAGTGTCAGCAGGGTTAATAGGTGAAATTCTGCTCCAAGTTTGGAAGTTATTCTTGTTGGGGGAGAAAACACAGAACCCCCACCCACCCCCACCCAAGCACGTGAGTCTTGGCTTCCCTCCACCGGTACTTTCCTGGACCTGAGATGTGTGTTTGCACACGGCAACACCCACCTTCCAAACAGTATCTTGCAACTCAGCCAGATTTTCTGCTGAGCCAGCCAGCCACTGGGAACAAACACTGGGGTCTATGACAACCACTACTGTGTGTGCGCGTGCGTGTGTGTGTGTGTGTTGTTGTATGTATGCGTGTGTGTGTAAGAGAGAAAGACAGACAGACAGACAGACAGAGATAGAGAGAATGTTTAAGGGTGGCATGTGTATGTACATGTGCCTTTGTGTGTGCATTTGTGCATAAGTGTTTGCAGCATGTATGTGACTGCATGTGCATGCGCGTGGCATTGGGAGGTGTGTGTGTGTGAGTGCTTAAATCTGTGTGACACGTTCGTGTATCTTTGCGTCTTTATGTATGAATGTGGGTGTGGTATGTATGAGCATTTGTGGATGACAGGAGTGTGTACATGCTATGTCTGTGTCACTTTCCTGGTAGCCCTCTCCAGAGCCCCCAGCCTGGGCAACCCACGTTTCCTGAGTCAGAACCCACTTCCCACGTAGTACAAAGAACCCCCCAAACCAAGAGAGCTTCTTTCTCACTTCAGAGCCCAAAGGGAGAAAGAGAAGCGCCGAAGTTGAAAGCCAGCGCCTGGGTGTGGAGAAGGTACCCTTTATGAAATACCATGCACCAGCCTTCAGCGAGACGCCTCTGTATTATTCTCTTCATTACCGGAAGAAAACGCTTCTGCATGTTTAATTAATGCCAGTGAGTCTGCAGTTCCAGAGAGGTGGGTCCTAATTGGTCCAGCAGGGTGTCTGTTACACTGAAGCCTTAAAATGGGAGGGCTTTACTTCTTCCTGGGTCACAGGACTGAGCCTGCCAGGCTCGCCTGGGGAAGTCACTGTGCTGTTTAGACACACGAGAACCACAGAAAGAAAGGGTTTCGAAACCAGGGCCAGTCCCTGGACGCTGGCTTCCTTCTCTGTGTAGTGAGGGTGAGGTCTCGGGGTCTGGAGGAGCGCCAGCTCATAGGATGATGACTATAAAGTTCATTCTGTTTGTCAACGTTAGGAAGTACCCCCTGGAAAGCTGGGTTAATGGACAATTTGGACGCTTAGTCTTGTGATGTGGCTAGGAAAGATGACAGGGAACCCTGACAGGGAAATCTAGCTACTTCAGCAAGTTTGGGGTTTCGTTTGTCTTGTTGAATGGGAGGAGGTGAGCCAGAGACAGAACTGTGTGGTAGATGAGTTTTTCCTGGCTCCTGCATAATCCTCATTTTTATCCATCTCAGTAAAGTGTTCGCCGTCTGTGACTTCCAGTTTGGAAGATTTGGAGGTACCTGGTCTAAAACAGCACGGTATAGGTTTTTGGGGTTTTTTTTGTTGGTATTGCTGTTGTTGTTATAGAATGAAAAACTTCCTCTTCCTATGGCAAGAGTTGCAGGTTAAGCTGGATTCATACTGGCAGCCTAGGTGTTCCCAACCCCCACGGCAGCCAAGAGGCGCTTTCCAAAGGAGCCCTTCCTACTGGAGGGACGCCAGGGGCAGTGCCAGGTTGGGAGGAGGCTCTGGGTGAACCCTAGACCCAGCACTGAGATGACCGAGAGCAACCTCTCACCTCTGGCTGTGTTTGCATTCCTTCTGAGGAGGAGTCTGGCTGGTCCTCCCCACCTCCGTCACCTGGCCAGCAGCCTGTGTGTGGCTCCATGTCTGATGCGACCAGAAGGAGTGGGATAGAACTCACGGGAGCGCCATGCAGCCGGGAATCCTACCTGTGCAAGCGGGACCCACACAGGACGTGAGGGAGGATGGTCTAATCTATGCCTAGACTCTTGCTTTGGACTTCCTTCCTTTCTGAGAGGAGTTGGGGGAGGGCAGGAAAGACTGGCATCACCGGGCACTGAGCCTTGGTATCAGACAGCAGCATGAAACAGGGAACAGACTGCCCTAAGTCTTGGTTGGGTGACAAGTCAAAGATGGACTTAGGGCAGAGTCTTCAGCCGGGGTGAGGACAGACAGTGTTTGGTGCCAGAGACTAGGGAAGGCAATAGGAAGGTTGACCGCCTAGCTTGGAGAAAGACTCCAGACAAGTTCTGACTCAGGTGCCATTGTGAAGAGGTGTGGATTAGAGGAGGGGCCTTTACCACGGAGAAATCCTGACTCACTCTGGGCACTTAGCTGGCCACGTGACCTCATAATCTGGCACTTAGTGAGAGGTACCAGTGCCCTGAGCCATTTCCTGATGCACAAAACAAATATTTGAGTTTGAAGTGCTGAGGAAAGCTGCAGGATGTTTGGTAGATTTTTTACATTCTCTCTACTGCATCAAGAAGCCTTTGGGGAGCTTGCTCTGTAGCAGTCAACACAACAACCTTGTTCTGCAGGTAGAACAATCTGGAAGCCAATGACTTCATACATTAAGAATTCCTCCCTGGCTGGCTGTTTTGTTCTGTCTGTGTAATCGGTACCTAGACAAAATTTTCAAAAGCACCTCTACCCCAGCTGACAAACAGCCAGAGGGTGTGTGACTGGGGAATAGCTCCTCCAGCTTGCTATGGTTGGTCCTGATGCTAGACTGGACTTCTGTAGCCCGGGGACAGAAACCAGCAAATGGGGCTGTTGGCAGATATAGGTGCTGTATGACTCCGTCTCTGCTGCGGGTGATACGTGATCAAGGTGGCTTACTCAGCTTTCCGGAGGCATCGGTTTCTCCACCTGTAAAATTATTTTCAAGGTCAGGTCCCTCGACGCCGTGAAGCTTAACTAGGTCCGGAGTCAACTAAGGGCTGGAACATGTGGACAACTCTAAATTCCTTCTGGGATTGAGTCTCCTTGGGAGAGTGAGGGTTGTGGAGGGATCGTGTCCTTGACTGGAGTAAAGGGGGCCAGGTCTTGGCATCACCTTGACGGTTCATGGACCTTTGGTGTAGATTTTGAAATCATATTCCAAGGTGGATTGGCAAGATGGTAGCAGATGTGAGAAGCCATCTCTGAGCCTTAAGAGTCTACAAAATGTAAGAGGAGGATTGTCTAAGGTGAGCAGAGAGAGAACGATGCCTGACAACATAAAGCCGTAGTGGTTATCATACAATGGGACATCCATCCGTTTATACTCATGTCTACAAAACACCCCGCTCCCTTCTTCCCTCCTTCCTTTCCTCTCCTCCCACAACCCGCTCCCTCATTCCCTCCCTCCCTCCGTCCCTCCTTTCCTCCCTCTCATCCTTCCTCACTCATAGAATGTTTCTTTTGCCTTGGACACTATCTGCTTTGTCTCGGATTCAAATTACCCCCTCCCCCCTATTGGCACTAGAACTCCTAGGTTCAACTTCTGGAGTTACATAAGTCCAGAGGGAAAACTGAGTCAGCATAAAGGCCCTGCGTCAGCACTCCAAACTGGCCACCATGGGTCTAAATTTCTCCCGTCTTGACTTTGGCCAAATTCCCATTGAAATTCAATGCCCGGTAAGTATTAGCAACTTCATACATATAGTTACAGATGGATCTTAAAGGGATAGAGAGCACGGGCGTCTCAATCTCCTTGCCTTCACTATGTTTACTGGGGAACCAGTCAGGTGCCACCGCTCAGGCAGGCACGGGCTGGCCGACCGCTCCCCATATGTGACCTGTCCTAATTCTTTCCCTCTCATGATGGTGGCATCAAGTCCCCCTTTCACCGAGGGCTAGAAGGAGAGATGAGAAATGGAGAGTTAGCCGCGCTTGTGTGACCAGCAGTCCCGGCCACTCACCGCTACTTGGGATTTTTATCATGTAGCTGCGTTAACTCTCAGCAAACTTTTTACTATTATGATAATAAAGGGGGAACCAGAAAGCATTTAAAAATGCCGAGTCATGACCAGAAGCACTTAGAAGGGGTGATTGAGGAGAGCTTAGGGGGTGAGGAGAAATGCTCATTTGTGGAAATTGATGATGGGGAAAAAAATCTGGAAATTGGTCCCCTGCAAAATTATAGTCCTAAAAATAAAGGGACAAAGGGGCTGGTGGCAGAAATGATTTAGAAGGACTCTTCATCCTGACTCTACTTGACAGTCCATGGGGACTGAATGATCAGCGGAGACTCTCCCATTGTAGGATGTTGGGGGGGGGGACTCAGAAAATGATCATGTTTAGGGGCTCCCTGATTATTTTGCTGCACAAGGAGGGTGAAGGGCACCGAAAGACAGGGAGCTCTATTTTCTTTGCCAGTCAAAGAAATTGGGAGGGAAAATGCTCCAGAGCTGAGAACAGCTAAAGATTTAAATAAGATGTGCTTTTGTTTAACAGTAAGAGGAATCACCGCTCGAATGTGCCAAGCTGTGCACTTGGCGTTGTTTGCAAATGACCGTGACCCCCAAGAAGGACACACTATTATTAGCCATAATTCACAGATAAGGCTTCACGAAATACAGTCACAGTTGCTCGTCCACGGCCAACAAATGAGATCTGAGATGGTGAGCGTCGACATCAGGGAGGCATGGAGGTGTCAAGGTGAGTGGCGTGGAGGCTGACCGTCAGTGCTGCCTTCCAAGAGGAGTGGCAAGGTCTAAAGCGCCCCACGGCGACTGTCACAGGACCACATGGTGTGTCAGAGCCACAGGAGTGGGAGAAGTCCGACCAGCCCTCACAGGATGAACTCTGGATCCTCAGAGACAGTGATGGTCATGAGGTGGAGGTAGGTGAGGGAGTCCCAGGGAGACAGCTTAGGATGCCGGGAACAAACTGAGAACTGGCAAAAAGCCCAGAAGATGGAAGGTTAAGAGAAAAAGGCAGTGTGGTTCTACAGTTACAAATGCCCTTTCTGCTCTTGCAAAGGACCCTGGTTTAATTCCCAGCACCCACAAGGTGGCTCACAACTGCCTGTAACTCCAGTTCCAGGGGATCTGATGCCTTCTTCTGATTTTCAAGGGCACGAGGTACTCACATGGTATACATACATACATGTAGGCAAACACTCATTGAGTTTGTTTTTAATTTAAAAAAAAGCGGTTGGGGAGACTGATGAGATGGTTCCATTGTTAAGAGCACTGGTTTTTTTTTCTTGCAGAGGGCCACTGTTCTGTTCCCAGTACCCATGGGTTGTTCACAACCATCTGTAACTCCAGTCCAGGGGATCCAAGGCTTTCTTCTGACATCCAGAGCATCAGGCACACACGTAGCACACATCTATACTATACGTGTAGGCAAAACACATACATAAAAATAAATCTTTAAAAATAATTTTAATGTAAAAACGACTAAGTCTTTTTTTAAGGCTATATGATTAGAAAGGTCAATGACCGTAACCTGTGGGAGCAGTAGTGGGGTTTAGGAGATGACAATGAACTTCTGCATATTCCTGAGTAGTGTGTGATCCAGCCAGTGAGTTAGGAGAGACGGCAGCAGGCTGAGGACCCTTGAGAAGCAAAGCAGGTCAACCCACTGGGCTCCCGATGACTTCAGGAGGAAGACAAGGAATCCTGAGACATCAGGAAGGCTCTTTCCATCCAGTCCTTGGGGTGTGGGCTTGCAAGGAGCTTCTTTGCACACCGAGAGCTGCAGCCCTGGCTCTGTTGTACCTTCCAACCACCCTCAGGGGTCAGCGCTCCTGACTGTCAGTTGTGATTCTTCAATGGAGAGAGTGCACAGCTGCCGTCTTTCCGTGTTTAGGATTCCTATTGTTCATATATTTACTTAGACATTGGACTTTCTCTCGGCGTCTAGGATGACACACGATACTTGATTCTTTCATTAGCAGGAGAAAACACAGGATGCTGTCCTGGGAATGGTGTCTTTGCATGTCCATACGGTAGAGTATTTCAAAATTTCCACTGGAGAGCTTCCATCAGAACCTGGAATTCTGGGACTTTGCCCTTGGACTTAGTGAGGCCGTTCCCTTCTCTAATTGTTGAGAACTGGCTCTGCAAGGTTGCTCATGGCAAGGCCTGCTCTTGAAGCACCGTACCACCGCAGTCCTCCCATCAAGGTGGGAGATGCACCCGGTCCTGGGATCCTCCTGCTGTGGTCTCATCCTGGCTCTCTCTGTCATCAGGTATATGGCTGGTCATGGCAAAGGGCTCATTCTAGATGCTTCATTTGCCAGCCTTCGAATTTTCTTTCCTGGTCACATTGACTTACAGCAGTCCAAAAGATTAGCCAGCTGTTAAATATTTCCCGATTTTGATACACTGCCACCAGAGACCTACAAGTCACAGATGCACTAAAACATGAACCAGGAAGGAACACGGTTGGGGCAGTCTGCCAGATCGCATAGCCTAGCATCCACTTCCTGTTGCCTACCGTTGACTTGATCATCTTGTGCCTGCCAATGCCTGGGGCACATTAGAGCCACCTGAATCCATAATAGAGGACGACTATGACACGGAAAAGGAAGAGTTGCTTCTCTCTGCCTCTGGGAACAAATGTAGGCCCATCACTTGACATTCTTGTCCCAAGAAGGAAAGTCAGTTTGGCCCGGAAATGCACATGGAAATTCACCGCCGTCGTCATCTTATCATCAGCTAAGATTTGTTTATTTTACATGTGTATTTTGCCTGTGTGTATTTATGGGTACCAGGTGTGTGCCTGGTGCCTACACATAAGAGAACTGTCAGATCTACCGGAATTGGAGTTACAGGCAGTAGTAAGCCCTCATATGGGTACTGGGAACCAAACCCAGGTTCTTTGCCAGAGTGGCCAGTGTTCTTAACGAAGAAGTCAACTCTTTGGCCCACATAGGAGCTTCATAATACTACAAAGTATAATGAAGGAACCAACACTGCTAAGAATTGTCAGCTCTAGGGGCTGCATGAACCTCATGGAAAGTCCAAAAGGGTCAGTCAGGGGGCACTCTGGGGATAGCGGCAGCCACAGTCAGATTATTACCTGAAGTTGAGGTTCTAGATGGGAAATAGTTTCAAGAAGTCTTGAAGCGAGAGAGAAAGCAAGGTCTCCAATGAGTGGGGTTCAAGGTGTGGAGAGAGGAAGGGACATAGACTCTCAGGGTCAACTCAAAGGAGAGCAGCTGTCCAAAAGCCCAGCAGTGGAGGCGTGGAGGAAGAGCCCTGGGCCCAGTGCAAGCCTTTCAATGCCTTGCCAGAAGCACAGTGGCCGTTCTAGGAGCAGGCTCTCCGTGTCAACCTGAGGCTGTTTGATCTTGCGAGAATACCAAGGGTCTGGAGAGCCCTGGTGAGGTGGCTTTCCTGCCTAGAAGGCAAGAGTCCTGCAGACCCTCAGCTGTGTGGCCTTCTCTGGCTCCTAACGCCCAGGCTCTCCGCCCCTAACAGCTGAACACAATTAACTAACGGCACAGTGGAGAGTGGTTGTGATATTTATACTCTCAGTGCCCACCTCCAGCCTTTCTGAAAAGCAGCTTCACCAGCTCTCCCTAACAATGAGAAATTGTGAATGGCCATGTCTTTCTAGACATCAATGTGATTTCAGAAGGAGCATGCCCAGGGAAGCTTTTTCCCTGGGCTCCCTGCCTTTTCCAGAAGGCCCTTCAATGGCCCACATAGGAAGAGCCATTGTCAACGATGTTAACATTCTTCATGAAAAGGAACCTGGGGTTGCATTGGACAAAGGTCTGAATGACTCGCTATTCTCGCTGTGAGAATGAAGTTTCTTGTTGCCATGGTTACAGTTAACAACTCAACATGACATATATACATACATCAATGACGATATCAGACTTGACCCCACTGTGTCTGAAAAGCAGCTCTGATGCTTGCCGTTGGAGGTCCTGCTGGGGTCCTGTGGAGCCCTGTGCAGCCTTGGGTTTCTGTCCATTCGTTCTCTTTAGTTACTGGATCTCTCACGTGGCCGGCACTAGGCTGCACTTAGAGATACCACAGTAAATAACTCAGCTCTGCCCGTGAAGAGTTTAGACTCTAAAAGGGAAAACAAGACCAATTAGCCTATCCCTGAGTATAAGGACCTGGGAAGAGGAAGGTTCTGTGACACCAACTCTAATGGCACACACTATGCAAATGAGCAGGCCTGGCTGTTGGAGCGACAGGAAATGAAGTGAGATGTGCCTCCTTTTCCCGTGGATGTCATAAACTACTTCACCAGTGACTTCATACAGCAGAGTCATAGGTCGGCATCTGATAAAGGTCTCTGTGGGCTTAAATCAAGGGCAAGTTCGAGCTTCTTTTTGGAAGATCCAGAGAACTACCCGCCCCCCCCACACACACACACTCAACTTTGTTGGTCTTCACAGTTTCTCAAGGCTGCCCTTGTACTTTGGCTCAGGGCTCCTTCCTCCTCTGAATAGTCAGTAAAGTTGTGTGTTTCTCTCTGTGGATCAGTCTGGCCTTGAACTCAGAGAGATCCGCCTGCCTCTGCCCAAGTGCTGAAGTCTATTTGCAGGTTTTAGGATGTAGGATGTGGGCATCTCTGCGCATCATTTGTCCTGCCGTCAGACAGAGGAAAGATCGAAAGAACTGTCACCATTGGCTGGGCTGTGGTGGCACATGCCTTTCATTCCAGCACTCGGGAGGCAGAGGCAGGCAGATCTTTGTGAGTTCGAGGCCAGCCTGGTCTGTAGAGCAAGTTCCAGGACAGGCTCCAAAGCTACAGAGAAATCCTGTCTCAAAAAACAAAACAAAACAAAAATTGTCACCTCTGACACTGCTCCTTTTCTTCTACGGCACTGGTACTGTTTTAGCTGTATATTTTGCTTGGTTTAGTTTTCCTAACCCTTACCCCTTTGGTGATCCTGTTCAATACCTGCTGTGGGTACAGACATGCACCAGGCCAAGCTGAGGCGTGGGGCCACCGCTGAACCTCTGGATGATGGAGTCTGGGGGAGCTGACTCCATTTTATAGTCATGTTTCGAGGGTAATTGGAAGAGGAAACTCACCCTGGCTGGTGCAGCTGTGGAGAGGGAATATGGCGTCTGTGCTGGTTGTGACTAGACACAGGGTTAGAGGGGAGTCAAAGAGGGCAGTCCACTCCTTGGGCTTCATGTCAGACTCCCAAAAGCAAACAGAGGTTGGTCTGGTGGTAGTGGGTCGGTGAGAGCTGTGGTTAAGAGCACACACCACACTCGCAGAGGACCTGAGTTCAATCCCCAGCACTCACAATGCGCGGCTCACAGCCCCCTGAAACTCCAGTTCTAGGAAGAGGCAACTTTGGCCTCCATCAATAGCTGCATTCACATGCACAGCTACACACAGAATTAAAAACAATACAAGAAATCTCTTTATTTTTTTTTAAAAGGCAGATTGAATAGCACCAAGGGAGGCCAGGATGAAAAGCTTCTCACTAAACCCCCAGCCTGTACTCTTTCCCCAGTCTAACCTGCTTTCTGTTTCTTCTACAGTGAGCTCCTTTGACACCACCCATGCGGGGGTGTCACATGCATTGCTGCAGTTCCCAGGCAAATCATCCCTGGTGTGGGGCAGATCCTCAATAAATATTTGCTGCATTAATCAACAGGGTTGAACCACTGCTTTGCATATGGCTCTTGTTCAGAAACCTGCCTTGGCTCCCATTATCCACTTAAAAAAAATCCATTTGTGTCAAATGTACGTCATCTTCACAGACCCATATTTCACATGTCTAAATCCTCTTTTTCCAAAGCTCTGCTAGCTGGGTGGACTGTCATAGCAATGTGGCTTAAAGAGCAGACTTTTATTTTCCTAAAATTGAAGATACAGATGTTGGTTGAGGGGCTTGGGTGGGGTCCTAGAGTGAAGATACAGATGTTGGTTGAGGGGCTTGGGTGGGGTCCTAGATTGACGATACAGATGTTGGTTGAGGGGCTTGGGTAGGGTCCTAGATTGATGATACAAATGTTGGTTGAGGGGCTTGGGTGGGGTCCTAGATTGACGATACAGATGTTGGTTGAGGGGCTTGGGTAGGGTCCTAGATTGACGATACAAATGTTGGTTGAGGGGCTTGGGTGGGGTCATTCTGAAACCGTGTTTGTAAAGCTTGTCTGCTCTCTGTGCTGTAGAGTTTGGATTTGAGGGTTTGGGTGAGGTTTGCCCAACTAGTATGTTCTGTATGAATATACCAGAAATCAGAAACACTTCTGGTCCCACATATTCCAGACAAAGTGTTACTCAACCAGAACCATCTCTTGATGGAAAACAGTATAATAATGTGTTATTACATGTGTTTGAATTCAAGGATGATATATTTTTCTAGACACACCCCCATTTGCAATTTTTCTTCCTTACTATGGATGCTCATCCAACATGTAATGAGTGAATGAAGGCAGTGGCAGATGCCATTACAATATCACTTGAGTATAAGATAAGTTAACTATGGATGAATTCATTTACTGATTTAAAAATAATTCTTAAAAGATGAGGGACCAGGGGGCTGCAGAAATGGCTCAGCAGCTAAGAGCACTTGCTACGCCTGCAGAGGACCAAGATTTTGTTCCCCAGCACCCACATGACAGTTCGCAGCTGTCTATAACTCTAGTTCTCTAGGTACTAGTCACACATGTGGTATACATACATACATACATACATATATGCAAGCACTCAGACAAAAAAGTAAAATAAAAATATTTTTTAATATTTATTTATTTATTTATTATGTATACAATATTCTGTCTACTTGTATGCCTGAAGGCCAGAAGAGGGAACCAGACCTCATTACAGATGGTTGTGGGCCACCATATGGTTGCTGGGAATTGAACTCAAGACCTTTGGAAGAGCAGGCGATGCTCTTAACCTCTGAGCCATCTCTCCAGCCCCAATAAAAATATTTTTTTAAAAAACAAAACTGGACGCGAAGCTGAGGTTAATAAGTGCTTTCGGAGAAGGGTAGTAATGTGTGCGAGGAAGGCTGTCTGTCTTGTTCAGCAGGGGCACGTGCGATGTGTTTGTCTGAGAGAAGGGTGGTGAAAACCACATGGCAGACAGAGCTGGTTGTGGCGTCAGACAGCTGTGTGGCCCTGAAGGACTCACACAACTTTCCCGTGCCTCGGTTTTCTCCTCCATTAACTGAAGACAAGAACTACACCTACCCGATAGGCTCCTGCGGCCCTTAGACTACAGTGACAGGCACACAATAAGCACATGGTGACCATCAACCAACTGTTATTACCCCAGTGACTTCAGGCATTCTTAATGTGTCACCATTAATGGGGTCATTATATCTCACTGATATATATGTATAATTAATATTCATATATATGAAAAAAATATAACATTTCATCCAAGAATCCACAATTAGCACCAGGTATAGCTCTTCACATGTTTCCAGACTTTATGTGTTAGGGAAAACAAGGGAGACCATTCACTCCGTAGTTGGGCCTTTGTGAAATGTGACAACCTGGTCCTTAATTATTCTTAGAAATGTCAGAACTCCCTGGACCAAATTAGTCTTGACAGTTCAAGGGCTAATTAACTCCAAACCTGGCTTCTTGGGTTGCCTAATTAGCAGTGCTTGGTCACTTAAAATTTTTTTAGGAATTCTTTTTCTGATCTTGTAGCAGGTAAGGGCACAGTGTGCAACAGACCTGTTTGGGGAAGGGGTTCAGCCAGCCCTTGGGCCCAGTGGGGGTGCCGGTGAGGTGGAGGTGATCTTGAGATGCCAGGGGATAGCTGCTGCCTGGGTGGGATGTCTGGGGAGACTCATGACAGCCCATAATGAGTCCTGACGCTTCACTTCACAAGATGTCTTCCCCTTCCCCCACCCGTCTCCGATGACAAAATTCTCTACAGGCTCACTAACCTCATTAAATACAAAACACAAATATGCTAAATGAAAAAAGGCAGATGCAAAAGGCATACATTGAATGATTCCATTTACACAAAACAGCCAGAGACAGTGACTAGATTAGATGGTACCCATGACTGCAGGAGAGTGGGCGGGGAGGTAGCATCCTTGCTTAGAGGGTGCAGGGCTAGCTTCTGCTTAGTGTAGCTCGGCGGCACTCTGCATGCACTTAATACCACTAAATTTATGGGCTTTTTGTGGTAATGGGGATCGCGCACACATTAGGCAAGCCCGCTCCAGTATGAGCTGTGTCTGTAGCCAAAGTTTGCTTTTTTTTATTTTGTAATAGGGTCTCTAAATTGTCTAGACGGCCCCCAAACTCTCTCCGAGAGTGAGCGTCCTCTGGTCTCTATTTGCACCACAAAGGTCCTGCTGATATATGCATTTAACTGGGCTAAATGGCTCATTTTATGCTACCTAGTTCTTTTAAAATTGAAAATGTCATAGTTAAGAAGTGGGGTTTTAAAGAAGGTACTAGACTAGTCAGAAACTTTAATCTCAGCACTCAGGAGACAGAGGCAGGTGGATCTCTGCAAGTTCAAGGCCAACCTGGTTTGCAGAGCTAATTCTAGCACAGTGAGGGCTGTTACTGTATCAAAAAATGAAAAAACAAAACAAAAAGGCATTAATCCATAAGGGCTCTTCCCTCATGAATAGAACTCAGGCCCTACTAAAAGAGGCTCCATCCAGATGACAATATACTGTACTTTGACCTTCTGCTTCCCCCATCCTGGAGGACAGGAGGACAAAGCATCAAGCCTCCATCTTGGGAGTAGAGGGCATCCCTCACTGGTTTTTAAACCTGCCAGGACCTTGGCTGTGGATCTCTCAGACCACGAGAATGCATTTCTATTCTTTCCCAAGTTTCATCAAGTTAGTACACTTGCTGGGGAGGGGAGTGGCCCCTCTCTCAAGCATCACCAAGGGACTGTCCATGCCAGGATCCCTATGGATGCTTTGGTACCCAGGACAAGATAACACAAAGGGGTTGCCTAAGTTCTATATCTCACCTATGCTAGTCCCTCCTGCCACTCTGTAGGACCACAAATCAAGTATTCCATTTTCTGGAGTCTCCTCAACCCTCTTCCCCTACTCTTCCAGGAAGGGCTGGCTACTGCCTCCTTTGTCTCTTTGAACATCAAAGCGTTGTAACTCTGCATTCTGCTGTGATTTATTTTCTCATTCTCTCTCTCTCTCTCTCTCTCTTTCTATATATATATATATATATATATATATATATATATATATATATATATATATAAATAGCTAGTGACAGTACATATCGTAACATTCACTCCCTAAGGATACATTTCTTAGGATACATGAGTTTGGAGAAATATTAATAGAACAAGAAACACCAGAAACAGATTTTCGTGTCCTCCCAAATCCCCCAGACCCTGGTGAAGTTGTTCCCTCCCCCATCCCCTGACGATCACTGCCTTTTGTCTTTAGTTCTTTTCCAGAATATGCCATTTGAGTGAAGGTATGTGATGTGCAGTACAGTCTGTCGTGACTGAGTTTTATTTTCACATGTGCCTCCTGCTCTCAACTTGATCTCCAAATATCAGAGATCTTTCTTACCTTCTCAGTAGCAAGCATCATCGGGTGTGGTCCCTACAGACTTGCAACAACACAGTGTGACCAGACGTGGCAGAGCCATAATGCTTCCCTAACCCTTCCCCCCAGGTGATTGACAAGGAGCAGAATGCAGTGGTCATGTGACTGCTTGGAGTCAGAGCCCTCTTGCCACCTACCTAACATGATCATCGCAGAGCCAGTCCCAGGAGGCCACAACAAGGACAATACCTCTTCTATACTACACTGGGCAGTCTGAATCCAACCTGAGCTACTTCCTGTTGCCTTTGAGGCTCCAGATCAGCTGTCCAGGAGCTGCCCTGAGGGTTGCGCATGCGCACTCCATTTATGGCGGACAGGAGCCCGAGGAGTAAGAGAAGCAGTAACTGGAATGAATGGGGCCGCTTTATCTCTACTTCACCCATACCCTCCCCTCTCTCCCTCTCCCGTGGAAAGTCACACCCTTTCAGAGGACCCTTTCCTTGCTGTAATTCTAACTGGTATTCTCTGTGGCCAGCTGAACTGTTATTCTGTGCTGGGATTTTCTAGCTTATTCTTCCTAAAGGACCCCAGGGACATCTTCACCCCTACCTTACAGTCCTGTAGTTATGGTCTCGGTAAGAGCAAAAGTCTGCTTGTTCAAGGGGACTTCTTGAAGGGAGCTCCTTGAAGGCCAGGGTCATGCTGAGGCCCTCAGTGGTCGGGAACATTACCAGTTATTAAAGAGGAATACTTGTGGAGTAAGGGGAACATGGCAAACCAACACCATATAAACAGCTCTATTTTTTTAAAAATTGTTTTTATTAGATCCATGTATGTCTCACTTAGGGTCCTCATTGTTGTCTAGCTTCTCTGGGATTGTGAACAGTAGGCTGTTTTTTTTGTTTTGGTTTTTTTTGCTAATTATCTCTTAAACAGATTTGGTAATCACAGCCTGCATCTTAGTTAGGTTTCTGTTGCTGTGATAAAGACCATGACCTAAAGCAATTTGGGAGGAGAGGGGGGCTCATTTCAGCTCACATTTCCAGGTGAAGGAAGTCAGGGCAGGAACCTGGAGGCAGGAACTGAGTCAGAGAGCATGGAAGAACATGGTTTACTAGCTTGCTTGCCATGACTTGCTCAGTCTACATTCTCCTACAACCCAGGACCACCTACCCTAAGGAGGCACTGCCCACAGTGGGCATGGTCCTCTCACATCAATCATTAGTCAAGCAAATGGCTGTCAGGCTTGTCTATAGGCCAGCCTGAGGGAGGCATTCATTTTTCAATTGAGAGTCCATATTCCCAGATGACTTTAGCTTGTGTCAAGTTAAGAAAAAAAAAATCCAGGACGGTCTCCAAGAAAGCTTCCGGTAGTTCTCTTATCTCATCATGGAGCGACCAGTGCTTCTCCTTCGTGTCCTGATGTAGAGACAAGGGACAAGGTTCCTTCTTATGGAGTTAACTTTGGTTTAATGTGTCGGCGGAGTTCTTTGTTGGGACTACCAGCTCCCCAATAACACAGAAGCTTATTATCAATTATAAATGTTCTGCCGATAGTTTACATTTGTTACTAACTAGCGCTTACAACCTGAATTAACCCATTGTTCTTATCTATGTGCTACCACGTGTCTCGGTACCTTTTTTTTTTAACATGGCATGTTCATCTTCCTTCTCTCCATGTCTCCTGGCAACTCGACCCTTTTCCTACCCTGCTTCTCCTTTTTTCTGCCCAAAAGTCCCGCCTAACCTCTTCCTGCCTAGCTATTGGCCATTAGCTCTTTCCTAAAGCCACGAGAGCAGCACATCTTCACAGTGTACGAAAGGATTCTTCCACAACCTTAATGACTGTTAATAAGGTCAAGGGGTTGACGCCTATTGGCAGAACATCATCTGGAGAATGTTAGTGTGGCTGGTAACTATATTTCTTATTGTTGCAACAATTAAGAATTGAATTCCGATTCTGGAGAGATGGCTCAGCAGTTGGGAGCACTTGCTGCTTTTGCAGAGGACCCAGCTTCTGCTTCTGACACCCACATGGCGGTTCACAATCATTTATAACTCTAGTTCAATAGGATCCGGTGCCCTCTCCTGACCTTTAGGGTCACTGAACACACATGGTGTACATACATACAGGCAAATCACCTCTATACATAAAATGTTTTTTTTTAAGAACTAGAAAACTTTAAAACACTATTGATCTGGGTTGAGTTTTTTGTTTTGTTTTTTTGTCTTTTTTGATGTTTTGTTTTGTTTTGGCAGAAGTGACAATTGAAAACACAAAGGCAGTTAGTACCATGGGGCAGAGATTAAGAATCTATTTCTGGCCCTTTACATTTGAAGTGGCACTTCTTTTAAAAACTCTTATCCCTTGTGTCCTCAGTCCAACAGTGTGGCTTTACTTTTTCTTTTAATTCTCCTTACTGCTCAATGTGCAGAAATAGCAGAGTGAGCTGCCTTTAGAACCCGGTGGGTGTTATCATTCTGGGGCTCGGAGAGGCTTCAGTCATAGGTGCCTGATGGAACTTTGTCCCCTCCTAGTGATGAGCTGCTGACTCCAGGCCCCTTCCTCAAACCACGCCAATTGCAAGTATACTCATTAGGTTTCATTGATTGGCTCCAGGGGGGTACGCAGGGTACCAAGGCTAGAAATGCCAGGGGACAACTCTAAAGGCTTCATGGAGGAAGGAAGACATCTTTAGGAGCAACTCGAACCAAAAGAACGGGAGCAGGTGTCATCAGCGACTCCCATACACAGGGCTTGGCGCTTTTTGGACAGATCAGGGGCTGAGTTATCCATCCCACCGCTCATCAGACACCCCATGGTGTCGCACAGCTTGTTGCTAAGGTCCCTCCCATATCCAGGGGACTAGGGGGAAAGCCTAGACTTCACAGAAGTGTGAGCCAGAAGAGCTTCCATTTAAGGGGGTGATTTGTGAGAGCAATGAATTTGTTGGCTTCTTTGAGCTATTTTCTCTTTCTTTCTTTTTGGTCTGGGATATGGGGTACAGATGAAACTAATGGGTGAAAAACCTTACACTGAGGCCTCGCGGAGTACCCAGAAAGCATCACTTCCTCACCAATACAGAGAATAGAGAGCCTGGTCTAAGCGCACTGATGAGGAGGTCAGAGAAGGTCTGGAATATGGAACACCGGCGAGATGTGTGCTGTAGTTTGGAAAGGACCAGAGATGTCTAACGCCAAGGAAAAGTTCCTAGGGCTCAGTGAGACAGAGGGAGAAACTGATGGGGGCGCCATTTGACACAAACTTGTTTTCCCACTGACCTTGGTCTGTGGCTTGTCCTCTGTGCATCAACCCTCGGTCCTGACTGATGCAGGCACCCACGGGAGGTCCTCCTATCCAGTACAGACTTCTTAATTTCCCACCTCGGCCCAGTCTGGCAGCATTCAGAGACAGGCCTTTGACTCTTCCCCTTGCTCCCCTCTGAGACCTTGACCCTAAAACGCTCCTAGCCAGATGCTCCGAAGTCCAGTCCATGGAGAGCCAGAAGAGGTGGATCAAGAGAGGAACTGACTGACTCATCAGGCCTCAGAACCAAATTCAAAAGCCCTGTTAAGTCCATCTGCCCTCAGGGACGCTGCAGTGCAGAGGGGAATCTGGCCTTCCCAGACTCCTCCTCCACATGAGAGAGAAGCTGGCCATCTGGTGAGGAAGCAAGCCAGATGGGTCGGGTGGCTGAGGGGAGGCTCTGAGAGGCGCCACAGAGAGGTGGGTGATTCGGAGCTTCTCATCACAGTCACCCTTGCTGCCCATGGGAGCTCGCTGTTCAATGCTGGGCAAGGGAACATTTTTATTCTGCTCCTGACTGGGTTCTGCTCTGTGCTTTTGGCTGTTTCACTTCTGAATGCTGGGCCGGCTGTTTAAATGCATGCGTATGGCCAGCTGTGCTCTGCAGAAGCCATAATTGCTCTGAATATAAAAAAATGGGAAGAGACCTTGCGGCATAGTGGCGCTCAGAGTGTCCTGATCACGGGACCCTAGAAAGCATTACCTCACTTTGATTAGACCCAAATGAGAGACTCGATCAGAAAATAGAGTATATTTCTGCCTTTCTGCATGTTAAAAGTGCATGAATAAAGTTCATGAATGTTGAAAAATATACTCGATCATGATAAACTGAGCAAGTGCATGATTGATTGTCTCTCAATATAATTCAATCACATAAAGCCAGTGCAGAGAAGCTTTGGGGTCACGTCAGCAATCTTTCAACAGCTCCGACTGGCTCACAGGGTAGCACCAATAGATATTAATTTCCCTGGGGAAATTTCCTTTTGATCATGCTTATTAAACACAGAGCCTTCAGGCGTATGCAGATTCTAAAAACTCATGTTTTACACCTGAAGCCATTCTCTCCCTGTTGTTCAACTCTGACAGTCACTGTGTTTGTTACATTTGCTTGGGAAAATTGCCCTCTATTCTCCAGACTTGTGTCTTTGATCATTTTGGCAAAAGGCAGGCTGTGACATTGAGCTGCTTCTGACCCCATCTCTGGGAACCAGACAGGGTCCCTCACAGGGAGCCTGCTGCCTTTGGTCCAGAGGTGACCCCGTGAGAAGGTTCCTTCACAGACGAGGAGGTTTGAAGTTTTGGTCATTTGGTCTCCTCTAACGGTCCATACTGAAAAGGTTTTTATTTTTGTGGCACCCATAAGTGATAACAACTATTATTCAGAGGTCTGTCACAGTCAGAGCTAATCCCTAGGCATCCACCATAACCCCCAAGGCTTGGTGATGGCAGCCAGAGAGCATGCAACTAGCCAGAGAGTAGGGAGACAGAGGAAGGACCTGTCTCCCATTCTACACATTACATCCAAGTGTAAGTGCCTGAAACATCTTCATATATTCAGAAAAAAAAAGTTTAGAACTCCTGGTGCAAAAGTAGACTAGGTCAGCAGAAACCCCTGAGTCTGCCAGCTTGCTGTCCACTGCAAGGCCGAACGATCAGACGGAAACCTGTTACATTTGCACGGCCTAGGGAACTCACCTTGCACCTGTGGCCCCATTTGATCTGGATCGTGCCACTGTCCAGGGAACTGGGGTGTGTGATATTTGGGGGTGCAGTAACTAGTCTAATGGGAAATTAAGTCTAGATTTGAGGGGCCCCCAGTTTAAACCCAAGAATAATCCCAACAGGACGGGGCACACCTCTCATCTCAGCACTCGGAAGATAGAGGCAGGCAGCTCTCTGAGTTCGAGGCCAGCCTGGTCTGAACAGGGAGTTGCAGGCCAGCCAGGGCTACATAGTGAGACACTATCAAATGAAAACAAACAAACAAACAAATAGCTTAAACACTTACTGGCAGATGAGGGAAACTGGTAAGCCCATTTACTCACTTTTAGTTTTCAGTAGGCACCATTTCGTTTGCTTCTGCATCCTCATAGTGTGTGACAGCTTTGCTTCAGCATTGGTTTAAAGAGCAGCAGAGATTGACGGGGAAGATGACTCAGTGGTGCCCAGCTCCTACAGAACAGCTTACAACTGCCCATAACTCCTGCTCCAGGGGATCTAAACAACCTTTTCTGGGCATCACAAGCATCAGGTTATGTGTGCAGTGCACATATGTAGATGCACACAAACATTCTCATACACATAAAATAAGATAAATAAACCTTAGGGGGGAGAATGACCAGGAGAAGCAGCAGGAAGCCATGGGGAAAGTTCTAGTTAAAAAGGCCAAGGGTGGAGACTGGGCACTCGTCCACAACCATGCGCTGTATGAAGCTGAAGCCGGGTAGCTTCAGGGCAGTCGGCACTGTCTTGGCCCCTCTGCAAGGGTCTGTGGTGTAGGATGCTAAGGCATCACCGTGTGTTTAGCCATCAGCTTGGCAGACGAACTGTTTCAACCTCTTATTGGCCGCTCTTTAGTAAATAGTGTCGGGGGTTGAACTGTGTCCACTGGAAAGATTCACTCATGTCCTCACCCAGCACACCTCCAGATGTGAGCATATATGGAAATGGAATCTTTGCAGATGCTATCAAACGAATGCTTGCTGGATATGACGGCTAATGTTGATGGTCAACTTGATTGAATCGGGAAGCCTCTTGATTGAGAGGCCCAGCCTTGACTGTCTGTGAGGGGAGGACCTACCCTGCATGTGGGCACCGCTCATCCATAGGTTGGGGATCTGGGTGGAATAAAAGGGGAGAAGGAGAAAGCCATTCTACTGCCTCCTACCTGTCTTGAAGTGAGCAGCCTCTATCACAGATGCCCAATGTCACTATGCTCTGCCTCAGCATGGGCCCAGAAGCAACGGATTCAAGGGATGGACTAAGTTAGGGAAGCCAAGGACCGCACTAAAGCCTCTGGGACAGGAAGCAACAAGATCACATTGTTTTCCTCAGTTATTTGTGTCAGTGCCCCTTGACCCACGCACTAGATTGGGGAGAACCCTGATCCAGTGACTGATTTCCCCATAAGAAGCAACACACTTGTGCCCAGACACAGGAGAATGCCATGTGGTGACGGGGTAGAGAAGGCCACCAAAGAGACAGGAACAATACATCGAGAAGCCAAAGAGCACCAGTCAGAAACTGAGCGAGAAGCGTGGGGTGGCTCGTCCCTCGTAACCTGTAGACACAACTGACCCGCCTTCATGGTAAAGGGGGTTGTTATCTCAGAAGGAATCACTTTGATCTGGAGCATCTAGACTTCAGAGCTGTGAGACAATGGACCTTTGCAGTAAAGCCCCCACACTGAAGTTCTTCGTCACAGGTAGGCCAGCCTCTCTGGAATGAGATGGAGCAGATCGTCTTCAGGTTCCAGGGATGACAAGTTCTCATAGGACTTTTGAGCCTGCAGCTCAAAAGCCTGGGTGATGCCTGCTTATTTTGTGCTTTGAGTGAGTAGAGATGTTTACACCAGATATTCATCCACTATGCTGGGTTTCTATTCTATTTGTCTTTAAGTTTCCTAGGGTCTTAACACTGATGACTCAGTGGTTAAGAGCACTCGCTGCCTTTCCAGGGGACCTGTCTTTGGTTCCCGACACCCATATGGAGGCTCACAACCACCAATAACCCCAGTTTCAGGGGGTCTGGGTCCTCTTCTGGCTTCTAAGGATACTGTAGGCACATAGTACACATACATACAAGCAGGCTCATACACATAAATAAAAAATAATGGATTTTTAAATGTATCTGTGGTGTTTTCAAATTATTAAGAGATAGATTCTTCCCGTCTTTACACACACACACACACACACACACACACACACACACACTGATCAGTGTTTGCAATTCTCGCTTCTGATTTAATGGTGGCGACTTCAGCCTGTACGATGCCAGTCACTCCCTCCCGGTGCTAACGAGTGGCAGACACACTCTAAGCCAGCTCTCACCGGGAAAGGAAATTACCGTCTGCCTGGCTGATGAGGCCTGCTCTAATTTAAAGGTAATCTGAAGAAGAGTGATTGTTCATCTGTGTGGAGAAAGCCAAGTTCAGACACATTCAGATTCCCTGGGAATCCCACATCTCTGCTGAAATGGAAAACACTCCCACCTTGGTGGGTGCTACCCTGAAAGAAGTGGGCATCCATTCGCAGCCTGGGGATGGTGTCATGAAGACGCACAGACTTGGGCCTCAGAGGTGATTGTATTTTAGACTGCATTTTCTCACACAAGCTTCTAACTGACTTGTCTGTCTGTGTGTGTTTTACTTTTAGTATTATTTTCTGTATGTGACTGTTTTGTCTGCATGTATGTGTGTGTGCCACGTGAGTGCCTGGTGCCCGAGGAGGCCAGAAGAGGATGTCAGATCTTGGAAGTGGAGTTGCCGTTGCGAGCCACCACGTGGGCGCTGGGAATGGAACCCAGGTCCTCTGGAAGAGCAGCCAGTGCTCCTAACTGTTGAGCTGTCTCTCCAATCCTACAATCTGATTTTTTTCAGCAGCAGATTGGAACAAGTTTGGAGCCTCATCCTGAAGACAATTCAATGCCACCCTTCAAACCTTCAGCCCTGTCATTATTCATTTCCAGTTTTGTGTTGCGGGTTGTCACAAACCTAAGAAAAATCAAAAGAAGGCTTTTCTTTTTTTCTTTTTTTTTAAATTGGGCACTTAAAAGAGCTTATGTTCTCACTGGAGAATAAAGATAATTATCATTCAGATGGAAACGATGGGTTCTAACATCAGCTTAGGAACGAGTCTACACAATCGCATTTTCTTTTAAATCTGCTTTTAAAACATTTCAATTCTATTTTATAAAACTAATCTGTTTTTAAAAGCCAGAAAAAGAAGGTTTCTGGCACCTTAGTAGCTGAGAATTTTCTGTACCCGAGAAATTAACAGAAGAGATTATTTATTGCAGGTCAATTGGCCAGGCAACATGGAAAAAAATAGTCCCTAGATTGTTTCCTGCAGACATGACTTGCAGAGGACGCATGCATGTGTGTCTGTGTGTGTGTGTGCATGTCTGTGTGTCCATATGTGTGTATGTGCATGTCTGTGTGTGTCTGTGTGCATGTATGTGTATGTATGTGTGTCTGTGTGTATGTGTATTGTTGTGTATGTCTGTGTGTGTGTCTGTGTGTATGCATGTGTGTGTAACCACTTACACAAGTATGCTTGAGCATGGAATCTGAACTGCAAAGCTGGCAGAGAAAGCTTCTGGAGTTGACGGGTGCTGTTCTTTGCCTGTCTCTGTTCAGCAAGTGCTTGACCACTGAGCCGCATTGCCGCCATAATTGTGCTACGTGTAGGGAGAGGAAATGAAGGGTTTTGCCCTCTTTTCTACCCCATCTACAGCAATATGGAGTTCTATTATGATGACAAAATATAATTAATTATTAAAAGGATATGTGAGCAAACCTGACGCTACGAAACATGTCTCCAGACAGCTGGGAAGCAACCACGGCCGACAGGACCTGCTGTTACAGTTACCGAGCATGAGGCGTGGCCCAATTTGAGTGAGAAAATGTTCTCACCAGGGCCAAATGACAGGCAAGCAGCAGCAGGCCCTCCAGGCGAAGCCCCAGAACGCCAATGGCCCAAGACCAACCTTCTCAAGGCTAAAGCGTCCTAGACTCCAGCCTGGCACCACTTCCTGAGCTGTAAGCTCATTTGTTTTTAATCCTGGTCTGCTTTTGATGTTCAGATGAAATGCTGGGCTTTCTCAGAGCAGGGAAGGCAATGAAGAGCCTGGCTCCCCAGTCTCTCCATCTGGATAGACACACTTTGAATCCAGAGAGCTTCTGGCACCTTCACAGTTGAGGACTTTGTGTGCCCTGAATCAGCAAGGGAGAAGGAGATATTTATCATAGGAAATGTAGTCCAGCAGGATGAGAAAGATTAACTTCAGATGGGGGAAAATAGACTCCTTTTCTTAGAGAACGTATATGTTGCTATATAGGTAGGCTTAGAGAACGAAAACATTAGTCTTAGTGTTAAAGGGAACCACGAAAGAGGCCCGTGATCTGTCCATCCAGGCATGCCTTCGTCACTCATTAATTCACGCCACAACTAGCCAATGTGTGCACGAGTTTAAAGCAGTGCTTATCGAAGTCTGGGTCCGGGACCAACAGTGAAGGCATCTCCTGAGAACGTGCTACAAATACAGAATTTTAGAATTCTCATAATCGGCCCCAGAACTCAGGATCTAAAGGGTAGAGAGGTGGGACCCAGCTATTTAAGTTTGAACAAGTCTCTGATTCTTCTATGGCTGCTCGAGCTAGGGAGCCTGTGTTGTGGTGCACAGGTGTGTTGTGCATAGTGTGTTGAGTGTGTGTGTGTGTGTGTGTGTGTGTGTGTGTGTGTGTGTGTGTGTGGAGGGGTGTTACTGACCAGAACCTTAGCAGAGACAATGCTGTAGGAGAAGCCCATTGCTCCAGGGAAGCAGTACCTGGAGACCCTGTCACTAGCCAGGGCTTCCCAGTTCTCCACTGGAGGCTGCAGCGTTCCTGTCAGAGCCAGTAGCGTTCCTACTCAGGTGCCAAAAAGTATGTGGCCTTCTCTAGCCAGTACTGTGTTAATTTGGGCTGTTCCTTCCAATTGGCTTCTAGAATGAAGCAGAAAAGACTCATCTATTTCTTGCTAATATTCGCTGATCAGAATGTTTTTATTTGTGCTCTTATGAAATGGCAGAGGCCCAGTCCTTGGGGCCCAGGATAAGATTGCCAAAGGTGTTCTGGGAACCCCTAATGGTTACCAACAATGTCATCTGATAGGTAGCTTGAGCCATGTGACAAGCTTAGAGCAAACATTTCCTGCTCGCAAGGGCATTCTGTAATTTTCTCTCTCCTCCCTTCTCCCTTGCTACACCATCCTTAGTAGAGAAAGTGGTAATTCTGCAAGCCAGCCCTCCTATCAGATTGATGGGCCTGCACACAGCTGTGGGGGAAGCCAGGCTGCCTAGGATGGGAGCTGCCCCCAGAATCTGGGGTCAGAAGCATTTATGCTGCAGTCCAATGTGACACATCTCGAGTGTTTTTCGACTTCTCTAGAGAGGAATGTCCAAAGGGGTGTGACTGAGAGATTAACCACAGCTATGCAGACAACAGCTGGCTGCTTGCTTCATTGCCTCCTAAGGGCTCAGTTCTGGACCCTGTCCAAAGAGCTGCACTTTGGGTAAAGTTATGAAAACGGCTTAGTCAAGGCTGTTTTTGTTGTCTATATGGTGACCATTCTTAGAGATTGCCCATGGAGGGTTAAGGTGATGTTTGCAATTATCAAGCATGTCTTACTTAAACGATGTGTGTGTGTGTGTGTGTGGTGGCATGTGAATATAGAGGCCAGAGGCTGATGCCAGCTACCTTCCTTAATCTCTTGATGCCTTATTTTCTGAGACACAGTCTCTCAGTGGACCTGACACTTACTGGTTCAGCTAGACTAGCCAAACAGGAAGCCCCAGGGCCCCTCTTATCTCCACCTTCTCAGTGCCAGGATTATAGATATGCATTACCATGCCTGACTTTTTTACATGGGTGCTGGGACTCAAACTCAGATCCTCATGCTTGTATGCCAAACACTTTACCAACTGAGCCATCTCCCCAGTTCCTCTTGATTTAAATTCTTTCACCAAAAATGAACACTGACAGCTATTCAGAGCCACTGAAAATAATGCAATTGTTTATGACACTTGAGATCCTTTGATCATTATACTAATATATATCAGGTCGTCTTTACTATGGGTTTCATTACCCTGATTTGCAGTACAGAAATAGAAACTCAGCAAGGTTAAGTTAGGGTTGTAGCTCAAGTAATGCCCAACGTTAGAATTTGAACTCAGGCTCTCCTGTCTCAATGTATCTATAAAGCTGAGCTATTAGCATACTGTTAAAATGTGCATACTACCCAAACCAATGTGCAGGTTCAATAAGCACCTGATGAAAATTATGCTAATTTACAGAAACAGAGGAGGCAATCCTAAAATTCCTAGGGAGCCACAAAAGACTAACTAGACATAGCAACCTTGAGTCAAAGGCACGAAGTGGAAAATGTCACTCGAACTACACTCAAGATGTACTGTGAATCAATAGCTAACAAACGGCAGAATGTGGGTGAAGGAGATGCGGATGAGAAGAGAAGGAAACAGGGGAAGAGAAGAAGAGGGGAGAGAAGGGAAGGGGAACGGAGGAGAGGGGCATGAAAGAGGAAAGGAGAAGGGAGGGGAGAGAAGAGGGGGGACCAAGGAAAACAATCCACACATTTATTATGGTCAACTGATTTTTGTCCAAGGTGGCAAGAGCATGCAACGGGGAAAGGACATTCTGTTCATTATGTGACACTGGCCATCCACATGCGGGAGAGTGAAACCGGACCTTTATCTCACCCCAAACACAGGCATCAGGTCACAGTGACTGGAAGGCATGCATTTAAGACCTGTATGTCCAGGGCTATAACACTGGTCTTGACAATGGCTTTTTTTTTCTTTTCTTTTCTTTTCTTTCTTCTTTTTTTGGTTAGGAGCCTAAAGAACATCTACAACAACAAGAAAAAAAAGCAATTTGACTGAAGAACAGTCTGGACAGACCTTTTAAAAGATAGACACACACCTAGCATGCGTTATAACAGCTATGGCCCTCAACCCGTTAGAAGCAGTTTAGTTCGTTGCAGTGGAAGCATTGGGCAGAGATCTCTAGCTCATAACAGACAGCGGGGAGCTGCGCAAGCCTTGAGTGAGTGTGGAAAGAGTGGGTGAAGTCTTGAGTGAAAATGTGTCATTGACAAGGACCCCTGGGAAGTGACAGAGCTTTCTCCAGGCTGGGCTTGGAATCGATAAAGCCTTCTTCCGGCCCTTGAGCAATGTTGGTTGGTAGTGCCTGTGAAAAAACTAGCAACCGGTTTGCTCCTCCCTGATGGCTACAACCGGAGACTGCTTGCCATATAGACACCTCCTACTGAGGCTAGCCAACTCCTCCTCCTGTGTTGTGCACAATAAACACACTCAAGTTCCGGGTT